>NC_134354.1:366477427-366777427 GCF_048569485.1 Anomaloglossus baeobatrachus | reverse complement strand
CTGACAGTAAACAAAAGCAAAAAAAAATGACAAAAATTTTTTTATTAGAAAAAACACTCCCCAAATCATTCCCTTGTTCTCCAATTTAATAAAAAAATTTGAAAAAAATGGGTCCGCAGAAATCCATTTGGACGTCCCACGTCGCCTCTGGACCTTCTAGAATATGGGGGCACGTTCAGGGAACGTATCCCCCATTTTCTAGGAGAGCAGACCCTCCATTTGAGGAGAGTGGGTGCCAAAAATCTGCACCCACTCTCCCCGGGTCACAGCTGCAGAGTGCCGAGCAGCCAGCACAGCTCACACTGAACACAGTGCTGGCTGTCAGCTGCTCGGCACATGTGACCGGCCAGCGTGCACTGTGAAGGAGGAGGGGGCCGCGGGGGATCAGCGCTGCGACCGGACAGGTAAGGGGGAATACCGGGGGGAATAGGGGGTGACCGGGCAGGGCCTGGGGAACAGTTTTCTGTCGCATGTGTTATTGCACATGCGACAGAAATCATAGGAGCAGGGTGGCCGGTGCGCTACTGTGCGCGCGGCTATGTTGGATTTTCGGGAGGGGGGTCGGGGGTCGGGGCGGGCACTTTGGCGACACCGGGGGCTTTCCAGGACTTTGCCAGGAAGTGAGGTCAACAGGAAACCTCTTGACCTCACTTCCAGGTAAATGCCTGCGTTCTGGCATGCCGACAAAGCCCGCAGACCGCAACAAAAAAGCAGCTCACTGCGGTGTAGCTGCGTTCTGACCCACATCATTGATTCAATGGGGGAGAGAACGCAGCCACACCGCACAAAAGAAGTGACATGCTGCTTTTCTTTCCGCACCGATTTTTGGCATCCAAAACGCTGCGTTTAGAAACGCAGCGTGTGCACTGATTTTTCGGCTTTCTCATACACTTTGCTGGGAAAGCTGAACGCATGCAATTTGCCACTGAAACGCTGCGGTTCTAAACGCAGCGTTTCCGCAGTAAAAAACTCAACGTGTGCACACAGCCTAAACGCTGCAGTTGAAAAATCAGCAAAAAAGCAGGTAAAAAGCAAAGTGGACACATAGCCTAAGGCCAGGTGCAGATGTTCGGTATTTGGTGAGCTTTTTACCTCAGTATTAGGCCCGTTTCACACGTCAGTGAAAAACACAGACGTTCTTCACTGACGTGTAAAACACGCACATGTCCCTCCGTGTGCCGTGATTCACGACACACGTGGGTTGTCTGCAATCCAGGCTCTGTTCTCCGTGGTCCGTGATTGCACATAGAGATTAACTCACTTATGCCCGCTCCCGCTCTCCATGGTACTGAACACTCCCGCGGTGCAGCATCCGGCCGGCGCTGACCCCCGCAGCAGCTGCTTCTGGGTCAGCTGTGTCGTGCATTCATGAATATGCACGGCAGTAATGAGCCGGCTCAGAAGCAGCAGGCAGAACAGGCTGCACAGAGCGCGGCTGAAGCCGGGTGAGTAAAAATGTTTTTTATTTTATAAGCACGTTTTTTTCTGACACGTGTCTCACGGATCACACCACTGCGTGATGCCAGAAAAAAATGGACATATCTCTGTGCGGCAATCACGGACACGCGGGTACGCCGCACGGAGACACGTTCAGTGAAAATCACTGATGTGTGAGCAGACCCATTGATTATAATGGGTCTGCGTATGTCAGTGATTCTGGTACGTTGAAAAAAAAGCACAAACGTACCAGAATCACTGACGTGTGAAACAGGCCTTAAGGCCAGGTGCAGATGTTCGGTATTTGGTGAGCTTTTTACCTCAGTATTAAGGCCAGGTGCAGATGTTCGGTATTTGGTGAGCTTTTTACCTCAGTATTAAAGCCATGTACACACATTGAATATTTGGTGAGGGTTTTTTTTTTACCTGAGTATTAAGGCCACGTGTACATGTTCAGTATTGGTGAGGATTTTTTTTACCTCAGTATTAAGGCCATGAGCAGACGTTTAGTATTTGGTGAGCTTTTTACCACATTATTAAGGCCACGTGCACATGTTCAGTGTTTGAGGGTTTTTTTTTACCTCAGTATTAAGGCCTCGTGCACTCATTGAATATTTGATGAGGTTTTTTTTACCTCAGTATTAAGGCCACGTGCAGATGTTCAGTATTTGGTGAGTTTGTTACCTCAGTATTAAGGCCATGTGCATACATTGAATATTTGGTGAGGGTTTTTTTTACCTCAGTATTACGGCCATGTGCACACGTTTAGTATTTGAGCTTTTTAGGCTATGTGCGCACGCTGCGTTTTTCGAAGCATTTTTGCGCGTTTTTCGGGTACGTTTTTGGTCTAAAAACTGCATGACTTTGCTTCTCCAGCAAAGTCTATAAGTTTTCATTTTTGCTGTCGTCCGCACAGTGCATTTTGTATTAAGTGCGTTTTTGTGGTGACCACAAAGATGCAACATGTCAATTATTTCTGCATTTTTTCCAGCGTTTTTGACCCATGCAATGCATTGGAAAAAACGCAGCAAAAAACACAAACGCATGTGGTTTTTTTGGTGCGGTTTTATCGCGTGTGCATTTTTTGTGGCCAAAAATGCTGCATCTTTGTGGTCACAAATAAAACAGCGTGCGCACATAGCCTTACCAAAGTATTAAGGCCATGTGCACACATTGAGTATTTGGTGAGATTTTTTTTTACCTCAGTATTAAGGCCACGTGCACACGTTTAGTATTTGGTGATCTTTTACCTCAGTATTAGGCTATGTGCGCATGTTGCGTAAATACATGCAGTTACGCTGCGCAGCGTAACTGCATGCGTCCTGCGTCCCCTGCACAGTCTATGGAGATTGTGCAGGGGCCGTGTGCACGTGGCGTTTTAGAGCGCTGCGTTCTAAGAAGTGACATGTCACTTCTTCCGTGCGCTTTGCCGGCAGCTCCTGCTCTGTCTATGGCAGGAGCTGTAGGCAGAGCGCATGGAATCGGCTTCACTACGGACATTTCTGCAGCGATTTAAAGCGCACATGTGCTCTTCAGATCGCTGCAGAAATTTCTGCAGTGACTGTACGCAACGTGCGCACATAGCCTTAAGGCCACGTGCACACGTTTAGTATTTGGTGATCTTTTACCTCAGTATTAAGGCCACGTGCACACGTTTAGTATTTGGTGATCTTTTACCTCAGTATTAAGGCCACGTGCACACGTTTAGTATTTGGTGATCTTTTCCCTCACCCATGACACCACGTGAGAGAGGGATCCGCCCAGTGAGGACAGGAAACCATTCTGAATAAAAGGGCGGTACTTCTCCCCTTCGTCATTTGGTTTCCTGTCCTTGATGGGAGACCCCTGTTCTGACAAGCGGCGGTGAAGCAAGAAGAAGTCGCCTACTTACCCAGCCGTTCGTGGGATCCCGGTCCGCCACTCCTTCCTCCCCGCTCTGCGCTCCATGCTGCCTGGAACTTCCGGGTGCGCGGCCGCGCGACAGGCACGCTGGGAGACGGAGGTGGGCCTTCCGATGACGTCACCGGCTGAAGATGGCGGCGCCCATGCAACACTGTGGGGCATGCGGCCTGCCATTCCGGTATACAGGCACTCCTGTCCGTGCATCGTGGGGAGCGTGGGGGCAGCGGGGAGGAGCCTCACCTGGGACCGGAAGGCGGAGGATTCTAATTAAAACGGCTCTTCTGGCACTGTCAGAGGCTGGTGCCTGGGCTCTGCAATGGACACGGATGAGCAGCAGCACTCTCCCGTGCGTCGTCAGCAGGGCAGATAAACGGATGACCGAAGCGAAACTGGTTGGCCAGGCCGTGGCAGCCATGACAGCAGATCCTCTCATGACTCTACAGCTCCTGTGAGACCTGTGGATATTCCAAAACAGCCTTCAAAACCGGTACCCTTGATTCCTATGGTGGTGAGTGGATCTTCGTGAATGTCACCTTACTCATGATTCCCTTGGGGGGTTTTTTCTCCCCTGCTTTTGTCTACCCTTCTTAGGCCCCTAAGAAATCTATGTCCAAAAAGAAACCTAAAGAGTGCCCTCTATGCAGGGAACCCCTCTCGGAGAAGTGGCAAAAGAAGTTGTCAGGCGTGTATTCGTCGCACAATTGCGGAGGAATCTCCGGGACTCTCAACGGACGTCCGTGCGGCTATCCACTCAGAAGTACAGGATTCCATGAAGGCTTTCTTAAAGAGTAAAAAATCAAAACCTGTAGACTCTGCCCCTTCCTCCTCCTCCTCGGGTACGGCCTCGGACTCAGACTCCTTCGTCCTCAGGTAGTGATGTGGGAGGCAGACCGTGCTTCTCCATTGACGATATAGGGTCACTAGTCAAATCGGTCAGGGCTACTATGGGGTTGACAGAGGAGAAATCCTCTAGATCCCTGGAGGATGTTATGTTTGGAGGTCTGGAAGAACGGAAGAAGAGTACCTTTCTGGTCAACAACAAAATTGAGGCGCTTACTCAAAAGGAGTGGAAGCGTCCAGACAAAGCAGGCTCTCTCCCCTCCTCCTCCAAAAATATCCCTTTGACGAGGACAAAACGGCCGTATGGGATAAGGCACCTCGGATTGATGCTGCCGTCGCAAAGTCCTCTCGACGAGGAGGCATCCCCTTGGTACATTGAAAGATCCTCTGGACAAAAAAGTGGATGTCGTTCTTAACCATTTATGGGAAACATCTCCAGGGATCTTGAGGCCGGCCATCGCAAATACCTGCACAGCCCGTTCCCTAATGATCTGGCTCCAACAGGTTGAGGATCAGTTGCGGGATAACACCTCCCGTGAAAAGATCCTGTCAAAATTTTCGCTTCTCCAGGGGGCAGCAGCCTTTCTGGCGGATTCCTCGGCAGATGTTATCAGACTGGGGGCTCATTCTGCTGGACTGTCCAATCAAGCCAGATGGGCATTGTGGCTGAAGGGCTGTCCAGGAGATCTGCAGTCCAAACACAAATTGTGTACGGTGCCCTGTGACGGTCACCTGCTTTTTGGGAAACAGCTGCAGGACGCATTGGACAAGGCGTCAGATGGCAAGAAGTCCTTCCCGAGGTTCCACTCTGGTTCATCTCGTTCCTTTCGGAGGCAGAGGTTCTCCAAAGGCAGGCCCCTGGATAATCGACGGTGGGAGCGCAGACCAAAGCGGGACTCCGGCTTCATGTTCAGGGGCGCCCCAGCCTCCTCAAAGAAGTCTGCCCAGTGACGCCAGGCTGCCGGTCGGAGGACGCCTTTCTCACTTTCTGGAGCAATGGGAAAGCATTTCCTCCATTGCCTACGTTCGATCCATCATCAGAGACGGTCTCCAGTTCCAATTTCTCCTTCAGCCTCCACAGCGTTTCGTCATCACTCCTCTTCGGAGGTCACAGTCGGAGCAACATGCTCTGGAATCGGAAGTCCGGATGTTGATTGGGAAGGCAGTCCTGTGCGAGGTGCCCGTTGCGGAAAGGGGAAAAGGGTTCTACTCCCCTCTCTTTCTTGTAGGAAAATCGGACGGTTCCTTCCGAACAATAATAAACCTCAGACGTCTCAACCAGTTTTTACAGTATTTCCCGTTCAAGATGGAGTCTGTTCAGTCTGCCGTAAAGCTGCTGTTCCGCGACTGTTATATGGCAGTGATAGACTTGAAGGACGCCTATTACCTTGTCCCTATACATCCCCATTTTCAGCAGTTCCTGCGAGTGGCGGTTTTCATCAACAGCCAGATCAGTAATTTTCAGTTCCGAGCCCTCCCCTTTGGGCTATCTGTCGACCCCAGGATTTTTACGAAAATTGTGGCGGAGATGTCGGCTCATCTACGAATACGGAATGTTCTGCTGGTTCCTTACCTGGACGATTTCCTGGTGATTTGGAACTCCAAACAGCAATGTGCAGCTCACCTACGATACCTTCAACTGACTCTGCAAGACCTGGGTTGGATGGTGAATTACGAGAAGTCCCGGTTGGACCCGGTAACGATTCATTCATTCATTCATTCCTAGGTCTCACTCTCAGCTCTGTGTGTCAACAGTGCCTTTTGCCAGCAAAAAAGGTTCAGAGGGTTTCGGCCTTGGCCCTGCGGGCGATCCACCATCCCAGGATGTCTCTGAGGCAGGCTATATCCTTGCTGAGTACTCTGACATCTTGCTTCCCGGCGGTTCTGTGGAGTCGGGTCCACTCCAGAGCTCTCCAGTGGCAGGTTCTGTATGCCCAGAAAACATTAAACGGTTGTTTAGAAGGGGTCGTCACCCTATCCTGGGCGGTCAGAAGCTCTCTCCTCTGGTGGACGTCCATGGACAATCTGTCTGTCGGTGTTCCCTGGCTGCCTCGGGACCGGAGGGTGGTCACTACCGATGCCAGTTAGTCCGGCTGGGGAGCTCACCTTCTTGAGCACATTTCTCAGGGATGGTGGTCGCCACGGGAGGCGGCGCAACCCTCAAATCTCCGGGAGCTGTGGGCGGTGGAGCGTGCCCTGCACGCTTTTCTCCCTCACCTTCATGGGCGGCATGTTCTGGTCATGTCAGACAACCAGTCCACAGTCTCCTATGTCAACCACCAAGGGGGCACGAGATCCCCATCCCTCATGCAGGTGTCCTACAGACTGTTTCTCTGGGCGGAGCAACATCTTCTCTCCCTCTCGGCTCCCCACATCAAGGGACGTCTCAATGTCACGGCAGCTTACCTCAGCCGCCATCATCTGCGGCAAGGGGAATGGTCCTTGAATCCTCTGGTCTTTCGTCAGATAGTGACTCTCTAGGGCATGCCGCAGATAGACCTCTTTGACACCAGACTGAACAGGCAGGTGGTGTAGTTCTGTTCGCTAAGCCCCTCGGACCAGCACTTCGCCGTAGACGCGCTACAGTTTCCATGGACCTTCAGACTAGCTTATGCATTTCCTCCAATTGTCATGCTGCCGACCGTTCTGCAAAAAATCAGGGAGGACCGGGCGAGGGTACTTCTTATCACCCCCTTCTGCTCCAAAAGACCGTGGTTTTCTCTCCTAAGGGCAATGTCTGTCTCGGATCCCTGGGTTCTGCCGGAAGTTCCGGACCTGTTAGTACAGGGACCAGTATTCCACGAACAAGCAAAGGGATTCCATTTAACAGCTTGGAATTTGAAAGTTCGCTATTGAGGAGCAAAGGTTTTTCCCCTGACCTTATTTCTACATTGTTGAAAAGCCGAAAACCTGTTACCACCAAAATATATGGGAGAGTGTGGTAAAAGTTCCTGCAGTTCTCTAATGGTCCCCTGGGTCCGTAGGCTCCTGTTGCGTGCATTTTGGAATTCCTTCAGAAGGGGTTTGATCTGGGGTTAGCAATGAACACTCTCAAGGTTCAGGTCTCGGCCTTGGGGGCCCTGTACAATTGTAACCTGGCAGCCAACAAGTGGATTAAACGATTTATTGTGGCTAGTGGTAGGGCTAAGCCAGTGGTCATGCCAAAGGTTCCTCCCTGGTACCTGAACTTGGTCTTGGATGCCCTCACGGGACCCCCCCCTTTGAACCCCTGACTGAGCTTTCCCTGAAGTTGCTTACCCTGAAAACCGTCTTGCTAGTCGCGTTAACCTCGGCACGGAGGATCAGTGATTTACAGGCCCTGTCAGTAGTGCAGCCTTACAGTCAGGTCCTTGAGGATAGAGTCATCTTGCGGCCAGACCCAGCGTATCTCCCAAAAGTCGCTTCTCATTTTCATAGAACGCAAGAAATAGTACTGCCCTTGTTCTGCAGCCGTCCCACTACTGAGGGGGAACGTAGATTTCACACCCTAGATGTGCGCTGGGCCCTCCTACACTATCTTTTGGTAACTCGGGCAGTGAGGAAGACACAGTCGTTATTCATCTCCTTTCAGGGTAGTACCAAGGGTCAGGGGGTGTCCAAGAGTACTAGCTAGGTGGATTAGGGAGGCCATTACTTTAGCCTACTTCTCTAGTGGAGCGCTCGTTCCGGAGAACGTCCGGGCCCATTCCACCAGAGCGGTGTCTACCTCCTGGGCTGAACGTGCGCATGTATCTATTGAGCAAATTTGTAGGGCCGCTACCTGGTCCTCACAGTCTACTTTTTTCCGGCACTATCGGTTGGACCTATCCTCTTCGGCTGCTCTTTCATTTGGTAGAAGGGTGCTTGAGGTGGTGGTCCCTCCCTAATTAGGTTTCTCTGGAAATCTCTCACGTGGTGCTGTCATGGGTGAGGGGAAAACGCCACGGTTACTTACCGGTAGCCGGTTTTTCCTGAACCCATGACAGCCCCCATATATTCCCTCCCTTTCTCATCCTTGGTGTACACTTTTCGGTGTGCTTGTGTATGTTTAGTGGTGATGGAGGAAGTTCTAACGATTGTTGGAGGTCCTCTCATTCTCGGTATTCAACTGACGAAGGGGAGAAGTACCGCCCTTTTATTCAGAATGGTTTCCTGTCCTCGCTGGGCGGATCCCTCTCTCACGTGGTGCTGTCATGGGTTCAGGAAAAAACAGGTACCGGTAAGTAACCGTGGTGTTTTACCTTAGTATTAAGGCCACGTGCATACGTTCAGTGTTTGAGCTTTTACCTCAGTATTACGTCCACATGCACACATTTAGTATTTGGTGAGCTTTTACCTCAGTATTAAGGCCATGTGCACATGTCCAGTATTTGCTGAGTTTTTTTTTACCTCCAGGATTTGTGGCCAAAACCGTGAGAGATATCTAACATTATAATTTCTGGGAACAAAAAAATGCTTAAAAAGACAGGGTTATTCCACAAAGGCAGATGAGGGGAATAAATACCAGAGGGACCACTAAAGGCTATAATTAAATATCCATCAAATGACGACGAAAAAATGAACAAGGTGCCAGAAAAATAATTTAAATGCAGTGCATTTCTATTATTAAAGTTCCAATAGCAGATATCTATTTAATAGTAAGGTGCATAGTACTCAAAAAGAAATGCTGCAGCAGAGACTGCAAAGATGAAGTAGTTAGAGAGGGATATTAAATACCTAGAATTAGGGTCCGTAGAACTCGTCAGCCTTCAGCCTGACGCACATTTCGTCTTGCGATAGACTTTCTGGGGGGGTAGTGAAGCGAATGAGTGTGGGTTGTAGAAAAAAACAGCTATTTATGCAAGAGAAAAAGTGTAGATCCGGCGCGGATGAATTTCTAATTTGCCGCCTGGAAATAGCCGGATATAGTGGCGCACAAGTCATGTGACCAGTCTCCGTATCATGTGACTTCCGGCCGTCGGTTGTGGAATGCAAGCACAACTACTGTTCAGGAAGAGACGGTGGTCAATGCCTAATGCCCGATATGCTGGTGGCTGCAGAAGTCAACGAGGAGGTAACACACCTGTGCACACATCCAGATGTGCAACTGGGAATTATGTCTAATGCAAAAGTTTTTTCAAGGACGGATAAAGCAAAAAAAAAAAAAAAATGAACTAACATTAGTAATGCGATGTCATACAAACAAAAGTATGAACAAAAAAACTGTATGCAATACAGTGAAAAAGAAAAGAAAATATGAAAAATAGTATAAAAATATGTTTATGAGAAGAATGAAATATTATACATGAAATACAGTATGACAAAAAAATGGTAGAGTAAAAGAGGACCGTAGGAAGAAAAATGTGTAAAAAGGTCAGTGTATGTAAAGGAGTGCCAAAGAAGTGTGTAAAGTGTAATTCATACAAAATAATGAGTGTATGAATATATGCAACAAATGGATGAAAGTGCAAAAAAGTGTGTAGTATGTGACGTGTGTGCGGGTGAGCTTGCAGGAACATGAATACTGTAATAAAATTGATAAATCCCCAGCACTAGAATATATGTACAGTATATATGCAATTAAAGAATTAAAGTGCAAAAATGTATAGTATGTGAGATGTGTGCGGATGAGCTTGCATGAACATGAATACTGTGATATACCGTAGTTTTTGGACTATAAGACGCCCTTTTTTCCCCCCAAATGTTCAGTCTTATAGTCTGAATGTAGGGCATGACTGCGGGGAATGAGGGTGCTGAGGTGGAGCGGGTCATCGGGGGCATGGGCAGGCTGTAGCAGCGCATGCCGTGACCATGTGCGCCCCGCTCATTTCATATGCACGCCCATCATCTCACCCATCATCTCTCAGCGCTGAAGCCGGCGCTGACAGGTGGGTGGGGGATGCGCGCATACTAAACATCCGGCCCGCATGATCACCCCTGGCAACTACAGCCTGGAGTGATCATGTGTAAATACGTTCATACTTGCCTTTCCTCGCTCCACGCAGCATCGCTCCTCCTCCCGTTTGTGCCAGCAGCAGCGCCGCTGACCTGTGTAGAGCCATCCACGATCCCTGCAGCATCGCTCGTCCTCCTGTCTGCCGGCTGCGGCTGTGTTGAGACTAGTGGTGCGCATAGAGATGATGTCATCACTCTGCGCATGTGTCCACACACAGCCGCGGCCGGTACAGACAGGAGGATGAGCGATGCTGCAGGGATCGTGGACAGCTCTACACAGGTCAGCGGCGCTGCTGCTGGCACAAACGGGAGGAGGAGCGATGCTGCGTGGAGTGAGGAGAGGTGAGTATGACCGTTTATTTTTTTGTGTGTCACAGGTTGCGGCTGTACACCAGTTGGGGTATATAGCAGGATGCAGCCATATGCCGCGATGGGTGTATATAGCAGGATGCGGCCATATACCAGAATGGGGGTATATAGCAGGATGCGGCCATATGCCAGGATTGGGTATATAGCAGGATGCGGCCATATGCCAGGATGGGGTATATAGCAGGATGCGGCCATATGCCAGGATGGGGTATATAGCAGGATGCAGCCATATGCCGCGATGGGTGTATATAGCAGGATGCGGCCATATACCAGAATGGGGGTATATAGCAGGATGCGGCCATATGCCAGGATTGGGTATATAGCAGGATGCGGCCATATGCCAGGATGGGGTATACAGTTAGGTCCAGAAATATTTGGACAGTGACACAATTTTCGCGAGTTGGGTTCTGCATGCCACCACATTGGATTTGAAATGAAACCTCTACAACAGAATTCAAGTGCAGATTGTAACGTTTAATTTGAAGGTTTGAACAAAAATATCTGATAGAAATTGTAGGAATTGTACACATTTCTTTACAAACACTCCACATTTTAGGAGGTCAAAAGTAATTGGACAAATAAACCAAACCCAAACAAAATATTTTTATTTTCAATATTTTGTTGCGAATCCTTTGGAGGCAATCACTGCCTTAAGTCTGGAACCCATGGACATCACCAAACGCTGAATTTCCTCCTTCTTAATGCTTTGCCAGGCCCTTACAGCCGCAGCCTTCAGGTCTTGCTTGTTTGTGGGTCTTTCCGTCTTAAGTCTGGATTTGAGCAAGTGAAATGCATGCTCACTTGGGTTAAGATCTGGTGATTTGACTTGGCCATTGCAGAATGTTCCACTTTTTTGCACTCATGAACTCCTGGGTAGCTTTGGCTGTATGCTTGGGGTAATTGTCCATCTGTACTATGAAGCGCCGTCCGGTCAACTTTGCGGCATTTGGCTGAATCTGGGCTGAAAGTATATCCCGGTACACTTCAGAATTCATCCGGCTACTCTTGTCTGCTGTTATGTCATCAATAAACACAAGTGACCCAGTGCCATTGAAAGCCATGCATGCCCATGCCATCACGTTGCCTCCACCATGTTTTACAGAGGATGTGGTGTGCCTTGGATCATGTGCCGTTCCCTTTCTTCTCCAAACTTTTTTCTCCCCATCATTGTGGTACAGGTTGATCTTTGTCTCATCTGTCCATAGAATACTTTTCCAGAACTGAGCTGGCTTCATGAGGTGTTTTCAGCAAATTTAACTCTGGCCTGTCTATTTTTGGAATTGATGAATGGTTTGCATCTAGATGTGAACCCTTTGTATTTACTTTCATGGAGTCTTCTCTTTACTGTTGACTTAGAGACAGATACACCTACTTCACTGAGAGTGTTCTGGACTTCAGTTGATGTTGTGAACGGGTTCTTCTTCACCAAAGAAAGTATGCGGCGATCATCCACCACTGTTGTCATCCGTGGACTGCTCAGGCCTTTTTGAGTTCCCAAGCTCACCAGTCAATTCCTTTTTTCTCAGAATGTACCCGACTGTTGATTTTGCTACTCCAAGCATGTCTGCTATCTCTCTGATGGATTTTTTCTTTTTTTTCAGCCTCAGGATGTTCTGGTTCACCTCAATTGAGAGTTCCTTAGACCGCATGTTGTCTGGTCACAGCAACAGCTTCCAAATGCAAAACCACACACCTGTAATCAACCCCAGACCTTTTAACTACTTCTTTGATTACAGGTTAACGAGGGAGACACCTTCAGAGTTAATTGCAGCCCTTAGAGTCCCTTGTCCAATTACTTTTGGTCCCTTTAAAAAGAGGAGGCTATGCATTACAGAGCTATGATTCCTAAACCCTTTCTCCGATTTGGATGTGAAAACTCTCATATTGCAGCTGGGAGTGTGCACTTTCAGCCCATATTATATATATAATTGTATTTCTGAACATGTTTTCTTTGTCGCTCCATTGGGAGACCCAGACAATTGGGTGTATAGCTTCTGCCTCTGGAGGCCACACAAAGTATTACACTTTAAAAAGTGTAACCCCTCCCCTCTGCCTATACACCCTCCCGTGGACCACGGGCTCCTCAGTTTTTTGCTTTGTGTGGAAGGAGGCACACATCCACTCATGCATTCTCATACATAGTTATGTCGGATGGAAGAAAAGAGGACCCCGATGGGGCCCCCGGCATGATCCCTTCTCATCCCACTATGTCGGCGGTGCTGTTAAGGTTGAGGTACCCATTGCGGGTACGGAGGCTGGAGCCACATGCCGTCTCCTTCACCATCCCTTATGCGGCTCTGGGAGAAGTGGGATCCTGAGCGGTCATCCATTTGCTGGGACCGTGCTCCATCCGCAGCCCCTGGAGGAACCTGCCGGACTGGAGCCTCTTCAACCCCAGGGACCGGGCCCTGCAACGTGAAGGTACTCTCTGTCCCCATGGGGGGACTGTACAGGGGTCGCACCTTCTTCCCGGAAGCCGCGGTAGTTCAATCCGTTGTCTTTTCGGCGGACTTCCGCGCCGACCGTGCCTGCTTGTCGGGCGCGGTCTCAAATTTAGTCCCCGGCTTCGCCACGGCCTAGTTACGAAATATCCCGCCCCCGGGCCTGCCTGTCAGGGGGAAGGGCGGGATTACCGACATGACGTCGGGTGTGAGGGCTGGAGCATCTTGCATGTCTCCCTCCCCCCTCATTGACCACTGTGGGGACCCCAGATTCCCGCTCTTTGCTGGCGCCGCCCTCGGCCCCACTCCTCCCCTGAGAGCTCCGGCGGCCATTTTTGGCATTCTGCCGGTGGATGCTTCTCAGTGACAAGCTCTGCAGCTCCGGGGGATCCAGGACCGGGAATCTGGAGGACACACTCCGCTCGTTAGCGGTCGGTAAGCCACACCGGTCACCCGGTGCTGGTCCCCCTAGGGTGCCGGAATAGATACACATATATATATATATATATATATATATATAATAGATATATTTATCTGTTCGGACAGGCTGTATACCCTTTTTCCATATACCCTCAGTGGTCACTCTCCTAAGAGACAACAGCATGTCATCCACAAGGAGCAAAGCTACTAAGGCACAGATTTTTTTCGCAGCCTGTACCTCTTGTGGGGCTATGTTGCCTGCGGGGTCCACCTACCCTCACTGTGATCAATGCTCGACTCCTGCCACGCTTGCTCAGCCGGAGCCTAGGGCACTTGTGGGCCCCTCGGCTCATGTAGATCCCCCTGCTCCCCCTGAGCAGGCTGCAGGGACAGAGTCACCGGCCTTGGCCTCTTTCGCTGAGAAACTCTCTGTCACTTTCTCAATCCATTGCACAGTCTATGGACAAATGGTCATCTAAGCTCCTTGAGGCATTGCAGTCCAGACCGGGCCCTTCACAGGCTCCGGCCCCTGTTAGCTTGTCTCCTCCAGGCCCTTCTCGATCCACGCCGCAGCGCGCTCCCAGGTTCGCCCCTAGATCCCAGGCGGAGGACTCCTGCCCAGACTACAGTCCCAGACCGGCTAAGCGGCCTCGCTGGGACTCTTCCCCGGCCTCCTCACGCTGCTCTGGATCTCAGCTTGAGGACTCTCAGGAAGACGAGGCGGACGTGGGAGCTCAGGGCTCTGACCCTGACTTCGCCCTTAACCTTGATACACCTGAGGGGGACGCCTTAGTTAATGATCTTATCTCGTCCATCAACCAGGTGTTGGATCTCTCACCCCCGCCTCCTCCTGTAGAAGAGTCGGCTTCTCAGCAGGAGAAACACCAATTTCGTTTCCCCAAACATACGCGCAATACGTTTTTTGATCATTCTAACTTCAGGGACGCTGTCCAGAAGCCCAGAGCGGTCCCGGACAAGCGCTTTGCTAAATGGCACACTGACACGCGTTATCCCTTTCCACCTGAAGTCGTTAAGGGCTGGGCACACTCTCCCAAGGTGGATCCTCCAGTCTCTAGATTGGCTGCTAGGTCCGTTGTGTCTGTTGCCGATGGCTCATCCCTGAAGGATGCCACTGACAGACAGATAGAGCTCTTGGTGAAGTCTATCTATGAGGCCACGGGCGCGTCTTTCGCCCCGGCCTTTGCGGCTGTGTGGGCTCTCCAAGCAATCTCGGCTTGTCTGACTGAGATTAATGCTGTCACACGGAACTCTGCTCCGCATGTTTCTTCTTTGACCTCTCAGGCATCAGCTTTTTCGTCCTACGCCATGAACGCCGTCCTGGACTCCACTAGCCGTACGGCTGTAGCATCTGCTAACTCCGTGGCAGTCCGCAGGGCCATGTGGCTGCGCGAATGGAAAGCAGACTCTGCTTCCAAAAGGTTCTTAACTGGTTTGCCTTTTTCTGGCGACCGTTTATTTGGCGAACGATTGGATGAGATTATTAAGGAATCCTCGGGAAAGGACTCCTCCTTGCCCCAATCCAAACCTAAGAGACCTCAGCAGAGAAAAATCCAATCGAGGTTTCGGTCCTTTCGTCCCTCCGCCAAGCCCCAATCCTCTTCGTCCAACCGGCCGGAGAAAGGCCAGAGGAACTCCTATGCGTGGCGGTCCAAGTCACGCCCCCAAAAGGCCACAGGAGGTACTGCCTCCAAGACGGCCTCCTCATGACTCTCGGCCTCACCTAGCCACATCCTCGGTCGGTGGCAGGCTCTCCCGCTTTGGCGACGCCTGGTGGTGGTTCAAGACCGATGGGTGAGAGACATTTTGTCTCATGGTTACAGGATAGAGTTCAGCTCCCGACCGACGGCTCGTTTCTTCAGAACCTCCCCACCCCCCGCACAGGCCGACGCACTTTTTCAGGCAGTGGACGCCCTAAAGATCGAAGGAGTTGTAATTCCCGTTCCCCTTCAGGAACGTGGTCGCGGTTTTTACTCCAACTTGTTCGTGGTGCCAAAAAAGGACGGGTCATTCCGTCCCGTTCTGGACCTCAAGTTACCCAACAGACATGTGAGAACCAGACAGTTTCGGATGGAATCTCTCCGCTCGGTCATCGCCTCGATGTCACAAGGAGACTTCCTTACATCGATCAACATCAAGGATGCTTATCTCCATGTGCCGATCGCACCCGAACATCAACGTTTACTGCGTTTCGCCATCGGGGACGAACACCTCCAGTTCGTGGGATTGCCTTTCGGCCTGGCGACAGCCCCACGGGTTTTCACCAAAGTCATGGCATCCGTCGTGGCGGTCCTGCACTCTCAGGGCCACTCGGTGATCCCCTACTTAGACGATCTCCTAGTCAGGGCCCCTTCTCGGGTGGCGTGTCAACAAAGCCTTACCGTCATTCTGGCGACTCTCCAGCAGTTCGGGTGGATCATCAATTTCCCGAAATCCAAGTTGACACCGACCCAATCACTGACTTACCTCGGGATGGAGTTTCATACCCAGCCAGCGTTAGTCAAGCTACCGCGGGACAAACAGCTTTCTCTGCAGGCGGGGGTGCAATCACTTCTTCGGAGTCAGTCACACCCCTTAAGGCGCCTCATGCACTTCCTGGGGAAGATGGTTGCAGCTATGGAGGCAGTGCCGTTCGCGCAATTCCATCTACGACCACTCCAATGGGACATTCTTCGCAAATGGGACAAGAGTGCGGCTTCCCTCGACAAGGACATCTCTCTTTCCCTTGCAACCAAAACATCACTTCAGTGGTGGCTCCTCCCCACATCTCTGTCTCGGGGAAAATCCTTTCTACCTCCAACCTGGGCCGTGGTCACCACGGACGCGAGCCTGTCAGGTTGGGGAGCGGTTTTTCTCCACCACAGGGCTCAAGGAACCTGGACTCCGATAGAATCGTCCCTTCAGATCAATATCCTGGAGATAAGGGCAGTATATCTAGCCCTATTGGCTTTCCATCGGTGGCTGGAGGGCAGGCAGATCCGAATCCAGTCGGACAACGCCACTGCCGTCGCCTACATCAACCACCAAGGCGGCACTCGCAGTCGTCAAGCCTTCCAGGAAGTCCGGCGGATTCTGCAGTGGGTGGAAGCCACAGACTCCACCATCTCCGCAGTTCACATCCCGGGCGTAGAAAACTGGGAAGCAGATTTTCTCAGTCGTCAGGGCATGGACGCGGGGGAATGGTCTCTACACCCAGACGTGTTTCGAGAGATCTGTCGCCGCTGGGGAACGCAGGACGTCGATCTCATGGCGTCACGACACAACAACAAGGTCCCGGCCTTCATGGCACGGTCTCAGGATCACAGAGCTCTGGCAGCGGACGCTTTAGTCCAGGATTGGTCGCAGTTTCGACTGCCTTATGTGTTTCCCCCTCTGGCGATGCTGCCCAGAGTACTACGCAAGATCAGGTCCGACTGCCATCGCGCCATTCTCGTCGCTCCAGACTGGCCGAGGCGGTCGTGGTATCCGGATCTGTGGCATCTCACGGTGGGTTAACCGTGGGCACTTCCAGACCGCCCAGACTGGCTGTCACAAGGCCCGTTTTTCCATCTGAATTCTGTGGCCCTCAACCTGACTATGTGGCCATTGAGTCCTGGCTCCTAGCGTCTTCAGGGTTATCTCAGGATGTCATTGCCACCATGAGACAAGCCAGGAAGCCAACGTCCGCCAAGATCTATTACAGGTCTTGGCAAATCTTTCTATCCTGGTGCGCTGATAACGGTTTTCCTCCATGGCCGTTTGCCTTACCCACATTCCTTTCATTCCTACAATCTGGAATGGACAAGGGTTTGTCCCTCGGCTCTCTCAAGGGCCAAGTATCGGCGCTCTCCGTGTTTTTTCAAAAGCGTCTAGCCAGGCTTCCGCAGGTCCGCACGTTCCTGCAGGGGGTCTGCCACATGGTCCCACCTTACAAACGTCCGTTGGAACCTTGGGATCTTAACAGGGTCCTGACGGCTCTTCAAAAGCCGCCTTTTGAGCCGCTGCGGGATGTCTCTCTCTCCCGTGTTTCGCAGAAGGTGGCCTTCCTGGTGGCAGTCACATCACTTCGGAGAGTGTCTGAGCTTGCAGCGCTGTCATGCAAAGCCCCCTTCCTGGTTTTTCACCAGGATAAGGTGGTTCTGCGTCCTGTCCCGGAATTTCTCCCTAAGGTGGTATCCCCTTTTCATCTAAATCAGGATATCTCTTTACCTTCCTTTTGCCCTAA
The DNA here is from genome assembly GCF_048569485.1 of Anomaloglossus baeobatrachus. Taxonomy (NCBI): domain Eukaryota; kingdom Metazoa; phylum Chordata; class Amphibia; order Anura; family Aromobatidae; genus Anomaloglossus; species Anomaloglossus baeobatrachus. The sequence continues at coordinate 366,759,883 of NC_134354.1, read as the reverse complement.
TCCAATTCACCAGTGTGAAAAGGATTTGCACTCTTTGGATCTAGTGAGAGCACTCCGGTTCTACATGTCTCGCACGGCGCCCCTGCGCCGTTCAGATGCGCTCTTTGTCATTGTCGCTGGCCAGCGTAAGGGCTCTCAGGCCTCCAAGTCAACCTTGGCTCGGTGGATCAAGGAACCGATTCTCGAGGCCTACCGTTCTTCTGGGCTTCCGCTCCCTTTAGGGCTGAAAGCCCATTCTACCAGAGCCGTAGGTGCATCCTGGGCATTGCGGCACCGGGCGATGGCTCAGCAGGTGTGTCAGGCAGCTACGTGGTCTAGTCTGCACACTTTCACGAAGCACTATCAAGTGCATACCTATGCTTCGGCAGACGCCAGTCTAGGTAGGCGAGTCCTTCAGGCGGCGGTTGCCCACCTGTAAGAGGGGGCCGTTTTCGGCTCTTTTTATTGAGGTATTCTTTTACCCACCCAGGGACTGCTCTTGGACGTCCCAATTGTCTGGGTCTCCCAATGGAGCGACAAAGAAAAAGGGAATTTTGTTTACTTACCGTAAATTCCTTTTATTCTAGCTCCTATTGGGAGACCCAGCACCCACCCCTGTGCCCTTTGGGCTGGTTGTTCTTTTGTGTACACATGTTGTTGATGTTGAATTGTTCTTTTGGTTCATGGTCTTCAGTTCTCCGAACATCCTTCGGATTGAATTTACCCTAGACCAATTTATAAGTTTTCTCCTTCCTGCTTTTGCACCAAAACTGAGGAGCCCGTGGTCCACGGGAGGGTGTATAGGCAGAGGGGAGGGGTTACACTCTTTAAAGTGTAATACTTTGTGTGGCCTCCAGAGGCAGAAGCAATACACCCAATTGTCTGGGTCTCCCAATAGGAGCTAGAAGAAAAGGAATTTACGGTAAGTAAACAAAATTCCCTTTTTTGTAAACAGCTAAAATAACAAAACTTGTGTCACTGTCCAAATATTTCTGGACCTAACTGTATAGCAGGATGCGGCCATATGCCAGGATTGGGTATATAGCAGGATGCTGCCATATGCCAGGATTGGGTATATAGCAGGATGCGGCCATATGCCAGGATGGGGTATATAGCAGGATGCGGCCATATGCCAGGATGGGGTATATAGCAGGATGCGGCCATATGCCAGGATGGGGTATATAGCAGGATGCGGCCATATACGAGGGTGGGGTATATAGCAGGATGCGGCCATATGTCAGGATGGGGTATATAGCAGGATGCGGCCATATGCTAGGATGGAGATATATAGCAGGATGGGGGTATATAGCAGGATGGGGGTATATAGCAGGATGTGGCCATATGCCAGGGTGGGGGTACATAACAGGATGCGGCCATATGCCAGGAAGGCAGGATGCGACCATATGCCAGGATGGGGTATATAGCAGGATGCGGCCATATGCTAGGATGGGGAATATAGCATGATGCAGCAATATAGCAGGATAGGGGTATATAGCAGGATGGGGTCATATAGCAGAATGGGGGTATATAGCAGGATGGGGGTATATAGCAGAATGCGGCCATATGCCAGGATAGGGGTATATAGCAGGATGCGGCCATATGCCAGGATGGGGGTATATAGCAGGATGCGGCCATACACCAGGATGGGGTATATAGCAGGATGCGGCCATACACGAGGATTGGGTATATAGCAGGATGGGAGCACATACCAGGATGGCAGTATATAGTGGGATGGTGTGATACCAATGTGATATGACTGAAAGAATGTGTGATTAGATAGGAATCATGATCAAAAGATAGGAGTGATCCCAGATATTATTTGACCTATCAATAATTCAGTATCAGAGAGATGTCCTTTGGATATCCAATTTCACTATGACCAAGGAATAAGATAATGAGGAAGTCACATTTACAGTTCCACTTACCGGAAACTTGTGGTTGGCTTAAAGACAGGTTTAAGGAAGCTTGCATATGAAATTTACGGCTCATTGCAATATTGCACTAACACTATGGTCAAACTGTGGTCGGCCAGTTGTCAACTGGCAGGATGTGCAGGAAATGTGCAGGAAGCTGCCGGTGCCCACAACAGTTTGTGGTCAAGTTACATGAACATGACTCAGCTGTCACATGCTGGTGACCATTTAAACCCAACCTACAAAGTTTTCCTATAAAAATTACACCGGACTCGCTTAATGTTAGGGAAACCTTCCAGGACATTAAAGTGTACGCACTTTTCCTGTGATGCAAGATGCCATGATGTTGATTCCTTTATCATTAACTCTAGTTCCCTCCGATGTGAAAGGATTGCTACAACAAACGGTAATGTTGATGCATATTTCTGTTATTGTATAAGATTCTAAATGCCTATGTACCATTAACTATTCATGTGCTATTAAAATAAATAGTATCTTGCTATAAAGAATATTAGTATTCGTGCCTGATTAGGATATCAGTGAGCGCTTCGTAAGTACGGGCTTTCAGCCCCCTTTTTAGTAGAATTTAGCAAGACAGATGGGGGCTATACCAGGATGAGTGACATATATATACAAGGCAGGAGGATCATATACAAGGCAGGAGGATCATTTCCAGGATGGGGTACCTTAGTAGAGAATTTGGGGACATTACCCCCATAAGGCCCTGTGCGCACTTGCCGATTTTTGCTGCAGATTTCCTGCGGATTTGCTGCATGTTTTGCTACAGAAAATGTTCATAACATCTCTGCAGTGATTCACCAGCAAATCCTATGGGAAAAAAGCTGTGCGCACTATTTCGGATTTTGACAGCTGCATGTTTTGCTGCGGGATTCCCGCAGCAAAAACAATTGCATGTCACTTCTTTTCCGCAGGTACCTGCGCCATTTCACTCCATTGACTGTAATGTTATTGTGAAATCCCGCAGGGAATAACGCAGGTAGCAAATTCTGTGCAGTTCATTGCGTTTTCCTGTGTTATTCCCTGCGGTATTTTGCGTTTTCGGGACATAATGTTCATTACTGGCCCTGCGTTTTGCAGGGAAGTGATGTCAATATGATATGAAGAGGAAGCTGAGCCTAGAGTAAACACACATATCAGACACAGACATAGAAAACACACACATCACACTCACACACAGACATATAGAATACACATAGAAATGAAACGTACATATAAAAAAAAAAAAACGTGGGCTCCGCTGTATTTTTACCGTCCAGCCAAGGTAAACACACAGTGGCGGCCCGGTATTCTCAGGCTGGGGAGGGCGAGGGCAATGGTTAATGCCACCCCCCCTCCCGCAGCTGAGAATATCAGCCACAGCTGCCCCGGGACTGTCGCATCCATTATGCGACAGTCCCAGAGTGTCCCCGGCTCTTCCAGATTGCCGTGATGCGGTGGCAATCCAGGTAATAAGGAGTTAAATAGCAGCAGATCGCTGCCAATTAATTCCAGGCTTAATCATGGCAGTGTCTATGAGACAGCTTTCGTAATTAACCCGTAAGTAAAGTGAATAAACACACACACATCGAAAAATCCTTTATTTTAAATAAAAGACAAAAAAGCCCCTCTTTGACCCCTTAATTAACCCCTCCAACACACAGCTCCGGCGAAAATCCACTGAGGTCCCACGACGCTTGCATCCAGCCGCGACTGACACACTGTACTGAATTCAGCCTCGTAACGAGCCTGCAGAGGTAACTACAGGACATTTCTCATGGTCAGTAATGTGAACACACCACTGACCGTGAGAACTGCAGCATGTCTTCACAGGGACTGTATCTATTGATTTATCTATCTATCTATCTACCCTTCTGTCTATCTACCCTTCCATCTATCTATCTATCCATTATATATCTATTTCTCTATCTATATCAGAAGGAAATGACCTTTTTTTTTCCTTTCAATGTGCTTTATTGCATTAAATGCATTAACACATGTACCAACCCGCGGAAAAACCGCACCGAAACCGCACCAAAACGCAATAAAACGCATGTGGATTTCAGTGCGTTTTTTTGCGGTTTTTTTTTTCCGCGGGTGCGGTAATCTTTCAGTGCCTGCGGAATTTTCTTAAGAAAATTCCTTTTTCCAGTGCACACAGGGCCTAACAGTGTCAGCAGCAGATCCTCGCCCCCTAACAGTGTGTCATGACCACATTTTTTGCATAAATATTATTTTCCTATTTTCCTCCTCTAAAACCAGGGTGCGTCTTATGGTCCGGTGCGTCTTTTAGTCAAAAAAATACAGTATGTGATAAAAAAAAAAAAAAAATTAACAATAATAGATGCCCACCACTCGAATAATAATAAAGTAATGCATAAAGAAAAAAATCCAAGAAAATAAGGAAAAAACAAAAATCCAGAGGGAGGTGTCCTGTTGATGATATACGGTAGGTGATGCAAATCCATATGTAGAAAAGTGTCCCATGTAATAATGAAAAAATATGTCAGTCCTTGTTCAGGATAATTAATTCTGTAATGCATAGTGATGAGATCCCCTTTCTTCAATCATGGACCTTCTCATAAAAGAAATGTATTTTTCTTTTTTAGGACGCTCAAGATTCAGCATACTCTTCAACCCCTCACGGACTACCGAACACCAGATAACAGCGGCACAAGCGTTGAATATTAAGTATAAACTATGTAAAGAAAATATTAAAAACAAAGTTAAAATGTGTACAAATATAAACCCCCCCACCCCATGAACACAGTTACTGTACTAAGGAAGTCCCATTATGGAAAATTAAAAAAATGCACTAAAGCCAAAATTTTCATTTAAGACAAAAGGATTGATAATGTTGATTCTATAGATCATATTTACTCTCTATACGTGCCAGAATTTTGGCCAGGTTGCCTCCTCTAGTACTCAAACAAACCTGATCAATTGTCATAACCTTTAGTAAGCTTGAATTGCATTGGTGATGATGGAAAAAGTGTCTACCAAGAGTGGGAAGTGTCCTCAGTGGTTTTTCCTTTGTCAATGTCCCTAATATGTTCGCGGATCCGTATCCTAAGTTGCCTCGTGGTCATTCCTATATAAATTTTCTCGCAGGGGCATTTGGCCCAATAAATAACGCCCTTTGATGTGCAATTTAGAAGATGTTGTATTTCAAAGGTTCGAGAGTGGTCACCATTATGGAAATTATTACTCTTAATCATACTGGGACAGGTCTAAAGCGGGCTTTACACGCTGCCACATCGCTCAAGCGATCTCGTTGGGGTCACGGAATTTGTGACGCATATCTGGTCGCTTTAGCGATGCCGTTGCGTGTGACACCTATGAGCGATTTTTACATCGTCGCAAAAACGTGCAAAATCACTCATCGGTGACATGGGGGTCCATTCTCAAATATCGTTACTGCAGCAGTAACGAAGTTGTTCCTCGTTCCTGTGGCAGCACACATCGCTACGTGTGACACCGCAGGAGCGGGGAAGCTCTCCTTACCTGCCTCCCGACCGCAATGAGGAAGGAAGAAGGTGGGCGGGATGTTCGTCCCGCTCATCTCCGCCCCTCCGCTTCTATTGGGCGGCGGTTTAGTGACGCTGCTGTGACGTCGCTGTGACGCTGAACGAACCGCCCCCTTAGAAAGCAGGCGGTTCGCCGGTCACAGCGACGTTGCAGGGCAGGTAAGTAGTGTGACGGGTCTGGGCGATGTTGTGCGCCGCGAGCAGCGATTTGCCCATGTCGCACAACCGATGGGGGCGGGTACCCACGCTAGCGATATCGGTCACGATATCGCAGCGTGTAAAGCGGCCTTTACAGTGTCCACAAGGGTAAAAGCCCTTAACAGATAGCCAGTTAGCCTGAGATTCTCTTTCTTGTTTAGGGTTAAAATGGCTATGGATCAAGATGTCCCTTAGGTTTTTGGATCTCCGAGCTGTCATTATTGATGGAATAGTCTGGTAAACTTTGTTTATAGAAAAGATCATTCCTTTGTGAATTCTTGGCCTGCAAATATTCTTGCCTAATGCACTTGTGACCTTAACCCCTCTCTCTAACTCTAGAATATAGCTCTTTAGAGTGTTTCTCAAAAGATGATTTGGTAGAGCAGATCCTTCTTGCTCTGAGGAACTGACTAGTGGATATACTGTACTTCTTATAGTAGAAGGTAAGTGTTAAGAATTGGCCTGCAACAATGAATTGGCCGTTTCCTTTCTAAAAATTTCAGTAGAAATGTTACCATTGTCGCAAATGTTTATTTTAATGTCTAGGAAATCAATGCTTTTGCCATATTTATGACAATTTTACATTGATTTCGAAGTGTTCAACTGGGCCATTAGACTGTCAAGCTCATGAATTGTACCCTCCTATACAAAGAGCACGTCATCAATATACTTCATCCATTGTTGTGCTTTTTTTCATTTAAGGTATGGGGTCACTGATGAAGATCTTAAGTTCCCAAGCACCAATGAAAAGGTTTACATACGAAAAGGTGCACACCGCCCCCATCACGGTCCCTTGTGTCTGGAGGTAAATTTGTTTATGAAAACAGAAACGTGTTAAAATAAATTCTAGCCATGTCAATAATAGTGTGGCCATTTTGGGATCAAAATTACTATTGCGGAGGAACCAAGCAGTAGCCGAGAGGCCATCGTGATGCCTTATGGAGGTATATAAAGCCTCAACATCTGCTGTAACCTAAGATCATGTTATCTGGCAGATTGAGATGGTCCAGTCTTTGTAATGCTGCTGTGGTGTCTTTGATGTAAGAATGTAGGGTTGAGAACCAAAGGTTTTTTGACAATGATCTATTGTGTGACATATTTCACTCCATTCCATTCCAAAATGTGCAATAGTTCCACTTTGTACTGAGGTAGTGTATTACATGTTAATTTCTTATAACAGGTGTCATGAACAGCCGCGTGGGGGTCTCACTGTTCACCAATTTGGACAATAAGTAAATGAGGCTGCTGAGCTACTAATGCCAAATGTTGAAGGTCTGCCATCATGAGTGATGTATAGATCACGGATTCCCGCTAATGGAATATATAATATATATTCTATAAAGCTGAGTGTATGTATGTATTTGTATATGTGTCTGTGTGTATGTCCGCTAAAGGAGTCCGCACCTTCGCATTTACAATCACGATATTCTGCACAGACATCCCATGTGACTCAGGGAACATCATAGACTATGCTTTGATGGGAAAATTTAACTCCTTGCTTTAGTTACACTCGAAAAAACATGCCTTCATTAAAGTCAATGGAGCTGCGAGCTATTAGGTTATTAATAGGAGCTGTAATTGGTTGCTATAGGAAGAAAATAAATTGTTAGTATAAGAAGTTTGTGTGAGGTAATAAGATGTCGGTGGGGAGACGGATGGAGAGAGAGACAGAAAGAGATAGAGAGACCGACAGTCAAAGAGACAGACGCAGACAGACAGACAGACGGGGAACGTGACAGACTGGGAACGATGTACCTAGGATTTCACTGTGTTGAGCACCTTTGCTGGCTGCCGGCAGTGTTTTCTCTGGCTGGTCTCCCCAAGATCAGTGATTGTTTTGTCTTGCAGAACTGGAACAAGACAGACCTGGAACGAGAGAGAGAGAGACTAATACAGAGACAGACAGAGAGACTGATACAGACAGACAGAGACTGTGAGAGAGACAGTTACTATCCCGGGCGATGCCCGGGTACTACAACTAGTGTATGTATGTGTATGTGTGTATAATGTATAATATATATAATATATATATATATATATATATATATATATATATATATATATATATATATATATATATATATATATATATATATAAAAATACAGTTAGGTCCAGAAATATTTGGACAGTGACACAAGTTTTGTTATTTTAGCTGTTTACAAAAACATGTTCAGAAATACAATTATATATATAATATGGGCTGAAAGTGCACACTCCCAGCTGCAATATGAGAGTTTTCACATCCAAATCGGAGAAAGGGTTTAGGAATCATAGCTCTGTAATGCATAGCCTCCTCTTTTTCAAGGGACCAAAAGTAATTGGACAAGGGACTCTAAGGGCTGCAATTAACTCTGAAGGTGTCTCCCTCGTTAACCTGGAATCAATGAAGTAGTTAAAAGGTCTGGGGTTGATTACAGGTGTGTGGTTTTGCATTTGGAAGCTGTTGCTGTGACCAGACAACATGCGGTCTAAGGAACTCTCAATTGAGGTGAAACAGAACATCCTGACGCTGAAAAAAAAGAAAAAATCCATCAGAGAGATAGCAGACATGCTTGGAGTAGCAAAATCAACAGTCGGGTACATTCTGAGAAAAAAGGAATTGACTGGTGAGCTTAGGAACTCAAAAAGGCCTGGGCGTCCACGGATGACAACAGTGGTGGATGATCGCCGCATACTTTCTTTGGTGAAGAAGAACCCGTTCACAACATCAACTAAAGTCCAGAACACTCTCAGTGAAGTAGGTGTATCTGTCTCTAAGTCAACAGTAAAGAGAAGACTCCATGAAAGTAAATACAAAGGGTTCACATCTAGATGCAAACCATTCATCAATTCCAAAAATAGACAGGCCAGAGTTAAATTTGCTGAAAAACACCTCATGAAGCCAGCTCAGTTCTGGAAAAGTATTCTATGGACAGATGAGACAAAGATCAACCTGTACCAGAATGATGGGAAGAAAAAAGTTTGGCGAAGAAAGGGAACGGCACATGATCCAAGGCACACCACATCCTCTGTAAAACATGGTGGAGGCAACGTGATGGCATGGGCATGCATGGCTTTCAATGGCACTGGGTCACTTGTGTTTATTGATGACATAACAGCAGACAAGAGTAGCCGGATGAATTCTGAAGTGTACCGGGATATACTTTCAGCCCAGATTCAGCCAAATGCCGCAAAGTTGATCGGACGGCGCTTCATAGTACAGATGGACAATGACCCCAAGCATACAGCCAAAGCTACCCAGGAGTTCATGAGTGCAAAAAAGTGGAACATTCTGCAATGGCCAAGTCAATCACCAGATCTTAACCCAATTGAGCATGCATTTCACTTGCTCAAATCCAGACTTAAGACGGAAAGACCCACAAACAAGCAAGACCTGAAGGCTGCGGCTGTAAAGGCCTGGCAAAGCATTAAGAAGGAGGAAACCCAGCGTTTGGTGATGTCCATGGGTTCCAGACTTAAGGCAGTGATTGCCTCCAAAGGATTCGCAACAAAATATTGAAAATAAAAATATTTTGTTTGGGTTTGGTTTATTTGTCCAATTACTTTTGACCTCCTAAAATCTGGAGTGTTTGTAAAGAAATGTGTACAATTCCTACAATTTCTATCAGATATTTTTGTTCAAACCTTCAAATTAAACGTTACAATCTGCACTTGAATTCTGTTGTATAGGTTTCATTTCAAATCCAATGTGGTGGCATGCAGAGCCCAACTCGTGAAATTGTGTCACTGTCCAAATATTTCTGGACCTAACTGTACATATCTCACGATACCCTTACCGATATCACCCCAATAATTCTACACAACAATCATTTTGCATAGAGCAGAATAGAGCATTTCTATTTCAAATAGAGCAGAAGAAAAGAGATGGTAAATTTTATATAATTGTAGACAGTGGACACCCGAACCGCTCACCACAATGGGAGTCAGCCAGATTAATTCCACCAGATGAGTATCCTCGGTCCCAGCACAGTTCATGGCAGCCAGCCGTATATAGACAAGAAGCAAGCGGGGGAAGGATTCATCTCAGACTCCAAGGATTTGAATAAAAGGCATTTCTTTATTTCAGCTTGTTAAACCTAATGAAGGCGTACTGCCGAAACGCATAGTTTTTTTTTCTTCATCTACCATCTGTCAGTGTTATCAGCCGGTGTCATTATACTTTTTTTTTATATATTCTTTTTAACAAGTTGAAATAAAGAAAGGTCTTTTTTTCCCCTCACCCATGACAGCACCACGTGAGAGAGGGATCCGCCCAGCGAGGACAGGAAACCATTCTGAAATAAAAGGGCGGTACCTCTCCCCTTCGTCAGTTGGTTTCCTGTCCTTGATGGGAGACCTTGTTCTGTAATACGGCGGTTGAAGTAAGAAGTTTGAAGTACGAAGCTGTATTTACCCAGCCCCGTCCGGTGTCCGGAAAAGCAGGGTGAGTCCTGCGGCGCCGTTCTTCGGGGCTGGAGGCGCCGTCCACCAGCCCTTGGGGAACCTGGTGTCCGTGCGGGGGTGTGCGGCAGGGCCCATCAGGGGTTCCGGACCGCCGCTCCCCCCCCCCCCCTTGCGCTACCCTGCTGTCTAGGACTTCCCAATGTGGCGCACTCTGGGACGCGCGCAAGGCATGCAGGGTACAGGAGGCGTGCTTGCGTTACGTCTCCTGAAGAGGAGGCGGCGCCCATGCAGCAGCAGCGGCGGTGTTTCAGGGCAGACGCCCGCCGTCTGGACACCGCTGGGCGCATTGAAACGGGGAGGGGGGGGTACCTTTATGGGACCGGAAGGTGGAGGAGCAGCACGGGTGCTCGTGCCTACATCCTAGGATGGCTTCAGAAAGGCAGCAGCACTCTCTGGAGCGCCGGCAGCATAGCCTTTTGAACAGTCACCGTTCTAAGTGAAACAGACCTGCCCGGCCTCTATAGCCAGAAGGGCAAATCCTCTTGTGGCTCCACGACTTCTGCGGGACCTGTGGGTGTTCCGACGAAGCCTCCAGGACCGGTACCCTTGATCTCCTGTGGTGGGTGAGTGATCTTCGTGAATGTCATCCGCATCATTAGGTGGCTCCTAAACTCCATACGGAGTGTTCCCTGTGCAGAGAGCCGATATGGTCTGCGGGCCGAGTGTCGGAGACCCCTTGTGTGGGGCATAGATTGCAATGTCTCTGCTTCGATCTATGGATTGCTGCATGCGAGTTACAAATGTGTATATGTTGTGAGGTAGCGACCACCAATATGGTAAATGGTCGCTATATGTCGCAGTGGAGAAGGTCGCTGCGATATTAAACTGAAGAGGTTGCTATGGGACTTGTAGTTCCACAAAGGCTTCTTTCTGCATATAAGGGCCAGGTTCCCTTTAATAAGCCCAGTGTGCTGTGCAGCTGTGGAGAATCAGACCTCCACCTGTGGGTGTGTCCAGTCTGATTAGGAGACTCAGTGTGTGTTCTGCAGAGTGTGAGAGCAGATCTGGATGTATCAGCCTGTGTGGAGGCTGACCACGGGGCTCTGGATTTCAGTCTGGGTTTAGGCTGGAAGTAGTGTGCAAGCCAGGCTGGTTAGTGCTGTGGCTACTGGACCAAAGCTCTCCTGGAATGGAGAGACCGATCGGAGTCTGCAGAGTGTCTCTGGGTTCTTGGAGGGAGCCACGGCAAGTGTTGTTCCCTGGCAGGAGCCAGTGTGTACAGGCGCCACACTTCCAATAGAGACCGTATTGGACTGGAAGCCCACGGTATGTGGTTGTGCTATGTTTTTGCCGTAAGCCAGGAGAGGCCTGTTATGTTTAATGTTTGCCGTTTCTGACAAGTTTTTCATAACCGGCTGGAATTTTTTATGAAGATACTGTATCGTCCTGTGACCTTGCCTATGCCTAGCTGAGCTATTCCTCACAATGTATTGCTATATGGTTGGTAGCAGCCCCTTCCTTTGTGACAATTCAGCAGCGGCAACCTCCGCGATTGGCAACAACACTCCTATGACATACAGCATAAGTTGGGGTCCATGCCTACAGATTATGTACACGGTGACAGCTCTGTCTTAACAGCTGTCACTAGCAGTGGGGGCTTGTTACTGTCAGTTACGGCACTCACTCTCCAGGTCCCATGTGCACGCTCCTGTATGCACGCTCCTGTATGCACGCACTTGTGGGAAACATCAGCAGGAATTCTGAAGCCGGCTATTGCCAAATCCCTGCACGGCCCGTGATTTTCAGGATCTAGGCTACAAACTATTGTAGATCATCTGAAGGATACAACTCCTCGGGAGTATATCTTTTTCTAGGCTTACCACTGCTGCAGGGAGCAGCGGCATTCTTGCAGAGTCGTCAGCCGATGCTATCAGGCTGGGAGCCCGTTGTGCAGGATTGTCTAATCTGGCCGGAATGGCATTATGGTTGAAGGGCTGTCCCATATGCCTGCAAACCAAGCATAAATTATGTTCAGGGCCGTATGTCGATCTGCTCCTTTTGGTAAACAGCTGGAAGATGCGTTGGAGAACGTATCCGACGCCAAGCAGCCCTTCCAAAGGTTATCCCTTTTGTTCCAGCAGAGTAGATACTCAAGGTGTCAGAATAGGCCCTGGGGGCACTCTGCCATGCCATCATGTCTCTGAGACACGCTATATCCCTGCGGGGCACTATGATATTGTGCTTACCGGCGGCTCCATGGGGCCTGTTCCACTCCAGGGCTCTCCAATAGCAAATCCTGTCTGCCAAACAAAAAAAAAAAACACACAAAAGGAAAACCCTTAGGAAGATATTTTGCAGGGGACGTCATTCTCTCCTTGCCAGTCAAGACTTCCCTGCTTTGGTGGACGTCCATAGGCAACCTGTCTGTGGGGTTCCTGGCTACCTCGGCATCTGAAGGTGGTCACTGCTGATGCCAGCCGGTACGGCTGGGGATGCTCACCTCCAGGTGCAGATATCCCTGGGCTGGTGGTCGGCGCAGGAAGCAGCACAGCGCTCACGCCTCCTGACGCTAGGGTCTGAAGAACGAGCACTAAATTCCCTTTGCCCCCCCCTCCAGGGTCAGCTCGTTTGGTTGCGGTCAGTCACTCAGTCTACCGTCTCCTTCCTGAAACGCTGTGGAGGGGTTGGCACGATTCCCCATCCCTCATTCTGGCATCTTATGGTCTTTACTGGGCGGGACAGAATCCCCCTCGGCTCTACACTTCACAGGATTCTAAATGCCAATGTTCGTTCCATGGTCTCGTGGTAAGCTTGTGGCCTTGGATGTGTGAGCTTGTGGGTTTGAATCCCGATGGGCCATTCCTGTAGTTGGCAGCTTACCTCAGGCGCCATCAACCGCGGCAAGGGGAATGATCCCTGAATCCGCGGATCTTTTCAACGGTAGTGGCTCTGTGGAGAATACCACGGAGGGACCTGTTTCCTCCCAGGCTAAACTGGCATGTAGACCTCTTGTTCCATGATCCCAGCAGTCCGGCCCTTGCGGTGAATGCACTTCCATTCCATGGACCTTCGGAATAGCCTCTGCCCTTCCCCCTGTTGTCAGGCTCTCGATGGTTCTCCAAGAGCTCGGGGAAGCTCGGGCGCGGTTCCTTCCCCTCGCCCCCTTCTGGCCCAAGGGGCCATGGCTCTCTCTCCTGAGGACAATGTCTGTCCCGGATCCTGGGGTTCTGCCGGGGATTCCGGACCTGTTAGTGCAGTAACCTGTGTTCCTCGTACAGGAAAAGGGTTTTTTCATTTCACAGCTTAGAACTTGAGAGGTTGTTGCTGATGCGCAAGGGTTCTCCTCTGACCCGGTCTCTTCCTTGCTGCAGAGCCATAAACCGGTTCCCACTACACTCTCTGGGAGAGGGTGGCAAAAGTTCCCCTTCTTTGCAAATGGTCCCTTGGGTATGAGTTCCTATTCCATGCACATTGGCATTCTTGCAGACGGGGTTGCTCTAGGATTTTCAGTGTACACTCTAGGGGTTCCTGTTCTGCCCTAGGAACCCTATCCATTGGAAAACTGGCAGCAAACCGGTGGGTTCACGGTTATTGGGTTTGTGAGTTCATGCCTGAAAGTTCCACCGGGGGATCAAATTAGGGTTGGACGCCCTCACGAGTCCTCCCTTTGAACCTATTGCAAAAAAAAAAAAAAAATCTCCCTGATGTTGCTGACATTGGAAACTATTTTGCTCTGGGCCTTGGCATTCGCTCGCAGAATTAGTGCTTACGCGCCTTATCGGTAGTACAGCCCTACGCTCAGTTGTTAAACGATAGGCCGGGTCAGGTGTTAATAGGACCCTTTCTCCCAATGGTCGCCTGTCGATTCCATAGCACGCAGGGTATAATCCTCCCTCCTTTTGCGGCCATCCTACAAATACCGGGGTAAAACAGATTCATACGTTGGAGGTTCATATGGCCCTGCTTCTCTACATCTTAGTGACACATAGTGTGGGGAAAACACAGTCCTTTTTCATAGCCCTCTCTGTAGTAGAAAAGGTCTGTGGGTGTGAAACTGCACTATCTCTAGGTGGATTAGGGACGCCATTGCTTAGCCTACTCTTCTAGTGGGGCTGCCCTCCCTGAGGGCTTAAGGGCCCATTCCACCGGTGCGGTGTCGCCCTCCGGGGCTGAGAAGGCGCAGGTATCTATTCACCGGATTTGTAGGACCGCTACCTGGTCTTCACATTCTCCTTTTTTCTTCCATCACTATCGGTTGGATCTATCCTCCTCGGCTGATCTCTCGTTTTGTAGAAGGGTGCTTGAGACGTTGGTCCCTCCCTAATACGTTATTCTCTTGAAATCTCTCACGTGGTAATGTCATGGGTGAGGGGAAAACACCTCGGTTACTTACCGGTAGCCGGTTTTTCCAGAACCCATGACAGCACCCATATAATCCCTCCCTTTTCATCCTTAGTGTGCACTATTTTGGGTGTGCATGTGTGTGTTCTAGTTGGTGATAGAGTTAAGTTCTAACGTTTGTTGGAGGTCCTCTCAATTCTCGGTAATCAACTGACGAAGGGGAGAGGTACCGCCCTTTTATTTCAGAATGGTTTCCTGTCCTCGCTGGGCGGATCCCTCTCACGTGGTGCTGTCATGGGTTCTGGAAAAACCGGCTACCGGTAAGTAACCGAGGTGTTTTCAAATCCTTGGAGTCTGAGCTGGATCCTTCACCTTCTTGCTTCTTAAATTTTATATATTCCATCCAAAAATAGATAGTGTTTATAATATATACAAGATGTTACAAAGGGGAATAATACAAATACAGTGTAGACAATTACATAAAAATCAAAGGGATAAACATGAAACTTACTAAACTCGTGCTGTAGATGTGGCGTCTAAAAATTGATGAAGCTAGTGTCTCCAGAATAAGATGCAAACAGGCAGCACCACCACATTGGTATGCCCTCTAGTACTGACCAAGGTGAAAAATGAGCTTCTGACTCTCCCATCTGTGACCTCATTTTACAATATCTTGTAGGCTGTGCCGAGGACTTCCGAAAAATTAGATAATTCTAGTTTTTGCATATCTTTGCCCCTGGGCCACACAGGTGAGCGATATTAGCGTCATATTTTATATCTCGATTTTTCATTCGCATGAATACCAAACACAACGCATCTAGCATGATTGTATTGGCCAACGCCCATTTGTCGGGATACCAGCGATCACTTAGCAAAGCCAAATGGTGCTCCGTGTTCAGCGGTTCACTGGGATTCCAGCAATATGCTTTTCATTTTTCTAGCATTAACGTGTCACCTAAAAACTGGGTTAATAGCTTTTCTGCTTAAAAGAACAAATGAGCGTTTTTGTGTGTACATATTTGGATTCAGTTGTTCCATCCCGCTGGTCGTAAATACCAAAACTCTCAGGCTAAATACCAAAACTCTCAGGCTGATCAGATAGTGTCGTCATGGCGATCTGTGCTAGTGCTGGGGTGGAGGGTGGTATAAGGGACCTTAAGAGTTTTAACATGACACCTGATTGATTTGCCGATCGTCTCCCAAGTCTACCTCGCTGGCATTCCCCTCCCGGGACAGCCGATAAGCGTTGCTATGTTCGCTTCCCTTTTTGTGTTGAATGGTAAAATCATACTGCTGTAGAGCCAAGCTCCACGGCACTAGCTTACCATTGTCGCCGGCCACCCGTTGCAGCCAGCTGAAACAGTTGTGGTCTGTTACTATGGTGAAGTTGCATCCATATAGGTTGGGCTGCAGTTTCTGCAGTGCCCACACTATAGCGAGGCACTCCTCCACAGTGGTGTAGGCCATGTCCCGGGGTAAGAGCTTGCAGCTGAGAAACACCACCGGGTGCTCTTCCCCCTTCCCGTTTTACCTGGCTGAGTACTGCACCTAGCCCAAATGCACTGGCATCTGTCTGAACTATGAACCGTCGGGTGAAGTCCGGGGCTTGTAGGATTGGGGAACTGGTGATTGCAGCTTTCAACGCTCTGAAGGACCGCTCACAGTCATCTGTCCAGGTGACTACTTGCAGTAGCTTCTTTTTGGTGAGGTCCATCAACAGCTTAGCATGGGCACTATAATTAGGAACGAACTTCGTATAGTACCCTGCTTTACCCAAGATTGACGTAACCTGCTTATTTGACTTGGGGGTAGGCCAGGAGGTGATTGCATCAACCTTCCCTGGCTCTGGTTTCAGAGTTCTGCCACCCACTTGGTGTCTGAGGTACTGCACCTCTGTCATGCCGATCTGTCACTTCCCTGGCTTTACATTCAGACCAGCTCTCTGGATCCACCTGAGCACCTGTTCCAGGTGCCCCAGGTGTTCCTGCCAAGTGGGACTAAAGATAGCAATGTCATGCAGGTAAGCGACGGCAAACCCTCCTAGTCCCTCGAGCAGCTGGTCGACCAATTGCTGGAAAGTGGCAGGAGCATTTCTCATGCCAAAGGGCATGACAAGAGATTCATACAGCCCGAATGGGGTGATGAAGGTGGACCTTTCTTGTGCTTCCTTTGACATAGGAATCTGCCAGTACTCTCGACTCTGGTCCATGATTGTCAGGTACCGAGCCCCAGCTAAGCAATCTAGCAGCTCATCGATGCGTGGCATTGGGTATGCGTCAGGTGCTGTAATGGCATTTAGCCTCCTGTAGTCCACACAAAACCAGGTCGTCTTTTCCTTTTTTGAAACCATAACTATCGGCGAGGTCCATGCACTTTTTTACCTCCGGATCTCTCCCAGGGCTAGCATTTCATCTATCTCCCTTTTTATGTTCTTTCGTACCTCTAGGGAGACACGATATGGGGATTGACGGACTGGGGAATGATTTCCTGTGTCCATCTGGTGGATGGCTACCAACGTCTTCCCAGGGACATTCGTGAAGATCATCATATAGGGCAGGAATACCTCTCACAGCTGGGACCTCTGGTCCATGGATAGCTGTGGGTTGAATGCCACCTCTTCAATAGACCCTCCATCCCAGGCCAATGCGAGCAAGTCCACCAAGACTTCGCTTTCGCCTTCCTTGGGAATGCTACACACAGGAAGGGCGAAGGTTTCCCTGTCATGATGAGCTTTCATCATGTTGACATGGAAGACCTTTTGCCTCTTCCTGGCGTGGTCAATGGTGACCACATAGTTTACGTCATTGACGCTCTGATGCACAAGGTATGGACCCACCCAGGCCGCCTAAAGCTTGTTCTGGGTCATTGGGACTAGGACCCACACCTTCTGATCCACATCGTACACCCACTCCCGAGCATGTTGGTCGTACCACAGCTTCTCGCTGGCCTGGGCCTGCATCATATTCTCATGCGTTAGCCACATCATTGACTGCATTTTGTCACGGAGCCGCATGACATACTCCACAATGGACATTTCTGGGGAGTTCAGTTCCTCTTTCCAGGGTTCCCATACCAGACCAAGAGGTCCTCGGACTCGTCTGCCATACAGGAGCTCGAAGGAGGAGAACCCCGTTGAGGCCTGTGGTACTTCTCGGTAAGCAAAGAGCAGGTGTGGGAGGTACCGCTCCCAGTCGCGTCCATGTGACTCAACCAGCATCTAAAGCATCTGCTTAAGGGTCCCATTAAATCGCTCACACAAACCATTGGTCTGAGGGTGATAGGACCTTGATACCAGATGCTGCAGCTGCATTTTCTTACAGAGAGTTTCCATTAAACGATACATGAACTGAGTAAGCATCTCCCTGGGAAATCCTACTCGGGAGAATATAGTCAAGATGGCAACTGCCACCTGATCGGCCCTATTTGAGGACAGAGCCACAGTCTCCTGATACTGGGTAGCATAGTCTACTACAGTAAGGATGAAACGTTTTCCAGAACTGCTGGGGACAGCCAGAGGCCCAATGATGTCCAGAGTGACCCTCTGGAAAGGCTCCTCTATCACCGGCAAAGAGATTAGGGGAGCCTCGGGGGCAGGCCCAGACTTTCCCACTCTTTGACATGTGATACAGGAGCAGCATTTGTTGGCAACATCTGTCCCCATTTTGGGCCAATAGAAGTGGTGAGACAGCCGAGCCTTGGATTTGCTGACCCCCAAGTGTCAGGCGAGTGCGATCTCATGGGCAATCCGCAGCAACTCACCCCTAAAGGGGCAGGGCACCACCATGTATTTTTCCCTCAGCCACTCCTGTTGGGGGTTACAGGGAACAGTCTCCCGTTACAACCTCCCCTGATCCCAGAATACCCTCTCCTTTTCGGTCTTGGACTACCTCTTGAAGCTCATCAAGAGAATGCCAAGAGTGTGCAAAGCAGTAATCAAAGCAAAGGGTGGCTACTTTGAAGAACCTAGAATATAAGACATATTTTCAGTTGTTTCACACTTTTTTAAGTATTTCATTCCACATGTGTTAATTCATAGTTTTGATGCCTTCAATGTGAATCTCCAATTTTCAGAGTCATGAAAATAAAGAAAACTGTTTGAATGAGAAGGTGTGTCCAAACTTTTGGTCAGTACTGTATATATCACCAATTCCCGCTAATGGAATATACTGTATATATACCACGATACCCTTACTGCTAGCTCCCCAATAATTCTACACAACACTAATTTTGCTGCGACCACCGAACTTTTCACAGGTAGTTTGGATACCCGTTACAGATAGCAAAAGGCTCTTCGGGTTCGGATTCGTAAATAGAGCAGGTGGAACGAGCTGGTCAATTTTATACATTGAATCCCAAAATAGGCAGTGTTTATAAAATATACAAATTGTTACAAAGGGGAACAATACAAATACAGTGTAGACCATTACATAAAAATAAAAGGGATAAACTTGAAACTTACTAAACTTGTGCCATAGATGTGACATCCTAATTTATGGAGGGAGGGTGTTACAAACCGGCGCCGCCATAGCCGCAAGCAGCCTGCTGCGGTTCCTGTTGCGCCCAGGCGCCGGCTGCCGTTCTTGGCCGTGCCTCGGGTCGTCCAGTTGGCTGTTCCTTCCACCACGTCTAAGTGTGGAGAGGCGGCTAGTGCGCATGCGTGCGCCGATTTACCCCAGCCAGAGTTTAAGCCCGGTGTTTTGCCCAGTGATCATGCTCAGCCTGATTGTGTTATGTCTGAGACTAAGTCCTCAGTTCAGGCTACTGGGCATGCTCAGGCACTTAGTGCACCAGAGGCTAGGTCCGGTAAGGACCTCACTGAGCATGTCCGTGAGGTGGCAGGTCCTGATAGGGCAAAGGGTGTCAGGTGTCCTGATGACGTGGCAACTCCGGACTGGCTCGCAGAGGCCCGCCCCTATGATCTGGCACCTCAGTATTGGTCGTCAGACGATGACTGGTGAAGTGTTTGGGGCGTGGCTGCCATTGCCATAAGGTCATCAATGACGTGGCGGTTCCGGCTATGTCGCATGTGACGTCACTGATGACATGGTACTCTGCTATTGGACTTTGGTGGTTCCACCCTGGGTTTGGGGCGGACCCAGGTTATAAAAGGGGCTGGAGACAACATGGAGGTGCGCAGTCTTCACTATTGCTCAGTCAGAGCACACCTCCATATTAGAGCCTCATTGCGGCATAAGCCTATGTTGGGAAGCGGTAGGTAGGGTTAGGCGAACGGTGCCGGTCACGCCAAGATTCGTGGCTCGGCACATCAGGGTCAGGCGCCGTGCTTCCCTCCTGCCGTTCCAGTCTTGCTATAGCAGCCCAGTGGCGTTAACTGGGCTGCGGCTGCTGCGCCACCTGTCCGATTGTGCCTCCTACGCACACGGACAACGCACCTGCTGTGCCACCTGTCCGATTGTGCCCTCTACGCACACGGACAACGCACCTGTTGCGCCACCTGTCTGATTGTGCCCCCTACGCACACGGACAACGCACCTGCTGCGCCACCTGTCCGATTGTGCCCCCTACGCACACGGACAACGCACGTGCTGCGCCACCTGTCCGGTTGTGCCCCCTACGCGCACGGACAGCGTACTCCAGGACCCCTGTGGAGTTAACAGGGTGTTCCTTATTTTCCTCGGCTTCCCGGTCAGCGCTACTGGTGTACCCATCTGACCTGACGTGTCCTACACACACGTGGCCAGTCGAGAGGTGGCCAGAAACGCTAATCGGAGGATCGCTCGGCCTGACGTGTCCTACACACGTGGCCGACGGCGCTTTCGTGGCGGTCTTCCGGTCAACGCTACCTGGTTACCACCCGGCCTGACGTGTTTCCTGCACACGTGGTTGGTGTAGCGCTAGGTGCACCAAAACGCTAATCGGGTTGTCGTCCGGTCTGACGTGTTCCAACACACGTGACCGGTTCCCAGAGTTCCTGGGTTATCTCAGAGCCATCCAGCTCTATAGTCTCCGCCTAACCCTCAGGTGCCAGCAGCTCCATTGTCATCTGGAGCACGGTGGGCCCCGACTGGCGATTAGGATATATACCCCCTGGTCCTAATCTGCCGGTCCCCCCGTAACAGAGGGTATCCAGAATAAGATGCAAATGGGCAGCACCACCACATAGGTATGCCCTCCTGTACTGACCAAAGCAAAAATGAGCTTCTGACTTTTATGACCTGCTGAGGACTTCAGAAAAATTAGATAATTCTAGTTTTTGGATATCTTTTCCCGTGGGCCACACAGGTGAGAGATATTGGGGTCCTATTTTATATCTCGATTTTTCATTCGCATAGATACCAAACACAACGCATCTAGCATGATTTTATTGGCCAATACCCATTTGTTGGGATACCAGCGATCACTTAGCAAAGCCAAACAGTGCTCCGTGTTCAGTGATTCACTGGGATTCCGTCAATATGCTTTTCATTTTTCTAGCATTAACGTGGCACCTAAAAACTGGGTTAATAGCTTTTCTACTTAAAAGAACAAAGGAGTGTTTTTGTGTGTACAGATTTGGCTTCAGTTGTTCCATCCCACTTGTCGTAAATACCAAAACTCTAAAGCGGGCTTTACACGCTACGATATCGCTAGCAATTGCTAGCGATATCGTACACAAAAGCACCCGCCCCCGTCATGCATGCGATTTCGTGTGATCGCTACTGCAGTGAACATTATCGCTACGGCAGCGTCGCACGCACTTACCTGGTCGACGGCGTTGCTGTGACCGGCGAACAATCCCTCCTTCAAGGGGGAGGGATGTTCAACATCACAGCGACGTCACCGCTATGTCACTAAGCGGCCGGCCAATCAAAGAGGAGGGGCGGAGATGAGCGGGACGTAACATCCCGCCCACCTCCTTCCTTCCGCATTACGGCCGGCGGCAGGTAAAAAGACGTTCCTCACTCCTGCGGTGTCACACACAGCGATGTGTGCTGCCGCAGGAGCGACGATCAACATCGATAATCAACCATTACCGATTTTTGGGACGACCTCTCCATGGTGAACGATTTTCACCATTTTTGAGGTCGCTTAACCCCTTCACGACCGCGGGCAGTAAAATTACGTCCTATTTTAACGTGACTTAACGACCAGGGACGTAATTTTACTGCCTAAACTTCATTTCTTTATCGTTCCTTTGGGAGACCCAGACCATGGATGTTTAGCTTCTGTCTCCGGAGGACACACAAAGTACTACACTTAAAAGTGTAGCTCCTCCCTCTGAGCTTATACACCCCCTGGTAGCCAGTCCTAGCCAGTTTATTGCTTTGTGTTCAGGAGGTCATACATCCACACATGCATTCTCATCTGATTGTTTGACTTTTGGAAAGAGTTTGAAGAAAAGCGGGTCCATGTCTGGACTCCCGGCATGTCCCTTCTCACCCCACTGTGTCGGCGATGTTGTTAAGGTTGATTTACAAGGCTGAAGCTTTACATGCCGCGCTCCTTCACCATCCCTTCTGGGCTCTGGCTTGAAGTGGGAGCCAGCACGGTCTCCATACCTGGCAGGAGTCCGGTCTCCATCCACAGCCCCTTGAGGATTCTGTTGGACCGGAGCACTCATCCCCAGGGACATGGCCCTGCGTCTCAGCAGCTAAGTACCTGAGACGTTTATGTTGGGGGTCCCGGTTCTTTATTGTAAGGGGAGAGTATGCTATATGTGATTGTTTTTAACTTTTCCGGCGGGTTCTCCAGCTTTTGCCCGAGAACCACGCCGATGGTGCCTGCTTGTCGGCCTCGCCGCTTAAGTTTAGGCCCCGGCCTCGCTCCCACGATCCTCAGGCCTTCGCCGCGGACGCTCTGGTTCAAGACTGGTCCCAGTTTCGTCTGTCCTACGTGTTTCCCCCTCTAGCTCTCTTGCCCAGAGTCCTGCGCAAGATCAGAATGGAGGGCCGTCGAGTCATCCTCATTGCACTGGACTGGCCCAGGCGAGCTTGGTATCCGGACCTACTCCAACTGTCCGTGGAGATGCTGTGGCATCTTCCGGACCGTCCAGACCTGCTCTCGCAAGGTCTGTTTTTCCGCCCGAATTCTGCGGCACTCAAATTGACGGAGTGGCTCTTGAGTCCTGGATTTTGACGGCTTCTGGTATTCCTCCTGAAGTCATCTCCACTATGACTCGGGCCCGTAAGTCTTCCTCCGTCAAGATCTATCACAGGACTTGGAAAATTTTCCTGGCCTGGTGTCGATCTTCCGGCCATTCTCCTTGGCCATTCTCGTTGCCGACCCTTCTGTCTTTTTTACAGTCCGGTCTGCAGCTAGGACTGTCCCTCAACTCTCTCAAGGGACAAGTCTCAGCTCTATCAGTGCTGTTCCAGCGGCGTCTCGCCCGGCTGGCTCAGATCCGCACCTTCATGCAAGGTGCGTCTCACATCATTCCGCCTTATCGGCGGCCCTTGGATCCCTGGGACCTTAACTTGGTCCTCACGGTATTGCAGAAACCCCCTTTTGAGCCTCTTAGGGAGGTTTCTTTGTATCGTCTTTCTCAAAAGGTGGCCTTTCTAGTTGCCATAACTTCTCTCAGGACAGTCTCTGATTTGGCTGCGCTCTCCTCGGAGTCACCTTTTTTGGTTTTTCACCAAGACAAGGTAGTTCTCCGTCCGACCCCGGACTTTCTTCCTAAGGTGCTCTCTCCCTTCCACCTTAACCAGGATATTTCCTTGCCTTCCTTCTGTCCGGCCCCTGTTCATCGCTTTGAGAAAGCGCTGCATACTCTAGATCTCGTGCGTGC
Source organism: Anomaloglossus baeobatrachus (assembly GCF_048569485.1). NCBI lineage: Eukaryota > Metazoa > Chordata > Amphibia > Anura > Aromobatidae > Anomaloglossus > Anomaloglossus baeobatrachus. The sequence continues at coordinate 366,736,816 of NC_134354.1, read as the reverse complement.
TCTCCGGATTTATGTGGCTCGCACCGCTGCGCTTAGGCGATGCACCTCTCTTTTTGTGCTAACCACAGGGCGGCGCAAGGGTCTCTCTGTTTCTAAGCCGACCTTGGCCCGTTGGATTAGATCGACCATTTCGGACGCCTACCAGAGTACTCAGGTGCCTCCCCCGCCAGGGATCAAAGCACAGTCGACCAGAGCTGTCGATGCCTCTTGGGCCTTTTAGGCACCAGGCTACGGCTCAACAAGTCTGTCAGGCTGCCACTTGGATCAGCCTGCATACCTTTTCGAAGCACTACCAAGTGCATGCTCATGCTTCGGCAGATGCGAGCTTGGGCAGACGCATCCTTCAGGCGGCTGTCGCCCACTTGTGAAGTTAGGCTCCGCCTACTTCTTAGTTTTTTTCTGTTTATTCCCACCCAGGGACAGCTTTGGCACGTCCCTTGGTCTGGGTCTCCCAAAGGAACGATAAAGAAAAGGAGAATTTTGTTACTTACCGTAAATTCTTTTTCTTATAGTTCCGTATTGGGAGACCCAGCTCCCTCCCTGTTGGCAATTTTCTTGTTCCGTGTGTTATCACCGGCTGTTGTCGTGGACAGAGTCTCCGGTTGTTCCCGTTCTTACTCGGTTCTACTTGTGGGTGGCTATTCTCCTTCAGCTTTTGCACTAAACTGGCTAGGACTGGCTACCAGGGGGTGTATAAGCTCAGAGGGAGGAGCTACACTTTTAAGTGTAGTACTTTGTGTGTCCTCCGGAGGCAGAAGCTAAACACCCATGGTCTGGGTCTCCCAATACGGAACTATAAGAAAAAGAATTTACGGTAAGTAACAAAATTCTCCTTTTGATTGGCGTGGCCATAGCAACGGCTTTCAAATATTGTCCCCTGCTGTTTCTTACAGCAGGGGACCTTTGCTTGACCCCAGTGGGGGCGGCATCGCCACCCCCTATCGACGATCGATGTGATTTGCTGTTCAAATCTGAACCGCCAACCACATCGTTCGCACTAATTTCGGCAAAACTAATGCCCAAATTAGTGCGATACTGTGGGATCCAGCTATGAGATGCCGCAGCTGCTGCAGCATATCATAGGTGGACCTCAAACATGTCGCCCCCAGCCCCTGCAGCACTGATTGGAGCGATCGTGCTATGACGCGCAATCGCTCCAATCAGTGTGCAGTGGGGCGGTCTGATCTGCCGGTGGCCGCCCTCCCCAGGCCTGTGCTGGCCTGCGAGCCCTCCCCCAACATGTCTGCAGTGTGCAGTGGGTGGTACTTGTGGTACCACGCCACCGCTGCTGCTGCCGCCGCCGTAGCTGAGGTCACCGCTCCTGCTGCACATGAGTACTGTGCTCACCTTGCAGCCCGTGCGCGCTCCCGTGGTGCCCCTGCGCGCTCCCGTGATAGCCCCTGCCCGTGCCCCCCTGCGATCTTCCCCCCCTGACATCCCGATCTGCTCCCCCCCCAACATCCCGATCTGCTCCCCCCCGCGATCTGACTGCCTCCCCCATTATCTCTATTTTGCTTCTGCAGCTCCCTCTCCGGTCTCCCCCTCTGCTCTACCCCTCCCCCTATGCTTCCCCCCCCATCTGCTCTCACTCCCCCCCTCTCCCCCTCTGCTCTCACTCTCCCCCTCTCCCCCTCTGCTCTTCCTCCCTCTGCTCTCCCCCGACGTCCTCTTACCTGTCTTCACCGGCCCGATCACATCTGCCTCCATCGCTGGGTCCTTCCTGGGCATTCTGCTGATCTGCCTGCTGCTCCTGTGAAGCTGTCCATCTCTCTGCCATCTGTTCCTCCTGCAGCTCTTCTGGTCAGTGATCCTCTGGGTACTGTGAGTATAACTTTTTTTTTTTCTGTATCCCCTGTCCATTTTTACACCTCATCCGTCCGTGCGTCCCGCTGAGCGCTGATCAGGGATGCAGATAACGTATCTGCATCCCTGCTCAATTTTTGGCGGGACTTTTTTTTTCCGTATCCGCAACGCTTTTTGTATCCCATCCGTCCGTGCGTCCCGCCGAGCGCTAATCAGGGATGCACATAACGGATCGGCATCCCTGCTCAATTTTTGGCATGACTTTTTTCCGTATCCCTGACGCTTTTTGTATCGCATCCGTCCATGCATCCCGCCAAGCGCTGATCAGGGATGCAGATAACGTATCTGCATCCATGGTCAATTTTTGGCGTGACTTTTTTTTTTTTTACTTATCCCCGACGCTTTTTGTATCGCATCCGACCGTGCGTCCTACAGCGGCCGATCAGTGCACTGCGTCTGTGTGTTTGAAAAGTCAAATGGCGCTCCTCTTCTGAGCCCCGCCATTTGCCCAAACAATTACTTTCCACCACATATGAGGTATCTGCGTACTCAGGAAAAATTGCACAATACATTTTATGGTGCATTTTTTTCCTGATGGCATTGTGAAAAAAAAAGCTACCTACTTGAAGCAACCGTTTTGTGGTAAAAAACATTTTTTTTCTTTTCACAGCTCAATGTTATAAACTTCTATGAAGCCCCCAGGTGTTCAAAGTGCTCACCAAACATCTAGAAAAATTATTTGAGGGTCTAGTTCCAAAATGGGGTCACTTGTGGGGGAGCTCCATTGTTTAGGCACCATAGGGGGTCTCCAAACGTGACATGGCGTCCGTTAATGATTCCAACCAATTTTGCTGTCAAATGGCGCTCCTTCTCTTCTGAGCCCCGCCATGCGCCCAAACAATTACTTTCCACTACATATGAGGTATCTGCGTACTCAGGAGAAAATGCACAATACATTTTATGGTGCATTTTTTGCTGATAGCCTTGTGAAAAAAAAGCTACCTAGTTGAAGCAACCGTTTTGTGGTAAAAAAAAATATTTTCTTTTCACAGCTCAACGCTATAAACTTCAGTGAAGCCCCCAGGTGTTCAAAGTGCTCACCAAACATCTAGAAAAATTATTTGAGGGCTCTAGTTTCCAAAATGGGGTCACTTGTGGGGGAGCTCCATTGTTTAGGCACCTCAGGGGGTGTTCAAACCCGACATGGCGTCCACTAACAGGTGCAGCTAATTTTGCACTCAAAAATTCAAATGGCGCTCCTTGTCTTCCGAGCACTGCCGTGTGTCCAAACATTTGATTTCCACCACATATGAGGTATCTGCTTACTCAGGAGAAAATGCACAATACATTTTATGGTGCATTTTTTCCTGTTACCCTTGTGAAAAAAAAGCTACCTAGTTGAAGCAACCGTTTTGTGGTAAAAAAAATTTTTTTTCTTTTCACGGCTCAACGCTATAAACTTCTGTGAAGCCCCCAGGTGTTCAAAGTGCTCACCAAACATCTAGAAAAATTATTTGAGGGCTCTAGTTTCCAAAATGGGGTCACTTGTGGGGGAGCTCCATTGTTTAGGCACCTCAGGGGGTCTTCAAACCCGACATGGCATCCGCTAATGAGTGCAGCTAATTTTGCGTTCAAAAATTCAAATGGCGCTCCTTCCCTTCCGAGCTTTGCCGTGCGCCCATACAATTGATTTTTACCACATATGGGGTATCAGCGTACTCAGGAGAACATGCACAATAAATTGTATTGTGCACTTTCTCTTTTCTCCCTTGTAAAAATGAAAATTTTATGGCTAAAGTAACATTTTTGTGTTAAAAAGTAAAATTTTCATTTTTTCCTTCCACATTGCTTTGGTTCCTGTGAAGCACCTAAAGGGTTAATAAACTTATTGGATGTGGTTTTGAGCAGTGTGAGGGGTGCAGTTTTTAGAATGGGGTCACTTTTGGGTATTTTCTGTCACCTAGGTCTCTCCAAGTCACTTCAAATGTGATGTGGTCCGTAAAAAAAATTTTTTGTTAATTGTGTTGGAAAAATGAGAAATTGCTGATGACCTTTGACCCGTTCTAACTTCCTAATGAAAAAAAAATTTGTTTCGAAAATTGCGCTGATGTAAAGTAGACAAGTGGGAAATGTTATTTAGTAACTATTTTGTGTGACATATCTCTCAGATTTATGGGCATAAATTTTCAAAGTTTGAAAATTGCGAAATTTTCGCAAAATTTCCACAAATAAACGCAAAAAATATCGGCCTAAATGTACCACTGACATGAAGTACAATATGTCACGAAAAAACAATCTCAGAATCGCCAGGATCCGATGAAGCGTTCCAGAGTTATAACCTGTCAAAGTGACACTGGTCAGAATTGCAAAAAATGGCCCGGTCATTAGGGTGTTTTAGTGGCCGGGGGTGAAAGGGTTAAGGTCGCTGGTAAGTGTCACACGCTGCGATATCGTTAATGACGCCGGATGTGCGTCACTAACAACGTGACCCCGACGATAAAACATTAACGATATCGTAGTGTGTAAAGCCCCCTTAAGGCCGATCAGATAGTGTCGTCATAGGGATCTGTGCTGGGGTGGGGGTGGTGTAACTTTAAGAGTTTTAACATGACAACGGGTGTCATCATTTAAGCAGTTTGTTGGCCTGCCGAATGCACCTGTCATGTGGCCGAATTACAAGGTTACCACCTTTTGTCAGCAGGCTTGAAGACAATATCATTCAAGCTTTGCAATTCCTTTAGAGCTTCCCTATCATTTTTATCCAAGTTGAGAATCCACAATGGTTTTTGTGCAATATTCTTAATCAACTGGGATACCACTCTAGTAAAAATATCAACTGCTGGGCAGACGTTGAGGGAAGGAAAGGTTTTGGATTTCTGAAATAATCTTGTAGGAAAATGTCTAACCTAAATGTCTCATTGGGTGAGCTGTTCTCTTCCAGAAGAGATTGCAGAGTGGCAAGTGCATCAAGTTCCTCCTTTGTAGTTAAATCAGCTTGCGATTTGAAGTATAATTTCTTCAGAATGATTTTTCTGGCAAAAAAATGCACATCCTTTATGGTCAAAAACAGATCTAGGGAGCGAGCAGGAGAAAATGAAAGTCCCTTACACAATAATTTATTTTGAGTTGGGCTCAGCAGGTACGATGACAAATTTATTACCTTATTCTGCTCTCTGAAAACTTTATTCCTTCCCATGTTGCTGGTACCAGGGATTTGCTTCCTTTTTCCTGTATTGGGGCCATTGTAACCATTTCTCTCCTGATCACTAATGGAGGTATTACCTTCATTCGTGGATAAGACGGACCTGACTGAACAATGTTTGTTCTGTGAGTCTTTTCTCATCGGTTTCCTAAATTGTCAGTGATATATTCTGTTATTGTCATAATCAGTCATGTTCTGAGTAAATTTTTTTCATTTTATTTTGGTTTATTTCTTTCTCCCATTTCTCAAGGTCTTGTTCAATTTTATTAATATGGTTATCAAGAGTTTCCTTGTTCATGTCTTTTGCTAAAGAAGATTCAATTTTAGCAATTTCCTCATCAATATTTCGCAGCATCCTGTTATGTTCATTAATTATTTGAATAAAAGTAAAAGAACAAGTAGAAGCCGCCTCTTTCCATCTCTGTAATAAATCTTCATTATATAAGTTAAAAGTAGGAAACAATTGTATTCGTAAACCTCTGGGTATGATCTTACGTGTTAAATAATTGTCGAGAGATGCTACGGTCCACCACATCTTGTTTTTTTTTTTTTTAAAGTGCATTTTTGTATGTTTTTATAGTTTCCCTATTTACAAGTGATATTTCATTGCAGTCAGGGGAAGCTCTCTGTCTAAAGATTTCTGAGGGTTTAAGCAGGCTTTACACGCTACAATATATCTAACGATGTGTCGGCGGGGTCACGTCGTAAGTGACGCACATCCGGCATCGTTAGTGATATTGTAGTGTGTGACACCTACGTGCGATCATGATTGTACGTTAAAACATTGGTCGCATACACGTCGTTTAATTTCTAAAAATTGAACGTCCGGTTGTTCAATGTTCCCGAGGCAGCACACGTCGCTCTGTGTGACACCTCGGGAATGATGAACTGCAGCTTACCTGTGTCCCGCGGCACCCGCCGGCTATACGGAAGGAAGGAGGTGGGCGGGATGTTTATGTCATGCTCCTCTCCGCACCTCCGCTTCTATTGGCCGGCCGCTGTGTGACGTCGCTGTGACGCCGAACGTCCCTCCCACTTCAGTAAGTGGATGTTCGCCGCCCACAGCGAGGTCGTCCGGCAGGTTAGTACGTGTGATGGGGGTTAATCGTTTGTGCAACACGGGCAACAAATTGCCCGTGCCGCACATACGATGGGGGAGTGTGCAATCGCATACGAGATCGCATATGTGATTGCAACGTGTAAAGCAGCCTTAAGTTTTCCAAATTTGTTCCTTAGTTTTCATATACATCTTCAATTTCTATAGATATCGGGATATTCTGTTACAACAAACAAAGGAATATTAATGCTAAATCATAAAGATCCCCTAATAAGGTGCTCAAAAAACACTATCAAAATTTCAAACAGCTCCCATGAACAAATAACAGGCATGAAATTACTCATAAAAGTCAAAACACCATACAATAAAATGTAAAAAAAATAAAATCTTTTATTAGAAAAATATTTTAAAAATATAAATATTATGATACTTTATAATTTCTGGGAACAAAAAAATGCTTAAAGACAGGGATATTCCACAAAGGCATATGACGAGGGGAATAAATACCAGAGGGACCACTAAAGGTTATAATTAAATAGCCATCAAATGACAATGAAAAAATGAACAAAGTACCAATAAAAGAATTAAATTCACTGCATTTCTATTATTAAAGTTCCAATAGCAGATATTGATCTAATAGTAAGGTGCATAGTGCTCAAGAAGAAATGCTGCAACAGAGACTGCAAAGATGAAGTAGTTAGAGAGGGATATTAAATACCTAGGAATAGGATCCATGGAGCTCGTCAGCCTGATGCGCGTTTCGTATTGCGTTAGACTTCCTCGGGGGAGGGGATAGTGAACTGAATAAGTGTCGGTTGTAGAAAACCAGCTATTTATGCAGTAGAAAGTGTAGAACCGGCGCGGATGAATTTCTAATTTGCCGCCTGGACATAGCTGGATATGGCGGCGTACAAGTCATGGGACCAGTCCCCGTATCACGTGACTTCCGGCCGTTGGTCGTGGAATGCAAGCACAGCCACTGTTCAGGAAGACACTGTGGTCAGTGCCTGATGCGCGATATGCTGGCGGCTAAGGAAGTCAACGAGGGGGTAACACACCTGTGCGCACATCCGGATGTGTAAGTGGGAATTATGTCTAATGCAAAAGGTTTTTCAAGGACGGATAAAAAAAAATACACTAACATTAGTAATGCGATGTTATACAAAAAAAGTATGAATGCAGAAACTGTATGAAATACAGTGAAAAAAAATATACGAAAAATAGTATAAAAATATGTATGAATGAGGGGAATGTGTAGAACAATATGTGGGGAAAAAGCAATCATAAAATCTGTATGAGAAGAATGAAATATTATACATGAAATACAGTATGACAAAAAAATGGTAGAGTAATGGAGGACATTAGAAAGAAAAATGTGTAAGAGAGTCAGTGTATGTAAAGAAGTGCCAAAGAAGTGTGTGAAGTGTAATTCATGCAAAATATTGAGTGTATGAATATATGCGACAAATGGATGAAAGTGCAAAAAAGTGTGTAGTATGTGATGTGTGTGCGGATGAGCTTGCAGGAACATGAATACTGTAATAAAATTGATGAAATTGAAAAATAAACAATAATCACAACCACAAGGATATATATGTATATATGCAATTAAAGGATTAAAGTGCAAAAATGTATAGTATGTGAGATGTGTATGAATGAGCTTACATGAATACTGTGATGTATGTGATAAAAATTTAACAATAATAGATCGCCACCACTGGAATAATAATATAGTATTGGATGAATGTATTCAAGAAAAAAATCCAAGCAAATAAGGAAAAATTTAAAAGTCCATGCTGCTGTGTAATATCCCCATTATGCTAAATGTCACCCATGCTGTAGTGTAATATCCCCATTATGCTGTATGTCACCCATGCTGTAGTGCAATATCCCTCATTCTGCTGTGTAATATCCCTCATTCTGCTATTTAATATCCCCTATGCTGCTGTGTGATATCCCACACGCTGCTATATAATGTCCCTCCCCCTTGCTGCTGTATAACGTCCTCCATGCTGCTGTGTAATATCCCCCATTCTGCTGTCCAATATCACCCATGTTGCTGTGTAATATTCCCCATACTGCTGTGTAATATCCTTGTCACGGACTCCTTCTTCGATATCACACAATCAACAGAACGAGAGATGGGTGAACAATCCAAAGAACATTTATTCTAAGCAAGTCAAAAGGTCCATACATATTCTACGACACAGAGGGTAAAATAGTCCAGGAACACGGATAAAGTCCAGTAAGGGATAAATGTCCAGGTCTCTCTGGGGAGCCTCAGCTTCTCCCACAGAGGATCAATCTTCCTGCTTGTCTCTTGTAGTTCTCAGGCAGAATGAATAATACCTCAGATAAGCAGAGAGATTGGGTGGATACCAGGCTCCCTCCCCCAGACTTAGGGACAAAAACCCAGTAGGTGGTGACTAACCTGCAAACAGGACAAATAATACATAGAATGGACAGAGCACCACACCTAAAATACTAACCTACACAAAATTATACACAACCCCCCCATATCACTCTATCACTATCCCCCATTCTGCTGTATAATGTCCCCATGTTGTTGTGTAATATCCCCCATTCTACTTTATGATTCCCAAGAAAATCGCAAGATGAACATTACATCATGGGTGATCTTGACATGTTTCGGACCGGTACATATAAACAAAATGTCCGTAATTATAAATAACCTATACAGCCTATGATATCGGGTTTATATGTCAGACAAATACCTGAGTGAGAGAGGTTTGAGGGTGTGACCATTGTTAGGAATAGAAAACAGGTGTGAATAATATTAACTCAATGGACTGAAAATGTGAAAACGGAATGAAGTGGAGTAAAGTAAAACAAGCATAATGAAATTCCTTATCCAGGAATGAAAAATAAAATAAAATTAAAAGAATGTGCAAAGTGTATGTGTATTGTGTATGATTTCATGATTAATCTGAAAGAAAGTAATAAGAAATATAGAAAATATTTTACACAATATTTAAAAGAAGGGAGCCAAACTGTTGGATATGGACCATTTCTTGTCCAGGAGAAAACTAGGCCTATACAGTAGGATATGGGAAAAAAAGGTATTAAATTTAAAATATGTTTCTGCGTTGTTATGATAGATCAAAAAATTCCTGTTTTTAGACCTTTAAATTTTAGAGATTGGTTGTGCTTATGTAGAAAAAGGGAAAGGTTTATGACCTATTTTAAAGATTTGAGGGCTATCAATAAAATGACAAAGTCCAATAGTTGTAATTATTTACTACAAAATTGTTATAAACAAATTCCCATAAATCAATTAATATTATTCTACCTATATGCATTAATTTATATAAATTCTAGGGGGACCTGCAGGGTAAAAAAATATATATATATATTATAGTGATATATTTCATCTGCAAAGTATAAATTGGATCATATCTGGTGGTAATTGGTTGCAGAATAAAACCCCAAGGGTATATTTAAATGATAAAACGCTAATCTTTACGAAAATTAAGGCCTAATGGTTGCCTGGTATCTAACTTAAGGATCCATTTGGCCTCTGCGTATAGTAAAGCTGCAAACCAGTCACTCCCTCTGGGTGGTCTGGTAGCGTGTTCAATACCTGCCACCTTTAAGGAGGTGAAATCCCCATCATGTAAATCCTGAAAATGTTTAGTGAGCCTCGATGAGGAGTGTTTTTTCTTCATATTGCCTGCTGTAGTAATTGATGATTCTGAAGTGGTTCTAATGTGTTCTGATATGCATGTTCTAAGAGATCTGGATGTACATCCTATAGAATTTTTATTGTAGATAAGGCAAGAGGCTCTGTATACTACATGTGATGACCAGTTGCTAAAAGAAGTGATTTTGAAAATTTCCCATTGGCTCCTGGAAACTGTTTCATACTATGCAAGTATTGGCATAGACCACATCGCTGTGACCCGCATCGATGAGAGCCTGTGGTGCTCAACCATGTTTTGCTGGGTTTCACAGCTGTGTATAAGCTAGGTGATATGCTGTTACCTTAATATTTAGCCTTTTTAGCCACAATATTGACACCTCGTGAGAGGATATGATTTCATTCTTTATTCTGCTGTAAGAGAGGAATGTATTGTAAAAAAAAAAATTTTGATGTTGAAAAAATCCTGGCTTTATGGGGTGGAAAAGGTGACACTTTCAGTATAGGTATTATTCTTAGATTTATCCCTCAGTAGATCATCACATGTTCTAGTTCTAGAGATGCTTAGTGCTCTATTCAAAGAATGGTCGGTATACCCTCTCCTCTTCAACCTGCTCCTGATGTTCTTGGCTTCTGTGGAAAAGGAGGTTTCAGAGGAACATAGCCTCTTGGCCCTGAGGAATTCGCCTACCGGTAAATTGAGTAGTGTGTGTGGAGTGTGACAACTGTCCGCATGTAAGGGGTACTTATCACATAGCGAGATCGCTAGCGAGATCGCTGCTGAGTGACAGCTTTTGTGACGTACCAGGTACCTCATCAGCGATCTTGCTGTGTGTGACACTAAGCAAGCGACCTGGCCCCTGCTGTGAAATCGCTGATCGTTACACACTGTTGTGGTTTATTTTTTGCTCGTTGGTCTCCCGCTGTGCAGCACATATCAGCGTGTTTGACGGCGGGAGACCAACGAGCACCAACTCTGTGTAAGCAACGTACGCTGGTAACCAGGGTTAAAAAAAAAAGCGCTTAGTTTGATTACCCGATATTTACCCTGGTTACCAGCGTACACCGCTTAGCGCTGGCTCCTGGCATACATAGCCAAGGTAAATATCAGGTAACTAAGCAAAGCGACGCACCAGCGATCCTGACCAGGTCATATCGTGATCGGAATCGCTGGTATGTTGTTTAGTGAGATGGTACCCTACGGTGGTGTTTCCACTGATCTCTTTTCTGTACAGAGTTGTCTCGATATCGCCTGTATTGGAATTACCTGATGGTTGCATGTCAAGAAAAGGTGCAGAATGGGTAAAGAGATTAACTAAAAACCGCAGATTCAAGTTGTTGTTGTTCAGATATGTGCTCAATGATTTGATAAACTCCTGTGGAGTGATATCTGTTTTATGATCACAGATAAATATCTGGTCATCTATGTACCTAGCGTACCATCGGATGTGTGTGAGGAATGGATTGTTTGCTGTATGTATTGTTCTTCCCAGTATGCCATGTATACGTTTGCTAGAGCGCATGACAAACTAGCTCCCATAGGGCATCCTGTGATTTGTAAATAATATATTCCATTAACCTGGAAGAAATTATGTTTAAGTAGATAACCAGTTACTGTAAGAATAAATTCTTTATGAATGTCATCCAGGGTGCTATATTTATCAAGATGGAAAAATAGGGCTTGTAAAGCTTCTTCATGGGGAATACAGGGATAGAGTGAAACTACGTCACTAGTAATCCAAAAGGAATGTTCAGTCCATTTCATCTCCTTAAGATTCAGGAGGAGGCTTTTTGTGTCCTTTATGTAAACGATGGTGCGCTTCATGAGCGGTTGTAAAATATTGTCTAACCAATCTGAAAGGTGGCTGGTTAGCAATCCCGTGCTAGCAACAATTGGTCTTAACGGAGGGGGGAAGGTGTCCTTGTGAACTTTGGGTAGACCCTGAAAGATGGGGCAAATAGAAGTATCCACCATGAGGTATTCCTCGGTTTTCTTGTTTAGAATCCCCCAATCTTAACCTTGTTGTAGAATATTCTGTAATTTGGTAGAAAAAATATTTGTTGGGTCCTCGTTCAAATGCCTTTAGGTAGAGTGGTCATTTAGTATGGTGGATATTTCTCTTTCATAAAGAGTTTTATCTAAAATGACCACTGATCCCCGTGACCAGCGGACCACGAGCACCCCTCGGATTTTGTGGCATAGGAAGACAGGTGAGCTGAACAATAATTTTTTAGGGGAAAAAAATGACCAGAGTGCTTTTTTAAAGGGAACCTGTCACCAGATTTGGTGACTATAAGTTGTGGCCACCACTAGTGGGCTCTTATGTACAGCATTCTAACATGCTGTAGATAAGAGCCCAGGCCGCTGTGTAGAACATAAAAATCACTTTATAATAGTCACCTAAAGGGCGATGCGGTGCAGACTGGTCGGTTGGGTGTCTCCATTCTCCAATAGCGGCGCCTCTTCTTTCGGCCATCTTTGTCCTCCTCTTTCTTCTGAATCCTGGGTGCATGATGCATTCTACGTCATCCACAGTAGCCAGCATTGAGGTCCTGCACAAGCGCACTACAATACTTAGATCTGCCCTACTCAGGGCAGATCAAAGGGCTCCTCAAAAAGTAACTAAACTTTTGGGAGAATTTTTTTGTTTTATGCCCAATAATTCTGAGCAGATTGGTGAGGAATCTGTTCTTGAAACTCCCCAAAATAGCTGAAAAGCTATTTTAGAAGACCGCACACAGCACAGAGCGGATGCTGTAGAAAGTCATAGTCCTGTGTCCTGAGCCGTACACTTCTAAGGGGTCTTTTGAGCAATTTACAGGGGTGTCAGGACCCAGACCCACATAAATGTGCTCAGAATTAATGTACCTAAAACATAGAAGATATCTCCCAAAAATTAAGGTATTTTTTAAACGTTTCACAGTACTATGGTTCCTGTATGGTCCGCAGTCTGATGATGGCTGGTAACAAATCCTGCTATCTCATTGTTATTGTTACATACATACTAGGAGCTGCAGTTTCATGCCAGACAATTTTATGTTGGGTTAGCTTTAGTTCTGGTGACGTAGTAGTGATTGGAGCTTGATTTTGGTAATGTAATCATGTACCAATGATGGTTCTGGTGATGTAGTAGTGATTTCAGCTTTGTTCTGATTATGCATTCATATACCAATGGCGGTTCTGGTAATGTAGCAGTGTGCAGATGGTGGTTCTGGCAGGGTGGATTTGATTTAAATCTAACTGATTTAAATCACGATTTAAATCACGATTTAAATCACTAGTCAGTAAGGCTTGATTTAAATCAGTGATTTAAATCAAAGTTTCTACCTAAACTAGTTCTTGCTACTTTAACATGCAAGTAGATGAAGATTTTTAGAATCACTTTTTATATTGCTTTTTTCTCCCCAGTTTAATGGGTTAATCATTCATATTTGGACACCACTGTTCTGTTGTACTTAGGAAGGAGAAAAATAATCCTGACCTTAACAATTTAAATAGATTTATTCAACTGAAACAATAACAACATTACAGCATAAGTTATTTGCTTAAACAAACATCCATGTTTGTTAACTAATTTGGCTAAACAAAATATATATATATATATATATATATATTTTAAGAAACTTAGACTGTCAGCCCAGCCGACACATGAAAAACTTAAATACTACTGTCCCTGCTGTCCTCTGTAGCTCACTTGTCGGCATCTTCATCATCATCATCTTCTTCTTTGTTCCTATTCATAATCTGGAAGAGAAAAACAAGCTTTCCTGCTTTATTGGGTCCCAACCGATTTCTCAATTTAGAATGAATGAGTCCAAAGGAAGAGAATATTTTTTCAACACCTGCAGAAGAAGCTACTGCTGTTAAAAGTGAAATCATTACTTGAACAGTCTCTAAATCCAAGCGCTTAAGTGACATCCACCAGTTTACTGGTGTGACCTTCCTTAAAATATCTTCAGCAAACATATATTTCTTGAATGGTTCCCCCTTAGCTCTGAAGTTTATTATAGTTGGCATTAAAGATGGATTGCTGGATACCCATGTCATAGCTAACTCCTCTTCCTCAGCACTTAGGTTTTGACCCTGATATTGGATATTGACAATATTTGCCAAAAAATGAGCTGGAGTCAGTGCTTGTCCCATTTGTTTGTTTACTGCTTGTAATTTAATTCTGTCCATGTGTAGTTCTGTTTTTAAGTGTTCACTCAGTTCCTTCCAAATTTCAACAGCATCTGCAATAAAACAGCTATTTTTCTGTAATTTGTTTAAAGCTTGAGAGATGGGTTTCAGGAAGCTCAGCATATGTTCAACATTTCTCTTAAGCCCAATGTTGAGGATTTTGGCCGTGACAGTGCCATCTATTTTATCTCGATTTTCTTCACAAAGTGTCATCAGAATAGGCCAGTTTTTGATATACTGCTCAAAACAGTCCACCACAGAGTTCCATCTAACATCTTGTGGGAGCGTTCACTTGGTTCCACCCATCCTTTTCAGAGCTGCTGCAGCAAAATGATTATTACGGAAGTATTTAGCAATTTCAACAACATTAGCCTTTATTTCTGGAACACTTAAGTCTTTGGCTAAGAGGTGCAGCAAATGAGCACTGCAACCATATGTTATTAGCAGCTTTGTATTCCCTACCTGCTCTTCTAAATCTCTTCTCCTCTTGGATACGTTTGCAGCATTGTCAGTAAACAAACTGCGTACTAGACATTTGAATTTTTGTTCACATGTTGTTATAGCTTTTACTGCCACTTCTTGTAAGTATTCTGCTGTGTGTGCATTTCCTGATGTATCAGTTGTTTGTGCAAGGAAGACTTTACCTTCTTCTGTTGTTATACAAGCACATACAATAGGATCATTGTGGACATTACTCCACCCATCAATACTTAGGTTAACAATTTTACCCTCCAGAGCTGTTGCACATTGCTCCATTTCTCTGTCATACACTTGATCCAGCAGTTTCCCTGCAACATCAGCTCTGCTGGGTGGACTGTATCCTGGTCTCAGTGACTGAACCATATTAATGAAATGTGGGTTCTCAGTCAGACGGAAAGAAGAGTTCGTTGCATAAATAAACTGGGCAATTTTTTCATCAATCAACTCTTTTTCTAATCTGCTAGTTCTTATCACAAACCTATCTATGGTGGTTCCAGGAGGTAAAGTTTTTTTCTTCCTTTTGGGTGATGGTGATATGTGGCTGTGGGTGTCTGATGATGATGCTGCTGCTAATGAAGCACTATCCTGGATGGATAACTCTGAAATTGTAGAACAGGATGATGGTGATCTTGGAGGTGGATAGTTTCCAGAATCCATGAATTCCCCTAAACAAAAAAAGTCAATGCTGTTATTTTATTGTTTATTATACAATTTCTGCTTATTGTACACAACACATCACTGCCCCTGCCCCAAAAGGAATATTTGTTTTTCTTCATAACTGTACCAAATGACAGTAACATGCAGTAATAATAAGAAATATAATTTTTCTCACACATGACAGTTCAGTCTTTAGAAATAGGACTCAATAAAAATGTTTACCAACCTGAAGATCCTGCCTGTTCAGAAGTGTTTCTTTGGTCATCTTCATCACCGCACTTCTCATGATGTTGCCTCATTCGCGCCACCAGGCCTTGCATCTCTTTGTTGCATCGTTTGCATTTTGCACGCATGCCTGCCTTACCGATAGGCGAAGGAGCTTCATTAAAATATTCCCAAACTAGGTCTCTCTTACGGCCTGCTGCCATTATAAGGAAAGAATGTAATAAACCTCAGATCGTACACACAAACAGATCCAGACTTGTCTCTCTGTGGCTATGCTGCAGTATTGTGCTCAAAGTTTCACTTTCATTTTCTTGTCTACTTGCCCTTCCTCCTCCTCACACTTAGATTCACATTCTTCTTGTGTTGTGCAGATCTATTCCACTCCAAACAATCAGAAACATATTGTCTAACTTCTTGGACTTGGCACTGAAGGGGTTGATTCTGTATTCATAGGTTTGTAGAACAATAGGATTAAGGTCTTTTTCTCAACTCTGTTCATGTTGTAATATTTTTGCCGTGAAGAAGAGGCTGGGACCTCTGCGGAGTCAAATTCAGTTTTGAGAACTGCGCAAGTAAAGCGAGCGTCTGTGATAATTTAGGAGAGAAACTGCCCACTAATCCTACAGAAACCTCTGGAAGAGCATGGCATTGTGAATGTTACACATATACAGCCTTTATTCTACTGAGTTAAACAACTCCGCTTTATCTCATGATGGAAGAACCTTTGGATGGTAAAATATTTTCCTCAAAAAGCAGTTTATTGAAAAAAATCCGATTTAAATAAAAAAAATCAGATTTTTTTTTTCTTCTTTTTTTTTATAAAAAAACATTGATTTTTATCCATCCTGGGTTCTAGTGATGTAGAAGTGTGCAGATCGTGGTTCTGGTAATGTTATCGTGATTTGAGGTTGGTTCTGGTGATGTATTTGTGTAGATGTAGCAATATTTAATTTATTAGATTTAATAGTAGATCATTCTATCTACCATACACTATAGACAGGTGTCCCATCATGCAGCTGGCAGCTGTCTCCCTGATTCTCGCATACACAGGAGCGTTTACTTTGTTTAGTGGTCGTGTTTTCTATGAGACAGACGCTACTACACATCTCTGGCAGTGGCTCACCCCTTAGAGAGAAAAGGATCCACAGTCCAAAATTGGACCTGCTGGGTCATCACTCCTCTGACAATCAGACGGTCGGCCGAGCCTGTCTATCTCCAGGTTCAGCCAACTGTAGTCTGTGTACAAGCGCTTTAACTACTATCTGAAGGGAATGTGAACGGTTTGGGTGTGTGCCCACCATGGCCTTTACACATTTGTGAATCTATAGAGTTTTTCAGGAGGAGAACAGGTTAGGAAACACTGGCATCTTTTTTAAATTGAAATTGTTTTAAGTAGTAGTCAGCGACTTCTTGGTGGCAACAGCATGAAAAATGGTTCAAATACCTGTTTTAACCACTTAGTGTCTTTGAAAACCTGAAGCTGTTAAAATAAGCAAAATAAAACTGAACGTATGCGCAGCAAGTGCAGATCTTCATTCCTGTGGCGTTTAGCACTTTTTCAAGTGTGTTACAGAGTAGTGTCTTAAATAGATGTCGCGTGCATAAAATCATAATTTTACGTTGTCATGTAAAGGGTGCGACCACATAAAGTGTCTAGGGCAGCATGACAGCCAAATACAGCCCTGCCCATGCTACTGTGTAATATCCCCTATTTTGCTGTAAAATGTCTCCAATTTTGCTGAATAATATCTCCCATGCCGCTGTGTAATATCCCCCATTTTGCTTTGTAATATCCCCCATGTTGCTGTGTATTTTCTACCATTCTACAGTGTAATATCCCTCTATTCTACTGTGTAATGTCCCCCATGCTGCGGTGTAATCTCCCCTATGCTACTGTGTAATATATCCCCAGTCTGCTGTATAATGTCTCCCATTCTCCTCTGTCATGTTCCCTATGCTAATGTCTAATGTACCCAATGCTGCTGTGTAATTCACCCCCATGCTGCTGTATAATGTACCCAATGATGTGTAATATACCCCATTGTACTGTATATCCCCCATGCTGCATTGTACTATCCCCCATTCTGCTGTGTAATGTCACCCCTACTGCTGTGTAATGTTTTCCATGCTACTGTGTAATATCTGCCATTCTGCTGTATGTCTCCCATGCTGCTGTGTAAAATCTCCATTTTGCTGTGTAATATCCCCAATTATGCTGTGTAATATCTCCCATGCTGCTGTCTAATATATCCCATGCTGCTGTGTAATATGCCCCATTCTGCTTTCAAATATCCCCCATTCCGGTGTATAACATCTCCAATTTTGCTGTATAATGTCCTTAATGCTGCTATGTAATATCCCCCATGCTGCTGTGTAATATCCCCTTATGCTGCTATATAATGTTCGCAATGCTGCTGTGTACTATCCCCCATTCTTCTGTATAATATACCCCATGGTGCAGTATAATAAACCCTATTCTGCTGTCTTATGTTCCCCATTCTACTGTATAATATCCTCCATGCTACTGTGTAATATCTGGCATTCTGCTGTATGTATCACATGCTCCTATGTAATACCCACATTTTTCTGTATAATGTCTCCCACGCTGCTGTGTAATATATCCCACTTTTTGCTTTGTAATATCTCACATTCTGCTGTATGGTGTCCCCAAATATTTCTGTGTAAGGTTCCCCATGCTACAGTATAATATCACTATTTTGCTGTATAATATCCCACTGGTTCCTGTGTAATGTTCCAAAAGCTGCTGTGTAATGTCCCCCTTGCTGATGTGTAATATCCCCTATTCTGCTGTATAATGTCTCCCATGTAGCTGTGTAATGTCCCACATGCTGTTGCATAACGTTCGCCATGCTGCGGTGTAATCTGCCCGATGCGGCTGTGTAATATACCTTTTTTCTGCTTTATAATGCCTCCCATGCTCCTCTGTCATGTTCTTTATGCTGCTGTGTAATGTACCCCATGCTGCTGTGTAATGTCCCTTATGCTGCTTTTTAATATGTCTTATTCTGCTGTATAATGTTTCCCATGCTCTTATGTGATATTCCCCATGCTGCTGTGTAATATCCCCATTCCGTTGCATAATGTCCCCCATGCTGCCGTGTAATTTTTCCTCTTGCTGCTGTATAATGTACAAATGCTGCTGTGTAGTATCCCCCATTCTGCTGTATAATATCCCTATTGGTGCAGTGTACTTTTTTCCATTTTGCTGTGTAATGTCTCCCCTTCTGCTGTATAATGTCCTCCCTCTTTTTGTAATATATGCCATTCTGCTGTATGTCTCCTATGCTGCTGTGTAATATCACCATGCTGCAGTGTAATATCCCCCATTCTAATGTATAATGTCTCCCATTTTGCTCTGTAATATACCCCATGCTGCTGTATAATATACCCCATGGTGCAGTGTATTCTTTTCCATTCTGCTGTGTAATGTCTCCCTCTGCTGCTGTATAATGTCCTCCATGCCATGGTATTTTGTAATATCTGCCATTTTGCTGTATGCCTTCCATGCTGCTGTATAATATCCCCATGCTACTGTGTAATATCTTCCTTTATGCTGTGTAACATCCCCCGTTCTGCTATGTAATATCCCTCATGCTGATGTGTAATATCCCCAATTCTGCTTGGTAATATCCCCCATTCTGCTGTGTAATGTCCCCCATGTTGCTCTGTAATGTTCCCCATGTTGCTGTCTAATATCCTCAATTCTGCTGTATATTGTCCTCCATGTTGCTGCGTAACATCCCCCATTCTACCATGTAATACCCCCCATTCTGCTGTATTATATCTCCCATGTTGCTGAGTAATGTCCCCCATTATATGTATATTGTGTATATTGTCCCTATGCTGCTGTGTAATTTACCTCATGCTGCTGTATAATCTACCCAATGCTGCTGTATAATATCCCCCATTTTGCTGTGTAATATCCCCCTTGGTGCTGTGTAATATCCCCTTTCTGCTTTGTAATATCCCCCATTCTGCTGTATAATATCCTCCATTCTACTGTGTAATATCTGCCATTCTGCTGTATGTCTTTGATGCTGCTGTGTAATATGCCCATTTTGCTGTGTAGTATTCCCATGCTGCGTAATATCCCCATTCTGCTTTGTAACATAGCCAATGCTGCTCTGTGTTATCCCCCATTCTGCTGTGTAATATCCTCCATGCTGCTGTGTAATATCCCCAATTTTGCTGTATAATTTCTCCAATTTTGCTGTATAATAAACCCTTGCTGCTCTGTAATATCCCTATTCTGCTTTGTAATATACCCCATTCTGCTGTGTTGTCTCCCATGCTGCTGTGTAATATGCCCCATTCTGCTTTGTAATGTCTCAATGTTGCTTTATAATGTCCCCCATGTTGCTGTGTAATGTCCGCCACATTATATATATATATATATATATATATATATATATATATATATATATATATATATATATATATATATAAATTGCCTTATTCTGTCTGTCTGTCTTGCTCCAAAATGAGTTATTACAACTGACGGGTGACAACCGTCGCATTGGCCGCTCGGCTCGGCCCGGCCATGCCCCCGCACACTATGCCTGCTCGGCCACGCCCCCCCACACTTTGCCCGCTCGTCCACGCCCCCCACACGCTCTGCCCGCTCAGTTACGCCCCCACACACATTGGGCACCTATACACCTCCCCTCAGGACTACTCAACCTATTAGACACCTGCACCTAGGAATGCTCCTCTTATTAGACTCCCCCCCCCCAGGACTACTTCTCCTATTAGACTCCTCCCCCCAAGACTACTCCACCTATTATACTCCACCCCCTAGGACAACTCCTATTAAACACCTCCCCCCCAGGACTACTTCACCTATTATACTCCTCCACCTCACGACTACTCCTCCTATTATACTCCTCACCTCCAGGACTACTCCTCCTATTATCCTCCTCTCCCCCCAGGACTACTCCTCCTATTATCCTCCTCTCTCCCCAGGACTACTCCTCCAACACACACACACTGCACAAAACATACCTCCCCCCAAACACACACACCCCTGTGAATGTCAGTTATGCTTTGGCTGCTGTGAGGCTCCCTCTTGTGGCCAGGAATGGTTTGGACAGAGACCAGGTGTGTTGAGCAATGGGTGTTTCCATTGCTAACTCTCTGCTTATTTAAACCCTGGTCTGATAGCAGGCTATGCCGGATGTCAGTTGTTCTTTGTTCACCAGCCTGCTTCATACAGCTCCAGACCACATCTACCCCAGATAAGTGCTTGGCTCTTTATTTTTGTTTGGTTTTTTTGTTCTTATCTGAGTTCGTCATTTGCTGTGGTTGTTTTCAGTTTATTTGCATGCAGGGATCTTCCCTCTCAGTTGTTTAGCTGGAAAGCTCCCTGCAGCTATGTTTGGAGTATTGCTCCTATAAGTCCATGTGTTTGTTGCTTCTTGAATTTGTAATGGTTCCTGCTTTCTGTTCATTCGTATGACAAGAGCGCCTGGTATAGGATGGAGTTCAGATCTAGCGATCTGAGGGCTTTTTTTGTACTATCAGGTTGTTGGATTTTTGCAGGGTTTTTCTCTGGCCACCATAAGTCCCTTTCCTGTCCTGTCCTATTTAGTCAGTAGGGCCTCACCTTTTGCTAATCCTATCATCTATCTGTGTATTGTGTTTTCCTATATCACTGCAGTCTTTGAATGTGGGGGGCTTGCTATTCTTTATCTATTTTCTGAGGCAGAGAGTTATTAATCTTTCCTTCCTTTAGGATAGCTAGTTCTCCGGCTGCGTTCGCGGTGCACAGGATGTTAGTTCACCCCTCGGCTACTTCTAGTTGTGATGGTTAGTAAGGGGATGGCAGCCAGATTAGTTGCCAATGCTCTTGTCACCTTTTACCAATGATTTTTGGTTGTCTTCCATGGTTCCGGATCATAACACACCCCTCACACACCCTACACACAGCACAACACACACACACACACACACACCCACACAAACCGCACAACACTCACAGAACCACATACACACAACGCTGCAGACACACAGCGCTCCACAAACAATGCAATACACAAACAACACCTCTCTCTCACACCGCCACACCCAGACAACACCCAGAACATTTACAGCGCCCTACACAAACACTTGGTAACTACACACAACAACATCTATATATATAACAAAAACCAAACATTAACTACACAATAAATTCTAGAATACCCGATGCGTTAAAATCCGGCTACCTTCTAGTATTGTAATATTCCCCTACTGTGCCTTATAATTTTCCCCATGTTGCTGTGTAGTATCCCCCATGCTGCTGTGTAATGTCCCTTATGCTGCAGTGTAATATACCCCATTCTGCTGTATAATGTCTTTCATGTTCCTCTTTAATCTTCCCTATTCTTCTGTGTAATTTCCCCATGCTGCTGTATAATGTACCCAATGCTTTTATGTAATTTCCCCCATTCTGCTGTATATTATCCCCAATGCTGCAGTGAACTGTCCCCCATTCTGTTGTGTAATGTCCCCCCTACTGCTGTATAATTTCTTCCTTGCTACTGTGTAATATCTGCCATTCTGCTTTATGACTCCCATGCTTTTGTGGAAAATCAACATTCAGCTGTGTAATATATCCCATGCTGCTGTTTTATATACCCCATTCTGCTGTGTAATATCCCCAATTCTGCTGTATAAGGTTTCCCCATGTTGCTATGTAATGTCCGCCATGTTACATTGTAATATACCTATATTCTCCTGTATAATGTCCCCCATAATGCTGTGTAATGTCCCCTATGCTGCTGTGTAATATCCCCCATTTTTCTTTCTAATATCCCACATTGTGCTGTATAATGTCCCCCCAGTTGCTTGGTAATATCCCCATTCTGCTGTGTAATGTCCCCCTTACTGCTGTGTAATGTTCTCCATGCTATTGTGTAATATCTGCCACTCTGCTGTATGTTTCCCATGCTGCTGTGTATAATCTCCATTTTTCTGTATAATATCCCCATGCTGCTGTGTAATACCCCCAATTATGCTGTGTGATATCTCCCATGCTGCTGTGTAATATGCCCTATTCTGCTTTCGAATATCCTCCATTCTGGTGTATAATGTCTCCAATTTTGCTGTATAATGTCCTTCATACTGCTGTGTAATTTACCCCCATGCTGCTATATAATGTCCGCAATGCTGCTGTGTACTATCCTTCATTCTTCTGTATAATATACTTAATGGTGCAGTATAATAAACCCTATTCTGCTATCTTATGTTCCCCATTCTACTGTATAATGTCCTCCATGCTACTGTGTAATATCTGGCATTCTGCTGTATGTATCCCATGCTCCTATGTAATACCCCCATTCTTCTGTATAATGTCTCCCATGCTGCTGTGTAATATATCCCACTTTTTGCTTTGTAATATCTCCCATTCTGCTGTATGGTGTCCCCAAATATTTCTGTGTAATGTTCCCCATGCTACAGTGTAATATCCCCTATTCTGCTGTATAATATCCCACTGGTTCCTGTGTAATGTTCCAAAAGCTGCTGTGTAATGATCCCTTTGCTGATGTGTAATATCCCCTATTCTGCTGTATAACACCTCCAATGTAGCTGTGTAACGTCCCACATGCTGTTGCGTAATGTTCCCTATGATGCGGTGTAATCTGCCCTATGCGGCTGTGTAATATACCCCCATTCTGCTTTATAATGTCTCCCATGTTCCTCTGTCATGTTCCATATGCTGCTGTGTAATGTACCCCATGCTGCTGTGTAATGTCCGTTATGCTGCTTTTTAATATGTCTCATTCTGCTGTACAATGTTTCCCATGCTTCTGTGTAATATCCCCCATTCTGCTGTATAACGTCCTCCATGCTACTTTTTATTATCCGCCATTCTGCAGCATGCCTCCCATCTTTCTGTGTAATAGCCACATTCTGCTGTGTAATGTCTCTCATGCTCTTGTGTAATATCCCCCATGCTGCTGTGTAACATCCCACATGCTGCTTTGTAATATCCCCATTCTGCTATATAATATCCCTCATGCTGCTGTGTAATATCCCCCATTTTGCTGTATAATGTCCCCCATGTTGCTCTGTAATGTCCCACATCCTGCTTTGTAATATCCCCATTCTGCTGTATAATGTCCCTCATGCTGCTGTGTAATATCCCCCATTCAACTGTATAGTGTTCCCCATGTAGCTATGTAATATCCCCCGTTCTTCTGTCTAATGTCCTCCTTTCTCCTGTGTATTATCTGCCATTTTGCAGCATGCCTCCTATCTTTCTGTGTAATATCCCCATTCTGCTGTATAATTTTTCCCATGCTCTTATGTGATATTCCCCATGCTGCTGTGTAATATCCCCATTCCGCTGTATAATGTCACCCATGCGTCAGTATAATATCCCCCATTCTGCTTTTTAATGTCCCCCATGCTGCCGTGTAATTTCTCCTCTTGCTGCTGTATAATGTACCCAATGCTGCTGTGTAATATCCCCCATTCTGCTGTATAATATCCCCATTGGTGCAGTGTACTTTTTTCCATTTTGCTGTGTAATGTCTCCCCTGCTGCTGTATAATGTCCTCCCTGTTTTTTGTAATATATGCCATTCTGCTGTATGTTTCCTATGCTGCTGTGTAATATCACCATGCTGCAGTGTAATATCCCCCATTCTAATGTCTCCCATTTTGCTCTGTAATATACCCCATTCTGCTGTATAATATACCCCATGGTGCAGTGTATTCTTTTCCATTCTGTTGTGTAATGTCTCCCTCTGCTGCTGTATAATGTCCTCCAAGGTATTTTGTAATATCTGCCATTTTGCTGTATGTCTTACATGCTGCTGTGTAATATCCCCATGCTACTATGTAATATCTTCCATTATGCTGTGTAACATTCCCCGTTCTGCTATGTAATATCCCTCATGCTGATGTTTAATATCCCCAATTCTGCTGTTTATTGTCCTCCATGTTTCTGTGTAACATCCCCCATTCTACTTTGTAATACCCCCCATTCTGCTGTATATTGTCTCCCATGTTTCTGAGTAATGTCCCCCATTATATGTATTTTGTGTATATTGTCCCTATGCTGCTGTGTAATTAACCTCATGCTGCTGTATAATATCCCCCATTTTGCTGTGTAATATCCCCCTTGGTGCTGTGTAATATCCTCCTTGGTGCTGTGTAATGTCCCCTTTCTGCTTTGTAATATCCCCTATTCTGCTGGTTAAAATATCCTCCATGCTAATGTGTAATATCTGCCATTCTGCTGTATGTCTTTGATGCTGCTGTGTAATATGCTCATTTTGCTGTGTAGAATTCCCATGCTGCTGTGTAATATCCCCATTCTGCTTTGTAACATAGCCAGTGCTGCTCTGTATTATCCCCCATTCTGCTGTCTAATATCCCCCATGCTGCTGTGCAATGTCCCCAATTTTGCTGTATAATAAACCCTTGCTGCTTTGTAATATTCCCATTCTGCTTTGTAATATACCCCATTCTGTTGTGTTATGCCTCCCATGCTGCTGTGTAATATGCCCCATTCTGCTTTGTAATGTCTCAATGTTGCTTTATAATGTCCCCCACGTTGCTCTGTAATGTCCACCACGTTATATATATATATATATATATATATATATATATATATATATATATATGTCTCCCATGTTCCTCTGTAATCTTCCCCATGCTTCTGTGTAATTTCCCCCATTTTGCTGTATAATCTCCCCAATGCTGCAGTGAACTATCCCCCATTCTGTTGTGTAATGTCCCCCCTACTGCTGTATAATGTCCTCCTTGCTACTGTGTAATATCTGCCATTCTGCTGTATGACTCCCATGCTTTTGTGGAAAATCAACATTCTGCTGTGTAATATATCCCATGCTGCTGTTTTTATATGCCCCATTCTGCTGTGTAATATCGCCCATTCTACTTTGTAATACCCATTCTGCTGTATAATGTCCCCCATGTTGCTATGTAATGTCCGCCATGTTACATTGTAATATACTCCTATTCTGCTGTATAATGTCCCCCATAATGCTGTGTAATGTCCCCCATGTTGCTTGGTAATATCCCCCATTCTGCTGTATATTGTCCCCATGCTGCTGTGTAATTTCCTCCCATGCTGCTGTATAATGTACTCAATACTAAGTTGTAATATCCCCCATTCTGCTGTGTAATGTCTCCCATGAGGCTCCAATGTGAGGTTTGTGGGGGAGGGGCAGACAGAGGTTATAGTCTGGGGATTGCGAGGGAAGGGCAGGTAAAGGCTATAGTCGGTGGATTGCGGGGGAGGGGCAGGCATAAGATATAATCGGGATTGCGAGGGAGGGGCAGGTAAAGGCTATAGTCTGGGGATTGCATGGGAGGGACATGGGAGGGGGGATTTGGGGGCCTATTGCTGTAGAGGGCGGTTTGGGGAGCCTATTGCTGTAAAAAGGGGCTTAAGGAACCAATTAGTGTAGATGGGTTTAGCTTGCCTATTGCTGTAGAGGGGGGTTTAGGTAGCCTATTGCTGTAGAGTGGGATAAGGGAGCTTATTGCTGTAGAGGAGGGTTTAGGGGGCCTATTGCTGTAGATGGTGGGTTTAGGGAGGCTTACAGAGTGAAAGATAGTGCAATGGATAAAATTGATGGGGAAAAGTGTAATGACTCAGTATGTTTAGGTTCTCAGTATGGAGAGGGGTAGATGTACAAACTTGGTACTCAAGATCAATGTGAACAGTGGTTTTTATTGTGAAGAACTTGTAGGACCAGCACGATTACAGATGTTTCGGTCAAAAGACCTTAATCACTGCGTGCAGAGGGTTCTCAGAAATTATAGTAGCGTGGCGAGTGGCGTAGCCCGGTATGACGTAGTGTCCACCGCTGTCTATGTGGCAATGATGTGCTTGTGCTGGTTTTTCAAGTTCTTTATAATAAAAAATACTATTCACGTTGATCTTGAGTGCCAAGTTTCTACAACTATTTGATACGGTTTGGAACCCTACTTGTGCACCACCCCAGAAGTGACGTGTGTATCAATGCATTAAGTATAGAGAGGGGGAAGGATTGGGAGCTCATTATTGAAAAGGAGCTAGCATGGGGATTCAGTATGAACAGGCGCAGTGTGAGGTCTCAGTATGGAAACAAGACAGCATGGCTGGGATCAGTATGGAGTGGAGCAATTTACGGGACTCAGTATGAGATATGAGGTAGTGTGGGGGTGCTCAGCATTAGGGCTCTTTTCCACTACGTCGCTAGTAATCCTAAAGGATTGTTCAGTCCATTTCATCTCCTTAAGATTCTGGAGGAGGCTTTTTGTGTCTTTTATGTAAACGACGGTGCGCTTCATGAGCAGTTTCAAAATATTGTTAAACCAATCTGAAAGGTGGCTGGTTAGCGATCTTGTGCTAACAGCAATGGGTCTTAACGGAGGGGGGATGGTGTCCTTGTGAACTTTGGGTAGCCTCTGAAAGATGGGGCAAATAGGAGTATCCACCATGAGGTATTCCTAGGTTTTCTTGTTTAGAATCCCCCAATCTTAACCTGTTAGGGTGAACTCTTAATCAGAGAACACTAGTTGCCTACTGCCTGGCTGAAGTGATATGGGCCAAGTGCATGCGTAAAAGAATTCACACCAGACACAGTCAGATATGAAATCTCTTCTTGACTCAGTAAAGATGGCACCGAACAGACTACGCGTTTCGACGTTCAGGCTTAGTCATGTTCTTCATGACTAAGACTGAACGTCAAAACGCGTATTTCTGTGGCGTCTGTACAATATCCCTGTATTATCCTGCTGACCGCTCTGCATCTTTCTATTTTTAATGGATTTACCAAATAAATGTGAATTTTAACTGGACATATTGGACTGCGCTGGACTTTTCTCTCTCCTGATCATGATGATGGGAGGGACGTCATTTAGTGGATCCATGCTGATGGTTTGGTCTGTGATGTCATCTGATCTGTGGGTTGGTCTTCTAGCTTGACCAGGGGTCTTCCCTTATATGGTATCTTCTTTCATCTGGACATTCCTTGCATTCCAAGCAAGGTGTGGAGAAAGGAAATGGTGGTCATCTTTATATCTGTGTCATGTATATGATCTGAAACCTGAGTTATGTAAGGCAAATCGACATATTTCCCACAATCCCTTGTCAAGAGGTTAATTAAGTATTTGATGGAAAGGTCCTCCTCAACTGTCCCCCCTAAATACTTTATTAACCTTCTGACCCTACTCCTAACCTATCAGTCTCCAATACCTGGCTGTAACTCTTTTCTTTTTGCTGCCCGCTATACGAGCAATGCTAAGCCTTTGCCCCCATTGGTACAGACTTCGATTGGAGCCTGATGTACTCGCCCTACTCTGACTGCCTAGCTGGGGACTGTGAAAGACTGAAGGGGGCCTAGCTGCTCTATATCTACAGAATAACCAACCTCCTGAGCTAGGAAAGTGGGGACTGACGTTTCTACTCCTTTCTCGATCATCTTCCTTATACAGGGAAAAACACAACAAACAACAATAGCTACAACAATTAAGACAACAAGGACCACTATGCCTATCTGAGCTAGCCATCTCTGCCATCCCTTCATCAATGAAAAGTATTGGTCCCAGGGATTCTCTACACCTGAATTCCTTTTTAATTCTTTTTGTAGAGAAGCTAGCTTTTTTTTATGGCTACTGTAACCTTCCCGGTGGGACCTGTATTATCTGGAATGTAGGTACAACACGCGGACTTCACCATTTTACAAACACCTCCTTTCTCTGCCAGTATCATGTCAAGGGCCATCCTGTTTTGAAATGCCATTATTGATGTAGGGCCTAGCTGATCTGCCAAACCTTGAAGAGCTTCTCTAGTGTAATTGACAAATCTTTGTTGGTTATAATAGATGTAATTGATCCAGTCTACATTTTTATTTATGGTCACTAGAGGTAGTATGAATGACTCAAAACCTGCTTTGACTTGATCACTGGCTTTAAATTCTTCTGGTACCCCCCCTTGGGACTCCTATAGCATCAATATAAACATGGGGGTCAAAACTGCCTTTGGGTTCGGGTTTTGTCTCTCTTTTTGTTCTGTGTAGCTCTTCTGACGTTAGGGCTTCCTCTCCTTCTGCTGCTATGTAGAAGGGCATTATGGCTTTGGCTAGTGTGCATTCCCCCATCCATTCACCTTCTAAATGAGTTCTGATCTTCATGTCCTCACATATCCAGAAGACATCAAAAATGGACTGGGTCTGGTTGCCAGGTCCTCTTTGGTGGCATTACTATATCTGCTGCGATGTCCCTCTGTGAAATTACCCAAAAATGTGTTCCCCTCAGTGCTAGTATAACAGATGTATTTTCCTGGATATATGGTGATGCCTTGACCTGGGTTAGGTGTGTCTGTGACTATGGGGTACTTCTTTTTCCAGTTTTCACAATTTAATTCACAAAGGGATTTGTTAGTGAACAGACTCAGGAAACATTTTTCCACATCTGGGGGAAGATCTAGAGCATGGGTCCCCAATTCCAGTCCTCACGGGCAGCCAACAGTGCATGTTTTCAGGATTTCCTTAGTATTGCACATGTGATAATTTAATCACCTGCACAGTTGATGATTCCAGCACCCATGCAATGCTAAGGAAATCCTGAAAACATGCACTGTTGGTGGCCCTCGAGGACTGGAGTTGGGGAACCCTCATCTAGAGGGACAGATCCTAGATGGGGTCTCTCCCCTGCACAGACAAAGCAATTAGACTTATTATATTGATTGGCGGTATATTTCATCCACTTCAACCATAAGTTGGTCTCAGTGTACCCTGTTTCAACGGCAAGGATATCTTCAAATGTGGGGTTTGCAATGGCCATCATTTTATTAAGTTTTTGATTACGGAACATTAGGGAGTTTGAGTGTGTGTTTCTATCTTTTGTCGACTTTTCTCTTATGTCCGCTAATCTGAACACCCCTAGATGGGCACAACTAGCACACCCACCATATACATATTTGCCCAGTAGATAGGTGCCATGATCGCCAGGTTGAGGGTTCTCCAGATTAAGGACTAGTGGATTACATTGGCCAATGGTATCACAGGGCTTGATGACTTTTGTATGGGAGAGTGTCATCCTGTTGAGTAGAGGTTTGCCATGGGAGTCTAGTTTATTTAGGGCTGTTTTCGGTCTATACTCCCAATCTTCACCAGTGTTCCACCCGACTGCCCTCCATGAACCACATGTTTGTCCCCACCCATCACCTGTAACACATATATATTGTTGTCCTGATCTTAATTGTGCTGATTGACTCATTGAGGAAGCCCATTGAGTGTCACACTGTACTACATCACAATAATCGAATTTAAAAGAAGCAACATGTGTAGTGGTGTTATACCAGAACGTAATCACCCCCCCTGCTTGAGTGATCGCGGCCTGTTGTGCTCCTACAAAGGAGTGTAGAAAGGTGTAACACATAAGGTAAAAGATATGTGGCATTATGCAGAAGGCTCTGATGGAGGCGTGAACTTCTTGCAATGGGAGGCGTGTATCCACGTTGGTCTTCCTTCGAGTTTGACAGAATTGGGAGTAGTCAGGAGCACTTGGTAGGCACCCTCAAATCTCGGTTCCAGGGATGTCTTTCTGGTGAACTTCTTTACCAGCACGTAGTCACCAGGTTGGAACTTATGGACACCTTCACTGGAATCTGGATCTGGAATGGATGATAAAACTCGTGCATGTGTTATTGACAATTCTTTAGTAAGGGCAACAACATAATTCACAAGAGTATCACTTCCTAAAGCTAGCTGTTGTGGGAAGTATTGACCCAGCCTTGGAGGACCCCCAAAAAGAATCTCGTATGGTGTGAGTTTAGTGGGACCTCTTGGAGTGTTTCTGACTGAATATAAGGCAATAGGCAAAATGTCTGTCCATGGAAGTTTGACCTCCTTACTAGCTTTCAGGATTTTGTTTTTCAAGGTACCATTAAGTCTTTCTACTTTTCCACTGCTCTGAGGGTGATACGGGGTATGTAGACCCAAATCCGCTCCTACAAACGGCCATAGCTCTTTAGTCAATACTGCCGTGAATGCAGGTCCTTGGTCACTCTCAATTACCTCTGGGACCCCATATCTGCATACTAACTCAGTTATCAGTCTCTTAACAGTCAATGTATAAAGAGAAAAAAAACCGGGGCACCACTCGGCACCATAAACAAATAATGTCAAGTCCATACAGCAGTATGAATCAGAACAGCGCTGGGGTGCACATGAAAAAAGACGATATGAAATCCAATTGTGAAAGAGAATGGCACTCACCAGATATATGCTGTGTGAAAACGTATTTATTCGGATTTGGAGGTTACATGTGCAGGGCAGGTGGGTGGGGAGGGAGAGCAAAACACGTCCGATGACTGCCGTTTCGCACTTACAAAGTGCTTCAGCTGGTCTGAATGAACATGACATCATGTCCGTTTTTAACCACATAAAACATGTGGCTGATGTCAGACAATTAAAATGGGTTAAAACATAACATTTCAACACAACTTGGAAATGTAACAGTGGAATAATACAAGATATACATTTCTATAATAGAAAGATTACGGAAAAATCATCCTAGGAACACACTCAAGTCATTCTTATCGTTCAGATCTAATGGGCCTGTGGCATTAAATTTCATTATATATTCTGCCTCTCGTCTAAGCAGAGACTTATGGGTGTCACCCCCTCTAGCTGCAGGTTCAACCAGATCTATCCCTGCAAAAGTCAGAACATTGCAATCAGCGTCATGATAATTTTTTATATGGTTGATTAAACGCATAGACCCTACTCCACTCGCAATGGAATTCCTGTGCTCCCTGAACCTGATGAATAACTGCCGTATAGTTTTGCCAATGTAAAAATAATGGCATGGACAATATATAACGTATACTACGATTTTCGTCCTGCAGGTAATCAAATGTCTTACCATATGTGAATGGCCTCCAATATCTAAAGCTCTGCCCGTCCTATGAAAGGCACAGAACGAGCAATTGCCGCATCTGAAATTACCTACAGGACCAACATTGTGCAACCACGATCTGGGAGGCATATAGCGGTTTTTGACCAATATGTCACCAATATTTTTACATCGCCTGTATGTCAATAAGGGTTTATTAAGCGCCATTTCTTTTAATTCCTGGACTCCTTCAATAATGTGCCAGTTCTTATTTATAATTGTTTTTATCATTTGGTCCATAGGGCCATATTTAAAATTAAAGACAAAACGTTTCAATTGTTTTTTGGCAAATGTGTTGGCAGATTTTTTATTTTCATTATTGTCAGAGAGGAGTTTGATTTCTGCTTCTTTTTGTACTTGGTCAATCAGATTCAGGGGATAACCTCTTTCTAGGATCCTTTGTCTCAAATCTAGGGTCTGGGCGTTTAATCTGTCTGGACTTTTAGTGATCCTATTTAATCTTAGGAATTGTCCAAAAGGGACAGATTGCAAAACATGTCCTGGGTGAGCACTTTCATAATGCAACAATGTGTTCACTGTGGTGGGTTTTCTATAAAGTTCCCGTACAATCCTCCCATCCTGGGCAGTTAATTTCACATCCAGGAACTCTATAGTCTGACCTCCAAATAATTGTGTGAACAACATGTTGTAATTATTATGCAAATTTAGATATGTCACAAAGGACTCAAATTGCTCTCTGTCCCCGTCCCAAATAATCAGCACGTCGTCAACAAAACGCAAATATTTTCTTATATGCTTTATATAAGGATTGCTGGGACTATAAATCAAATTGTCTTCCAAATGTGCAAGAAAAAGGTTTGCAAAGGTACAAGCCACCGGG
This sequence comes from Anomaloglossus baeobatrachus, assembly GCF_048569485.1. Taxonomy (NCBI): domain Eukaryota; kingdom Metazoa; phylum Chordata; class Amphibia; order Anura; family Aromobatidae; genus Anomaloglossus; species Anomaloglossus baeobatrachus. The sequence continues at coordinate 366,704,796 of NC_134354.1, read as the reverse complement.
GTCCCCATGGCCACCCCGCTGTTCTGTAAGAACCAGGAGTGGCCAAATTTAAAGGTGTTATTTTTTAAAACAAATGCCAAAGCTTGTTCCACAAACTTTATAAGGAGGTTGTCCTCACCTAGACCTCTCAGCATCTCTGTTATGGTGCTAATCCCAAGCTGTTGTGGTATCCTGGTGAAAAGGCTTTCCACATCTAGTGAAGCCCAGCAGAATGGTTCTTGCCATTCAAAATGCTCTAACTGTTTCACCAGGTCACCTGTATCCCTCACAAAGGAGGGGATAGTCTCCAATAATGGATGTAGCAACCAATCTAGATATGCCGACAGGGGCTCGGTGAGGGACCCTGACCCTGAAACTATGGGTCTCCCCGGCGGCCTGGATTCCGATTTGTGCACTTTGGGCAACCAATACCAATGTGGTTTGGTTGGAAAAGGGGGAAACAATTTTTCAGCCCTATTGTTAGTGATAAAGCCTGCCGCAACCTGTCCATTCAGGATGCTACGTAACTTTTCTTTTAATCTAGTTGTTGGATCACAGTCCAATTTCTGGTATACGGAACGATTATCAAGATGGTGTTTTGATTCTTCTAGATAGTAGTCAGTGGATAAAAGGACTGTGGCCCCACCTTTGTCAGCCTTCCTTATAGTGACATTTTTCAACGATTTAATTTTTTCTAAAGCAATTTTTTCCGCAGCAGATAAATTGTTTTTCAAAGAGGGATATTTTAGGGCTCTCATATCCTTCATTACGATTTCATAAAATAAATCAATACTATTCCCCGGGGATACCGGTGGAAAAAATGATGATTTTACCCCTCCAGAAAAACCTGTATCTGCTACTGATTTGCTTTTTACCGTTGGTAATGATGTCATATCAAGACTGTCATCAGTCAGGCTCAAAAGGTGCAATGCGTCATGTGCGATCTTACTGATTTCAGAGCCCTGATATGAAAATCCAAGGGGGCCAATATGGCACTGTGTCTCACTAATGCGATTTTGCCCAGTATCCTTGTCCATATTTGAAAAATGCTTTTTTAGGTGCAGCTTCCGGCAGGCTTTATATAGATTGATTTCAAAATCGACCAAATCAAACGGTTCTGGAATGCAAAAATTTAAGCCCTTCTCGAGCACTGAGATCATATCTGCATCTAAAATATGGTCAGTAAGATTTAAAGATTTTTTTCTTATTATCTAGGGTGTTAGTCCCTCCACGACACATTCTTCCTTTTCCCCATAAGTTGTTCGCTTGTTCCTCCCCCAACCTCTTCTTGTCTTCCTTCTAAAGGGTTAATAGATATATTGGCTGTTGTTCTATCATCACTAAATTTTCTCTTTAAGGGTGGGGGCTCCTCTTGTCTACTTGAATCGGAATCCGTTGTCCATGCGGATTTTTTATTTGTGGTTTTAATACATTTTTTCTTTGATCTGCCTTTTTTAAAAAAGGGGAGATTTTCGTTGCTTTTATTCCATTTAAAGACATTATTCGTGTCATAATCTGTTTTGTCCCGCAAAAACGTTCCTTTTTTTCACTCTTTGACAATAGACTGGTAAGGGATTAGTTTCTTATCCAAATTCTGTAGAAATTGATTCCATTGTTCTTTTGAGAGACTTGTTTCTAGTTCCTTCCTTAATCTGATTAATTCAGCTGTTATTTTGGTGTGTTCTTGCTCATTCTTTTGCAGTACTAAGTCCAGGAATTTAAGAGAGCACTCAGCCTGTACTTCATTCCACAAATGTTTAAACTCGGCATCATCCTGGTAGAAGGAGATTGCTTTCATTACTCTGAGCCCTCTCAGAACTCTTTTACAATCTTTGTAGGACCGCAGAGATTGTACTGACCAAAATAAAGAAATCTCTTTTTTTGCTAGATTAGAAATTCTGTGTTCCAGTGATTTAACACTTAGGATGTCCGTGTCAGCTTTACTGTCACATTCCAAGAAAAACATGTAAGCATCCTTCCTCCCCGCCAGGATTCCAGGTCCATTGCCAGTAGATTCACCGACCTCCATAATTTCTGATTCAGCCATCCACTGTCCAAGTATTAAAGGACTTCAAAAACTGCATTCAATAGTGCTTCTATGGAGCGTGCACGCCGGTAAACAAAACAAGTAAACTTCAATGTATAAAGAGAAAAAAAACGGGGCACCACTCCGCACCATAAACAAATAATGTCAAGTCCTCACAGCAGTATGAATCAGAACAGCTCTGGGGTGCACATGAAAAAAGACGATATGAAATCCAATTGTGAAAGAGAATGGCACTCACCAGATATATGCTGTGTGAAAATGTATTTATTCGGATTTGGAGGTTACATGTGCAGGGCAGGTGGGTGGGTAGGGAGAGCTAAACACGTCCGACGACGGCCGTTAAGCACTTACAAAGTCTCTTAACAGTCACCCTGGCAGTCATATTGGTTACCGGATAAACTTCGGGCCATCCTGAGAACATGTCAGTCACTACCAGTACATACTCGTACTTCCCTACTTTCGGCATTTGAATATGATCAATTTGAATTCTTTGGAAAGGATAGAGTGGTTTGGCCAAATGTTTTTGAGTAACTTGCTGGGGTGGTGCTGGATTGCATTTTGCACACACAAGGCAGGACTTGCAATAGTTTTGGGTGACAGTAGAGATCCCCGGTACCAGATACGTCTTCCAAATCAAGTAATTCATCTGGTTCTTGCCTCTATGGGTGATACCGTGTGCCCATTCTGTCACCGAGGGGTATAGGTTGCGGGGTAGACAGATCTTTTTGTTCTTCCTCCAAACTCCATCTTCATCCTTTTTTGCTCCTGTTTCTTGCCAATACTTTTTTTCATCATCAGGTGCCTTCTCTTGGTGTAGATGAATAAACTTCATAGGAGAGCTCTGGAGTCCCTCTTCAGGATCTTGAGACACGTACACCACTTCTTTCTCTTTCCCAGGTGGATGCACAGCATAGGTTTTCGCTATTTTGTCAGCAAAGAAGTTTCCCTTCGCCTCTAGAGAATTTAATTTCCCATGAGCTTTAATCTTGATCACTGCAACCTCCGAAGGTAGGTCCACAGCAGCCACAAGTTCTTGTATGGCAGCAGCATGTTTTACAGGATTTCCACTGGACGTTAGGTATCCTCTGGCTGCCCAGATGCTGCCGAAGTCATGAGCCACTCCGAAAGCATATCTTGAATCCGTGTAGATGTTGACCACCTCTCTGCCGCTTCTTGACAGGCCAGCGTCAATGCCTTAAGTTCTGCTTCTTGTGCAGACGTGTGGTGGTAGGGATCCGGCTGAGATAACCTGGTCATATGTAACCACGGCATATCCTGTATGGAACCTTCCTGTTTCATCTGCAAATTTGGAACCATCGGTGAAGAACGTCAGGTCAGCGTGCGGGAGTGGGTCTTCGGACACAATTTTCTTTGAGGCTGCTTCTTGCTGCATCTGTTGTAGACAGTCATGATCCTCTGAGTATGTATAGGCCTCTTCTCCTGGAGCATGATTGTCATCGTCTATATCCCCCTGGAAAGAGGAAGCAGTGTGGAGAGGTTAAGGACAAGACAGCGGACAAGAGTGACATTATCCGGAATTAGGAGGGAACATTGGAGTCTCATATGACGCTGTAGTGACAGATGTTTAGGTTGAGTCTGGTCAAGTATAGCTTTGAGATCGTGTGGAGCCATCAAGAGCACTGGATGTCCTAAGATGATGTCTGAAGTCTTGTCCAGGAGCATATGTGCAGCATGTACGGCTCTAAGGCAAGTTGGTGAACCTTGAGACACAGAGTCCAGACGGGCAGAGTAATAACTGATGGGTCTTGTTTTTCCCCCATGTTTCTGGGCTAGGACTCCGGAGGCATGTCCTGCTACTTCACTGATAAACAGGTAGAAAGGCAGCTGATATTCTGTAATTTGGTAGAAAAAATATTTGTTGTGTCCTCGTTCAAACGCCTTTAGGTAGAGTGGTCATTTAGTATGGTGGATATTTCTTTTTCATAAAGAGTTTTATCTAAAATGACCACTGATCCCCCTGACCAGCGGACCACAAGCACCCCTCGGATTTTGTGGCATAGGAAGAAAGGTGAGCTGAACAAAAATTTTTTAGGGGAAAAAAATGACTGGAGTGCTTCTTTAAAGGGAACCTGTCACCAGATTTGGTGACTATAAGCTGCGGCCACCACTAGTGGGCTCTTATGTACAGCATTCTAACATGCTGTAGATAAGAGCCCAAGCCGCTGTGTAGAACATAACAATCACCTTAAATACTCACCTAAAGGGCGATGCGGTGCAGACTGGTCGGATGGGTGTCTCCATTCTCTAATAGCGGCGCCTCTTCTTTCGGCCATCTTTGTCCTCCTTCTTCTGAATCCTGGGTGCATGATGCATTCTACATCATCCACAGTAGCCGGCATTGAGGTCCTGCGCAAGCGCACTACAAGTTTGATCTTCCTTTCTCAGGGCAGATCAAAGTGCTCCTCAAAAAGTAACTAAACTTTTGGGAGAATTTTTTGTTTTATGCCCAATAATTCTGAGCAGATTGGGGAGGAATCTGTTCTTGAACGCCCCAAAATAGCTGAAAAGCTCTTTTAGAAGAGCACACATAGCACAGAGCAGATGCTGTAGAAAGTAGTCCTGTCTCCTGAGCCGTGCACTTCTAAAGAGTCTTTTGAGCAATTTACGGGGGTCTCAGGACCCAGACCCACATAAATGTGCTCAGAATTAATGTACCTAAAACATAGAAGATATCTCCCAAAAATGAAGGTATTTTTTAAATGTTTCACAATACTATGGTTCCTGTATTGTCCGCAGTCTGATGATGGCTGGTAACACATCCTGCTATCTCCTTATTATTGTTACATACATACTAGGAGCTGCAGTTTCATGCCAGACAATTTTAACTTGGGTTAGCTTTAGTTCTGGTGACGTAGTAGTGATTTGAGCTTGATTTTGGTAATGTAGTCATGTACCAATGATGGTTCTGGTGATGTAGTAGTGATTTCAGCTTGGTTCTGATTATGCATTCATATACCAATGGCGGTTCTGGTAATGTAGCAGTATGCAGATCGTGGTTCTGGTGATGTAGCGGTGTGCAGATGGTGGTTCTCGTGATGTAGTAGTGATTTGAGGTTGGTTCTGGAGATGTTGTCATGTACAAATGGTGGTTCTGGTAATGTTATCATTATTTGAGGTTGGTTCTGGAGATGTTGTCATATACAGATTGTGGTTCTGGTAATGTTATCAAGATTTGAGGTTGGTTCTGGTGATGTATTTGTGTAGATGTAGCAATATTTAATTTATTAGGTTTAATAGTAGATCAATATATCTCCCATACACTATAGATAGGCGTCCCATCATGCGGCTGGCAGTTATCCTGCCTGACTCTCCTATACACTATACACAGGTGTCCCATCATTTGGCTGTCAGCTATCTCCCAGACTGTCCCATACACTATAGACAGGTGTCCCATCATGCGGCTGGCAGCTGTCTCCCTGATTCTCGCATACACAGGAGCGTTCACTTTGTTGAGTGGTCGTGTTCTCTATGAGACAGACGCTACTACACATCTCTGGCAGTGGCTCACCTCTTAGAGAGAAAAGGATCCACAGTCCAAAATTGGACCTGCTGGGTCATCACTCCACTGACAATCAGACGGTCGGCCGAGCCTGTCTATCTCCGGGTTCAGCCAACTGTAGTCTGTGTACAAGCGCTTTAACTACTATCTGAAGGGAATGTGATCGGTTTGGGTGTGTGCACACCATGACCTTTACACATCTGTGAATCTATAGAGTTTTTCAGGAGGAGAACAGGTTAGGAAACACTGGCATCTTTTTTAAATTGAAATTGTTTTAAGTACTAGTCAGCGACTTCTTGGTGGCAACAGCATGAAAAATGGTTCAAATACCTGTTTTAACCACTTAGTGTCTTTGAAAACCTGAAGCTGTTAAAATAAGCAAAATAAAACTGAACGTATGCGCAACAAGTGCAGATCTTCATTCCTATGGCGTTGAACACTTTTTCAAGTGTGTTACAGAGTAGTGTTTTAAATAGATGTCGCATGCACAAAATCATAATTTTAAGTTGTCAGTAAAGGGTGCGACCACATTAAGTGTCTAGGGCAGCATGACGGCCAAATACAGCCCTGCCCATGCTACTTTGTAATATCCCTCATTTTGCTGTAAAATGTCTCCAATTTTGCTGAATAATATCTCCCATGCCACTGTGTAATATTCCCCATTCTGCTTTGTAATATCCCCCATGTTGCTGTGTATTTTCTACCATGCTACAGTGTAATATCCCTCTATTCTGCTGTATAATGTCCCCCATGTTGCTGTGTAATGTCCCCCATGCTGCTGTGTAATGTCCCCTATGCTGCTGTGTAATATACCCCCATTCTGCTGTATAATGTCTCCCATTCTCCTCTGTCATGTTCCCTATGCTAATGTGTAATGTACCCAATGCTGATGTATAATGTACCCAATGCTGCTATGTAATTCATCCCCATGCTGCTGTATAATGTACCCAATGCTGTTGTGTAATATACCCCATTCTACTGTATATCCCCCATGCTGCAGTGTACTATCCCCCATTTTGCTGTGTAATATCCCCATGCTGCTGTGTAATATCCCCAATTATGCTGTGTAATTTCTCCAATTGCTGCTGTGTAATATGCCCCATTCTGCTTTCTAAAATCCCCCATTCTGGTGTATAATGTCTCCAATTTTGCTGTATAATGTCCTTCATGCTGCTGTGTAATATCCCCCATTCTGCTATGTAATATCCCCCATGCTGCTGCTGTGTAATATCCCCATTCTGTTTTGTAATATCCGGCATTCTGCTGTAAAATGTCCCCCATGCTGCTGTGTCATTTCCCCCCATGCTGCTATATAATGTCCGCAATGCTGCTGTGTACTATCCCCCATTCTTCTGTATAATATACCCCATGATGCAGTATAATAAACCCTGTTCTGCTGTCTTATGTTCCCCATTCTACTGTATAATGTCCTCCATGCTACTGTGTAATATCTGGCATTCTGATGTATGTATCCCATGCTCCTATGTAATACCCCCATTCTTCTGTATAATGTCTCCCATGCTGCTGTGTAATATATCCCACTTTTTGCTTTGTTATATCTCCCATTCTGCTGTATGGTGTCCCCAAATATTTCTGTGTAATGTTCCCCATGCTACAGTGTAATATCCCCTATTCTGCTGTATAATATCCCACTGGTTCCTGTGTAATGTTCCAAAAGCTGCTGTGTAATGTTCCCTTTGCTGATGTGTAATATCCCCTATTCTGCTGTATAATGTCTCCCATGTAGCTGTGTAATGTCCCACATGCTGTTGCGTATTGTACCCCATGCTGCTGTGTAATGTTCCTTATGCTGCTTTTTAATATGTCTCATTCTGCTGTACAATGTTTCCCATGCGTCTGTGTAAATTCCCCCATTCTGCTGTATAACGTCCTCCATGCTACTTTTTTTTATCCGCCATTCTGCAGAATGCCTCCCATCTTTCTGTGTAATATCCACATTCTGCTGTGTAATATCTCCCATGCTCTTGTGTAGTATCCCCCAGGCTGTTGTGTAACATCCCACATTCTGCTTTGTAATATCCCCCAGTTTGCTGTATAATGTCCCCCATGTTGCTCTGTAATGTTCCCCATGTTACTGTGTAATATACCCCAAATATGTTGTATAATGTCCTCCATGCTGCTTTGTAATATCCCTATTCTGCTGTATAATGTCCCTCATGCTGCTGTGTAATATCCCCCATTCAACTGTATAATGTTCCCCATGTAGCGATTTAATATCCCCCATTCTGCTTTATAATGTCCTCCATTCTACTGTGTATTATCTGCCATTCTGTGGTATGCCTCCCATCTTTCTGTGTAATCTCCCCATTCTGCTGTGTAATGTTTCCCATGCTCTTATGTGATATTCCCCATGCTGCTGTGTAATATCCCCATTCCGCTGCATAATGTCACCCATGCGGCAGTATAATATCTCCCATTCTGCTTTTTAATGTCCCCCATGCTGCCGTGTAATTTCTCCTCGTGCTGCTGTATAATGTACCCAATGCTGCTGTGTAATATCCCCCATTCTGCTGTATAATATCCCCATTGGTGCAGTGTACTTTTTTCCATTTTGCTGTGTAATGTCCCCCCTGCTGCTGTATAATGTCCTTCCTGTTTTTTGTAATATATGCCATTCTGCTGTATGTCTCCTATGCTGCTGTGTAATATCACCATGCTGCAGTGTAATATCCCCCATTCTAATGTATAATGTCTCCCTATTTGCTCTGTAATATACCCCATTCTGCTGTATAATATACCCCATGGTGCAGTGTATTCTTTTCCATTCTGCTGTGTAATGTCTCCCTCTGCTGCTGTATAATGTCCTCCAAGGTATTTTGTAATATCTGCCATTTTGCTAAATGTCTTCCATGCTGCTGTGTAATATCCCCATGCTACTATGTAATCTCTTCCATTATGCTGTGTAACATCCTCCGTTCTGCTATGTAATATCTCTCATAATGATGTGTAATATCCTCCATTCTGCTTGGTAATATCCCCCATTCTGCTTGGTAATATCTCCCATTCTGCTGTGTTATGTCCCCATGTTGCTCTGTAATGTTCCCCATGTTGCTGTCTAATATCCCCAATTCTGCTGTATTTTGTCCTCCATGTTGCTGTGTAACATCCCCCATTCTACTTTGTAATACCCCCCATTCTGCTGTATAATGTCTCCCATGTTGCTGAGTAATGTCCCCATTATATGTATATTGTGTATATTGTCCCTATGCTGCTGTGTAATTTACCTCATGCTGCTGTTTAATCTACCCAATGCTGCTGTGTAATATCCCCCATTTTGCTGTGTAATATCCCCTTTCTGCTTTGTAATATCCCCCATTCTGCTGTATAATATCATCCATGCTATTGTGTAATATCTACCATTCTGCTGTATGTCTTTGATGCTGCTGTGTAATATGCCCATTTTGCTGTGTAGTATTCCCATGCTGCTGTGTAATATCCCCCATTCTGCTTTGCAACATAGCCAATGCTGCTCTGTATTATCCCCCATTCTGCTGTGTAATATCCCCCATGCTGCTGTGTAATATCCCCAATTTTGCTGTATAATTTCTCCAATTTTGCTGTATAATAAACCCTTGCTGCTCTGTAATATCCCTATTCTGCTTTGTAATATACCCCATTCTGCTGTGTTATGTCTCCCATGCTGCTGTGTAATATGCCCCTTTCTGTTTTGTAATGTCTCAATGTTGCTTTATAATGTCCCCCATGTTGCTGTGTAATGTCCGCCACATTATCTATATATATAATTGCCTTATTCTGTCTGTCTGTCTAGCTCCAAAATGAGTTATTACAGTGACAACCGTCGCATTGTTTGCTCGTCTCGTCCCGACCACGCCCCCCACACGCATTTTCCGTTTGGCTCGGCCCGGCCATGCCCCCTGCATGCATCAGCCGCTTGGCCCGGCCACGTTCCCCACACGCATTTTCCGCTTGGCTCGACTTGAGCACGCCACCCGCACAGTGCCGCTTGGTTACACCCCACACACACTGTGCCTGCTCAGCCACGCCCCCTACTTACTTTGCCCGCTCGGCCACACCCCTACACACTTTGCCCAATTGGCCATGCCCCTCACACACTTTCCCCGCTCGGCAACGCTCCCCATACACATTGGGCACCTATAAACCTCCCCTCAGGACTACTCCACCTATTATACTCCTCCCCCTGGACTACTCCTCCTATGAGACTCCTCCCCCCACTACTACCCCACCTATTATATTCCTCCCCCCAGGACTACTCCACCTATTATACTCCTCCCCCCAGGACTACTCCTCCTATTAGACACCTCCCCCCAGGACTACTCCACCTATTATACTCCTCACCTCCAGGACTACTCCTCCTATTATCCTCCTCTCCCCCCAGGACTACTCCTCCTATTATCCTCCTCTCCCCCCAGGACTACTCCTCCTATTATCCTCCTCTCTCCCCAGGACTACTCCTCCAACATACACACACTGCACAAAACTTACCTCCCCCCAAAACACACACACACCCCACACACACACACCCCACACACAGCACCCCACACACACCCCCACAAAAGCCGCACAACTCTCACAGCACCACATACACAACACGCTGCAGACTCACATCGCTCCACAAACAACGCAACACACACAACGCAACACACAAACAACACCGCTCTTTCACACTGCCACTCCCAGACAACACCCAGAACATTTACAGAACCCTACACAAACACTTGGTAACTACACACAACAACATCTATATATATTACAAAAATCATACATTAACTACACAATAAATTCTAGAATACCCGATTCGTTAGAATCGGTCCACCTTCTAGTATTGTAATATTCCCCTACTGTGCCTTATAATTTCCCCCATGTTGCTGTGTAATATCCCCCATGCTGCTGTGTAATGTCCCTTATGCTGCAGTGTAATATACCCCATTCTGCTGTATAATGTCTCCCATGTTCCTCTGTAATCTTCCCCATGCTTCTGTGTAATTTCTCCCATGCTGCTGTATAATGTACCCAATGCTTTTATCTAATTTCCCCCATTCTGCTGTATAATATCCCCAATGCTGCAGTGATCTATCCCCCATTCTGTTGTGTAATGTCCCACCTACTGCTGTATAATGTCCTCCTTGCTACTGTGTAATATCTGCCATTCTGCTGTATGACTCCCATGCTTTTGTGGAAAATCAACATTCTGCTGTGTAATATATCCCATGCTGCTGTTTTATATGCCCCATTCTACTTTGTAATATCCCCCATTCTGCTGTATATTATCCCCCCATGTTGCTATGTAATGTCCGCCATATTACATTATAACATACCCCTATTCTGCTGTATAATGTCCCCCATAATGCTGTGTAATATCCCCCATGCTGCTGTGTAATGTCCCCTATGCTGCTGTGTAATATCCCCCATTCTGCTTTGTAATATCCCACATTGTGCTGTATAATGTCCCCCATGTTGCTTGGTAATATCCCCCATTCTGCTGTATATTGTCCCCATGCTGCTGTGTAATTTCCTCCCATCTTGCTGTATAATGTACTCAATACTAAGTTGTAATATCCCCCATTCTGCTGTGTAATGTCTCCAATGAGGCTCCAATGTGAGGTTTGTGGGGGAGGGGCAGGCAGAGGCTATAGTCTGGGGATTGCAGGGGAGGGGCAGGCAGAGGTTATAGTCTGGGGATTGTGGGGGAGGGGAAGGCGTAGGATATAGTTGGGATTGCGAGGGAGGGGCAGGTAAAGGCTATAGTCTGGGGATTGTGGGGGAGGGGCAGGTAGAGGCTATAGTCTGGTGATTGCGGGGGAGGGACAGGCAGAGGCTAAAGACTAAGGATTAGGCGGCCTATTATTCTAGTCTGGGGATTAGGGGGCATATGATTAGATAGTGGTTGGGGAGCTGAGGCTGATTGTATAGTCTTAGATTTAGGGGGTCTATTGCTGTAGGAGGGGTCTTTAGGGAGCCTATTGCTGTAGGAGGGGGGTTTATGGAGAGTATCGCTGGAGGAGGTGGGGTTTAGGGGGCCTATTGCTGTACGAGGAGTATTTAGGGTCCTATTGCTGTGCGAGGGGGGTTTAAGAGGCCTATTGCTGTGGGGGGGTTTAGGGGGGCTATTGCTGTAGAGGAAGGTTTACGGGGCCTATTGCTGTACAGGGCGGTTTGAGGAGCCTATTGCTGTTGAAGGGGGCTTAGGGAACCTATTGGTGTAGATGGGGGTTTAGCTTGCCTATTGCTGTAGAGGGGGGTTTAGGGGGCCTATTGCTGTAGATGGCAAGTTTAGGTAGCCTATTGCTGTAGAGGGTGGATAAGGGAGCTTATTGCTGTAGAAGAGGGTTTAGGGGGCCTATTGCTGTGGCAGGTAAAGGCAGGTAAAGGCTATAAGAGGATTGTGGGGGAGGGGCAGGTAGAGGCTATAGTCTGGTGATTGCGGGCGAGGGACAGGCAGAGGCTAAAGACTAAGGATTAGGCGGCCTATTATTGTAGTCTGGGGATTAGGGGGCCTATGACTAGATAGTGGTTGGGGAGCTGGGGCTGTTAGTATAGTCTTAGAGTTAGGGGGTCTATTGCTGTAGGAGGGGTGTTTAGGGAGCCTATTGCTGTAGGAGGCGGGTTTATGGAGAGTATAGCTGTAGGAGGGGGGTTTAGGGGGCCTATTGCTGTAGCAGCAGTGTTTAGGATCCTATTGCTGTAGGAGGGGGGTTTAAGGGGCCTATTGCTGTTGGGAGGTTAGGGGGGCTATTGCTGTAAAGAAAGGTTTAGAGGGCGATTGCTGTAGAGGGCGGTTTGGGGAGCCTCTTGCTGTAGAAGGGGGCTTAGGGAACCTATTGGTGTAGATGGGGGGTTTAGCTTGCCTATTGCTGTAGAGGGGGGTTTAGGGGGCCTATTGCTGTAAATGGTGGGTTAGGGAGGCTTACAGAGTGAAAGATAGTGCAAAGGATAAAATCGATGGGGATAAGTGTAAGGACTTAGTATGTTGGGGTTCTCAGTATGGAGAGGGGTATCTGTAGAAACTTGGTGCTCAAGATCAATGTGAACAGTGTTTTTTATTGTGAAGAACTTGTAGGACCAGCACAAGTACAGATGTTTCAGTCAAAAGACCTTAATCAGTGCGTGCAGAGGGTCCTCAAAGTATAGTAGCATGGTGAGCGGCGTAGCCCAGTATGACGTGGTGTCCACCGCTGTCTATGTGGCAATGATGTGCTTGTGGTGGTCCTACAAGTTCTTTATAATAAAAACCACTATTCAGTTTGATCTTGAGTGCCAAGTTTCTCTAACTATTTGATACGGTTTATGACCCTACTTGTGCACCACCCCAGAAGTGACGTGTGTATCAATGCATTAAGTATAGAGAGGGGGAAGGATTGGGAGCTCATTATCGAAAAGGAGCTAGCATGGGGATTCAGTATGAACAGGCGCAGTGTGAGGACTCAGTAACGAGGCAGCATGGGTGGGCTCAGTATGTAGTGGAGCAATGTAGGGGACATGTATGAGACATGAGGTAGTGTGGGGGTGCTCAGCATTAGGGCTCTTTTCCACTACGTCGCTATTAATCCAAAAGGAATGTTCAGTCCATTTCATCTCCTTAAGATTCTGCAGGAGGCTTTTTGTGTCTTTTATGTAACCGACGGTGCACTTCATGAGCAGTTGTAAAATATTGTCTAACCTATCTGAAAGGTGGCTGCTTAGCGATCCCGTGCTAGCAACAATGGGTCTTACGGTGCAGACTGGTCGGATGGGTGTCTCCATTCTCCAATAGCGGTGCCTCTTCTTTTGGCCATCTTTGTCCTCCTTCTTCTGAATCTTGGGTGCATGATGCATTCTACATCATCCACGGTAGCCGGCATTGAGGTCCTGCGCAAGCGCACTACAATACTTTGATCTGCCCTTCTCAGGGCAGATCAAAGTGCTCCTCAAAAAGTAACTAAACTTTTGGGAGAATTTTTTGTTTTATGCCCAATAATTCTGAGCAGATTGGTGAGGAATCTGTTCTTGAACTCCCCAAAATAGCTGAAAAGCTCTTTTAGAAGAGCACACACAGCACAGAGCAGATGCTGTAGAAAATAGTCCTGTCTCCTGAGCCGTGCACTTCTATGGAGTCTTTTGAGCAATTTACGGGGGTCTCAGGACCCAGACTCACATAAATGTGCTCAGAATTAATGTACCTAAAACATAGAAGATATCTCCCAAAAATGAAGGTATTTTTTAAATGTTTCACAATACTATGGTTCCTGTATTGTCCGCAGTCTGATGATGGCTGGTAACAAATCCTGCTATCTCCTTATTATTGTTACATACATACTAGGAGCTGCAGTTTCATGCCAGACAATTTTATGTTGGGTTAGCTTTAGTTCTGGTGACGTAGTAGTGATTTGAGCTTGATTTTGGTAATGTAGTCATGTACCAATGATGGTTCTGGTGATGTAGTAGTGATTTCAGCTTGGTTCTGATTATGCATTTATATACCAAAGGCGGTTCTGGTAATGTAGCAGTGTGCAGATGGTGGTTCTGGTGATGTAGAAGTGTGCAGATGGCGGTTCTGGTGATGGAGAAGTGTGCAAATCGTGGTTCTGGTGATGTAGCGGTGTGCAGATGGTGGTTCTCGTGATGTAGTAGTGATTTGAGGTTGGTTCTGGAGATATTGTCATGTACAAATGGTGGTTCTGATAATGTTATCATTATTTGAGGTTGTCTAGGGCAGCATGACGGCCAAATACAGCCCTGCCCATGCTACTTTGTAATATCCCTCATTTTGCTGTAAAATGTCTCCAATTTTGCTGAATAATATCTCCCATGCCGCTGTGTAATATTCCCCATTCTGCTTTGTAATATCCCCCATGTTGCTGTGTATTTTCTACCATGCTACAGTGTAATATCCCTCTATTCTGCTGTATAATATCCCCCATGTTGCTGTGTAATGTCCCCCATGCTGCTGTGTAATCTTGCCTATGCTGCTGTGTAATATACCCCCATTCTGCTGTATAATGTCTCCCATTGTCCTCTGTCATGTTCCCTATGCTAATGTGTAATGTACCCAATGCTGCTGTATAATGTACCCAATGCTGCTATGTAATTCATCCCCATGCTGCTGTATAATGTACCCAATGCTGTTGTGTAATTTACCCCATTCTACTGTATATCCCCCATGCTGCAGTGTACTATCCCCCATTTTGCTGTGTAATGTCCCCCCTACTGCTGTGTAATGTTCTCCATGCTGCTGTGTAATATCTGCAACTCTGCTGTATGTCTCCCATGCTGCTGTGTATAATCTCCATTTTGCTGTGTAATATCCCCATGCTGCTGTGTAATATCCCCAATTATGCTGTGTAATTTCTCCAATTGCTGCTGTGTAATATGCCCCATTCTGCTTTCTAATATCCCCATTCTGGTGTATAACGTCTCCAATTTTGCTGTATAATGTCCTTCATACTGCTGTGTAATATCCCCCATTCTGCTATGTAATATCCCCCATGCTGCTGCTGTGTAATATCCCCTCCTGTTTTGTATCATCCGGCATTCTGCTGTAAAATGTCCCCCATGCTGCTGTGTAGTTTCCCCCCATGCTGCTATATAATGTCCGCAATGCTGCTGTGTACTATCCCCCATTCTTCTGTATAATATACCCCATGGTGCAGTATAATAAACCCTATTCTGCTGTCTTATGTTCCCCATTCTACTGTATAATGTCCTCCATGCTACTGTGTAATATCTGGCATTCTGCTGTATGTATCCCATGCTCCTATGTAATACCCCCATTCTTCTGTATAATGTCTCCCATGCTGCTGTGTAATATATCCCACTTTTTGCTTTGTAATATCTCCCATTCTGCTGTATGGTGTCCCCAAATATTTCTGTGTAATGTTCCCCATGCTACAGTGTAATATCCTCTATTCTGCTGTATAATATCCCACTGGTTCCTGTGTAATGTTCCAAAAGCTGCTGTGTAATGTTTCCTTTGCTGATGTGTAATATCCCCTATTCTGCTGTATAATGTCTCCCACGTAGCTGTGTAATGTCCCACATGCTGTTGCGTATTGTACCCCATGCTGCTTTTTAATATGTCTCATTCTGCTGTACAATGTTTACCATGCGTCTGTGTAATTTCCCCCATTCTGCTGTATAACGTCCTCCATGCTACTTTTTTTTATCCGCCATTCTGCAGCATGCCTCCCATTTTTCTGTGTAATATCCACATTCTGCTGTGTAATGTCTCCCATGCTCTTGTGTAGTATCCCCCATGCTGCTGTGAAACATCCCACATTCTGCTTTGTAATATCCCCATTCTGCTGTATAATGTCCCTCATGCTGCTGTGTAATATCCTCCATTCAACTGTATAATGTTCCCCATGTAGCTATTTAATATCCCCCATTCTGCTGTATAATGTCCTACATTCTACTGTGTATTATCTGCCATTCTATGGTATGCCTCCCATCTTTCTGTGTAATCTCCCCATTCTGCTGTGTAATGTTTCCCATGCTCTTATGTGATATTCCCCATGCTGCTGTGTAATATCCCCATTCCGCTGCATAATGTCACCCATGCGGCAGTATAATATCCCACATTCTGCTTTTTAATGTCCCCCATGCTGCCGTGTAATTTCTCCTCGTGCTGCTGTATAATGTTCCCAATGCTGCTGTGTAATATCCCCCATTCTGCTGTATAATATCCCCATTGGTGCAGTGTACTTTTTTCCATTTTGCTGTGTACTGTTCCCCCTGCTGCTGTATAATGTCCTCCCTGTTTTTTGTAATATATGCCATTCTGCTGTATGTCTCCTATGCTGCTGTGTAATATCACCATGCTGCAGTGTAATATCCCCCATTCTAATGTCTCCTATTTTGCTCTGTAATATACCCCATTCTGCTGTATAATATACCCCATGGTGCAGTGTATTCTTTTCCATTCTGCTGTGCAATGTCTCCCTCTGCTGCTGTATAATGTCCTCCAAGGTATTTTGTAATATCTGCCATTTTGCTGTATGTCTTCCATGCTGCTGTGTAATATCCCCATGCTACTATGTAATATCTTCCATTATGCTGTGTAACATCCCTCGTTCTGCTATGTAATATCCCTCATAATGATGTGTAATATCCTCCATTCTGCTTGGTAATATCCCCCATTCTGCTGTGTTATGTCCCCATGTTGCTCTGTAATGTTCCCCATGTTGCTGTCTAATATCCCCAATTCTGCTGTATATTGTCCTCCATGTTGCTGTGTAACATCCCCCATTCTACTTTGTAATACCCCCTATTCTGCTGTATAATGTCTCCCGTGTTGCTGAGTAATGTCCCCATTATATGTATATTGTGTATATTGTCCCTATGCTGCTGTGTAATTTACCTCATGCTGCTGTATAAACTACCCAATGCTGCTGTGTAATATCTCCCATTTTGCTGTGTAATATCCCCCATGGTGCTGAGTAATGTCCCCATTATATGTATATTGTGTATATTGTCCCTATGCTGCTGTGTAATTTACCTCATGCTGCTGTATAAACTACCCAATGCTGCTGTGTAATATCCCCCATTTTGCTGTGTAATATCCCCCATGGTGCTGTGTAATATCCCCTTTCTGCTTTGTAATATCCCCCATTCTGCTGTATAATATCCTCCATGCTATTGTGTAATATCTGCTATTCTGCTGTATGTCTTTGATGCTGCTGTGTAATATGCCCATTTTGCTGTGTAGTATTCCCATGCTGCTTTGTAATATCCCCCATTCTGCTTTGCAACATAGCCAATGCTGCTCTGTATTATCCCCCATTCTGCTGTGTAATATCCCCAATTTTGCTGTATAATTTCTCCAATTTTGCTGTATAATAAACCCTTGCTGCTCTGTAATATCCCTATTCTGCTTTGTAATATACCCCATTCTGCTGTGTTATGTCTCCCATGCTGCTGTGTAATATGCCCCTTTCTGCTTTGTAATGTCTCAGTGTTGCTTTATAGTGTCCCCCATGTTGCTATGTAATGTCCGCCACGTTATCTATATATATAATTGCCTTATTCTGTCTGTCTGTCTGTCTTGCTCCAAAATGTGTTATTACAGTGACAACCGTCGCATTGTTTGCTCGTCTCGGCCCGACCACGCCCCACACATGCATTGGCCCTTTGGCTCAGCCCGACCATGCCCCCTGCATGCATTAGCCGCTTGGCCCGGCCACGTTCCCCACACGCATTTTCCGCTTGGTTCGGCCTGGGCATGCCACCCGCACTCTGTGCCGCTTGGCCATGCCCCCACACACTGTGCCTGCTTGGCCACGCCCCCTACTTACTTTGCCCGCTCAGCCACTCCCCTACACGCTTTGCCTGCTTGGCCAGGCCCTTTACATGCTTTGCCTGCTCGGCAACGCTCCCCATACACATTGGGCACCTATACACCTCCCCTCAGGACTACTCCACCTATTATATTCCTCCCCCCAGGACTACTCCACCTATTATACTCCTCCCCCCAGGACTACTCCTCCTATTAGACACCTCCCCCAGGACTACTCCACCTATTATACTCCTCACCCTACAGGACTACTCCTATTATCCTCCTCTCCCCCAGGACTACGCCTCCTATTATCCTCCTCTCTCCCCAGGACTGCTCCTCCTATTATCCTCCTCTCTCCCCAGGACTACTCCTCCAACATACACACAATGCACAAAACTTACCTCCCCCCAAAAGACACATCCCACACACACACACCCCACACACAGCACCCCACACACACACCCACACAAACCGCACAACTCTCACAGCACCACATACACACAACACTGCAGGCACACAGCGCTCCACAAACAACGCAACACACACAACGCAACACACAAACAACACCGCTCTCTCACACCGCCACTCCCAGACAACACCCAGAACATTTACAGCAACCTACACAAACACTTGGTAACTACACACAACAACATCTATATATATTACAAAAATCATACATTAACTACAAAATAAATTCTAGAATACCCGATGCGTTAGAATCGGGCCACCTTCTAGTATCGTAATATTCCCCTACTGTGCCTTATAATTTCCCCCATGTTGCTGTGTAATATACCCCATTCTGCTGTATAATGTCTCCCATGTTCCTCTGTAATCTTCCCCATGCTTCTGTGTAATTTCTCCCATGCTGCTGTATAATGTACCCAATGCTTTTATCTAATTTCCCCCATTCTGCTGTATAATATCCCCAATGCTGCAGTGATCTATCCCCCATTCTGTTGTGTAATGTCCCACCTACTGCTGTATAATGTCCTCCTTGCTACTGTGTAATATCTGCCATTCTGCTGTATGACTCCCATGCTTTTGTGGAAAATCAACATTCTGCTGTGTAATATATCCCATGCTGCTGTTTTATATGCCCTATTCTGCTGTGTAATATCGCCCATTCTACTTTGTAATATCCCCCATTCTGTTGTATAATGTCCCCCCATGTTGCTATGTAATGTCCGCCATATTACATTGTAATATTACCCTATTCTGCTGTATAATGTCCCCCATAATGCTGTGTAATGTCCCCTATGCTGCTGTGTAATATCCCCCATTCTGCTTTGTAATATCCCACATTGTGCTGTATAATGTCCCCCATGTTGCTTGGTACTATCCCCCATTCTGCTGTATATTGTCCCCATGCTGCTGTGTAATTTCCTCCCATCCTGCTGTATAATGTACTCAATACTAAGTTGTAATATCCCCCATTCTGTGTGTAATGTCTCCCATGAGGCTCCAATGTGAGGTTTGTGGGGGAGGTGAAGGCAGAGGCTATAGTCTGGGGATTGCAGGGGAGGGGCAGGCAGAGGTTATAGTCTGGGGATTGTGGGGGAGGGGCAGGCGTAGGATATAGTTGGGATTGCGAGGGAGGGGCAGGTAAAGGCTATAGTCTGGGGATTGTGGGGGAGGGGCAGGTAGAGGCTATAGTCTGGTGATTGCGGGGTAGGGACAGGCAGAGGCTGAAGACTAAGGATTAGGCGGCCTATTATTGTAGTCTGGGGATTAGGGGGCCTATGACTAGATAGTGGTTGGGGAGCTGGGGCTGTTAGTATAGTCTTAGAGTTAGGGTTAGGGGGTCTATTGCTGTAGCAGGGGTGTTTATGGAGCCTATTGCTGTAGGAGGGGGGTTTATGGAGAGTATCACTGTAGGAGGTGGGGTTTAGGGGGCCTATTGCTGTACGAGAAGTATTTAGGGTCCTGTTGCTGTGGGAGGGGGGTTTAAGGGGCCTATTGCTGTGGGGGGGTTTAGGGTGGCTATTGCTGTAGAGGAAGGTTTAGGGGGCATATTACTTTAGAGGTCGGTTTGGGGAGCCTACTGCTGTTGAAGGGGGCTTAGGGAACCTATTGGTGTAGATGGGGGTTTAGCTTGCCTATTGCTGTAGAGGGGGAATTAGGGGGCCTATTGCTGTAGATGGCAAGTTTAGGTAGCCTATTGCTGTAGAGGGTGGATAAGGAAGCTTATTGCTGTAGAGGAGGGTTTAGGGGGCCTATTGCTGTGGCAGGTAAAGGCTATAGTCTGGGGATTGTGGGGGAGGGGCAGGTAGAGGCTTTAGTTTTAGTCTGGTGATTGCGGGGGAGGGACAGGCAGAGGCTAAAGACTAAGGATTAGGCGGCCTATTATTGTAGTCTGGGGATTAGGGGGCCTATGACTAGATAGTGGTTGGGGAGCTGGGGCTGTTAGTATAGTCTTAGAGTTAGGGGGTCTATTGCTGTAGGAGGGGTGTTTAGGGAGCCTATTGCTGTAAGAGGCGGGTTTATGGAGAGTATAGCTGTAGGAGGGGGGTTTAGGGGGCCTATTGCTGTAGGAGCAGTGTTTAGAATCCTATTGCTGTAGGAGGGGGGTTAGGGGGGCTATTGCTGTAAAGAAAGGTTTAGGGTGGCGATTGCTGTAGAGGGCGGTTTGGGGAGCCTCTTGCTGTAGAAGGTGGCTTAGGGAACCTATTGGTGTAGATGGGGGGTTTAGCTTGCCTATCGCTGTAGAGGGGGGTTTAGGGGGCCTATTGCTGTAGATGGTGGGTTTAGGGAGGCTTACAGAGTGAAAGATAGTGCAAAGGATAAAATCGATGGGGAAAAGTGTAAGGACTCAGTATGTTGGGGTTCTCAGTATGGAGAGGGGTAGATGTAGAAACTTGGTACTCAAGATCAATGTGAACAGTGGTTTTTATTGTGAAGAACTTGTAGGACCAGCACAAGTACAGATGTTTCGGTCAAAAGACTTTAATCAGTGCGTGCAGAGGGTCCTCAAAGCCTAGTAGCGTGGTGAGCGGCGTAGCCCGGTATGACGTGGTGTCCACCGCTGTCTATGTGGCAATGATGTGCTCTTGCTGGTCCTACAAGTTCTTTATAATAAAAACCACTATTCACGTTGATCTTGAGTGCCAAGTTTCTCCAACTATTTGATACGGTTTGGGACCCTACTTGTGCACCACCCCAGAAGTGACGTGTGTATCAATGCATTAAGTATAGAGAGGGGGAAGGATTTGGAGCTCATTATCGAAAAGGAGCTAGCATGGGGATTCAGTATGAACAGGCGCAGTGTGAGGTCTCAGTATGGAAACGGGGCAGCATGGGTGGGCTCAGTATGGAGTGGAGCAATGTAGTGAAGTCAGTATGAGACGTGAGGTAGTGTGAGGGTGCTTAGCATTAGGGCTCTTTTCCACTACGTCGCTAGTAATCCAAAAGGAATGTTCAGTCCATTTCATCTCCTTAAGATTCTGGAGGAGGCTTTTTGTGTCTTTTTTGTAAACGACGGTTCGCTTCATGAGCGGTTGTAAAATATTGTCTAACCAATCTGAAAGGTGGCTGGTTAGCGATCCCGTGCTAGCAACAATGGGTCTTAACGGAGGGGGGAAGGTGTCCTTGTGAACTTTGGGTAGACTCTGAAAGATGGGGCAAATAGAGGTATTCCTAGCTTTTCTTGTTTAGAATCCCCCAATCTTAACCTTGTTGTAGAATATTCTGTAATTTGGTAGAAAAAATATTTGTTGGGTCCTCGTTCAAACGCCTTTAGGTAGAGTGGTCATTTAGTATGGTGGTTATTTCTCTTTCATAAAGAGTTTTATCTAAAATGACCACTGATCCCCCTGACCAGCGGACCACAAGCACCCCTCGGATTTTGTGGCATAGGAAGAAAGGTGAGCTGAACAATAATTTTTTAGGGGAAAAAAATGACCGGAGTGCTTCTTTAAAGGGAACCTGTCACCAGATTTGGTGTCTATAAGCTGCGGCCACCACTAGTGGGCTCTTATATACAGCATTCTAACATGCTGTAGATAAGAGCCCAGGCCGCTGTGTAGAACATAACAATCACCTTATAATACTTATCTAAAGGGCGATGCGGTGCAGACTGGTCGGATGGGTGTCTCCATTCTCCAATAGTGGCGCCTCTTCTTTCGGCCATCTTTGTCCTCCTTCTTCTGAATCCTGGGTGCATGATGCATTCTACATCATCCACGGTAGCCGGCATTGAGGTCCTGCGTAAGCGCACTACAATACTTTGATCTGCCCTTCTCAGGGCAGATCAAAGTGCTCCTCAAAAAGTAACTAAACTTTTGGGAGAATTTTTTGTTTTATGCCCAATAATTCTGAGCAGATTGGTTAGGAATCTGTTCTTGAACTCCCCAAAATAGCTGAAAAGCTCTTTTAGAAGAGCACACACAGCACAGAGCAGATGCTGTAGGAAGTAGTCCTGTCTCCTGAGCCGTGCACTTCTAAGGTGTCTTTTGAGCAATTTACAAGGGTCTCAGGACCCAGACTCACATAAATGTGCTCAGAATTAATGTACCTAAAACATAGAAGATATCTCCCAAAAATGAAGGTATTTTTTAAATGTTTCACTGTACTATGGTTCCTGTATTGTCCGCAGTCTGATGATGGCTGGTAACAAATCCTGCTATCTCCTTATTATTGTTACATACATACTAGGAGCTGCAGTTTCATGCCAGACAATTTTATGTTGGGTTAGCTTTAGTTCTGGTGATGTAGTAGTGATTTGAGCTTGATTTTGGTAATGTAGTCATGTACCAATGATGGTTCTGGTGATGTAGTAGTGATTTCAGCTTGGTTCTGATTATGCATTCATATACCAATGGCGGTTCCGGTAATGTAGCAGTGTGCAGATGGTGGTTCTGGTGATGTAGAAGTGTGCAGATCGTGGTTCTCGTGATGTAGCGGTGTGCAGATCGTGGTTCTCGTGATGTAGTAGTGATTTGAGGTTGGTTCTAGAGATGTTGTCATATACAGATTGTGGTTCTGGTAATGTTATCGTGATTTAAGGTTGGTTCTGGTGATGTATTTGTGTAGATGTAGCAATATTTAATTTATTAGGTTTAATAGTAGATCATTATATCTCCCATACACTATAGATAGGCGTCCCATCATGCGGCTGGCAGTTATCCTGCCTGACTCTCCTATACACAGGTGTCCCACCATTTGGCTGTCAGCTATCTCCCTGACTGTCCCATACACTATAGACAGGTGTCCCATCATGCGGCTGGCAGCTGTCTCCCTGATTCTCGCATACACAGGAGCGTTCACTTTGTTGAGTGGTCGTGTTCTCTATGAGACAGACGCTACTACACATCTCTGGCAGTGGATCACCTCTTAGAGAGAAAAGGATCCACAGTCCAAAATTGGACCTGCTGGGTCATCACTCCACTGACAATCAGACGGTCGGCCGAGCCTGTCTGTCTCCGGGTTCAGCAAACTGTAGTCTGTGTACAAGCGCTTTAACTACTATCTGAAGGGAATGTGAACGGTTTGGGTGTGTGCACACCATGGCCTTTACACATGAATCTATAGAGTTTTTCAGGAGGAGAACAGGTTAGGAAACACTGGCATCTTTTTTTTAATTGAAATTGTTTTAAGTACTAGTCAGCGACTTCTTGGTGGCAACAGCATG
Organism: Anomaloglossus baeobatrachus; assembly: GCF_048569485.1. Lineage (NCBI taxonomy): Eukaryota > Metazoa > Chordata > Amphibia > Anura > Aromobatidae > Anomaloglossus > Anomaloglossus baeobatrachus. Next base: position 366,681,374 of record NC_134354.1, on the reverse strand, counting down.
AAAAATGGTTCAAATACCTGTTTTAACCACTTAGTGTCTTTGAAAACCTGAAGCTGTTAAAATAAGCAAAATAAAACTGAACGTATGCGCAACAAGTGCAGATCTTCATTCCTATGGCGTTTAACACTTTTTCAAGTGTGTTACAGAGTAGTGTCTTAAATAGATGTCGCGTGTACAAAATCATAATTTTAAGTTGTCAGTAAACGGTGCGACCACATATAGTGTCTAGGGCAGCATGACGGCCAAATACAGCCCTGCCCATGATACTTTGTAATATCCCTCATTTTGCTGTAAAATGTCTCCCATGCCGCTGTGTAATATTCCCCATTCTGCTTTGTAATATCTCCCATGTTGCTGTGTATTTTCTGCCATCCTACAGTGTAATATCCCTCTATTCTGCTGTATAATGTCCCCATGTTGCTGTGTAATGTCCCCCATGCTGCTGTGTAATCTCCCCTATGCTGCTGTGTAATATACCCCCATGTTGCTGTATAATGTCACCCATTCTCCTCTGTCATGTTCCCTATGCTAATGTGTAATGTACCCAATGCTGCTGTATAATGTACCCAATGCTGCTATGTAATTCATCCCCATGCTGCTGTATAATGTACCCAATGCTGTTGTGTAATATACCCCATTCTACTGTATATCCTCCATGCTGCAGTGTACTATCCCCCATTTTGCTGTGTAATGTCCCCCCTACTGCTGTGTAATGTTCTCCATGCTGCTGTGTAATATCTGCAACTCTGCTGTATGTCTCCCATGCTGCTGTGCACAATCTCCATTTTGCTGTGTAATATCCCCATGCTTCTGTGTAATATACCCAATTATGCTGTGTAATTTCTCCAATTGCTGCTGTGTAATATGCCCCATTCTGCTTTCTAATATCCCCCATTCTGGTGTATAACGTCTCCAATTTTGCTGTATAATGTCCTTCATGCTGCTGTGTAATATACCCCATTCTGCTATGTAATATCCCCCATGCTGCTGCTGTGTGATATCCCCATTCTGTTTTGTAATATTCGGCATTCTGCTGTAAAATGTCCCCCATGCTGCTGTGTAATTTCCTACCATGCTGCTATATAATGTCCGCAATGCTGCTGTGTACTATCCCCCATTCTTCTGTATAATATACCCCATGGTGCAGTATAATAAACCCTATTCTGCTGTCTTATGTTCCCCATTCTACTGTATAATGTCCTCCATGCTACTGTGTAATATCTGGCATTCTGCTGTATGTATCCCATGCTGCTATGTAATACCCCCATTCTTCTGTATAATGTCTCCCATGCTGCTGTGTAATATATCCCACTTTTTGCTTTGTAATATCTCCCATTCTGCTGTATGGTGTCCCCAAATATTTCTGTGTAATGTTCCCCATGCTACAGTGTAATATCCCCTATTCTGCTGTATAATATCCCACTGGTTCCTGTGTAATGTTCCAAAAGCTGCTGTGTAATGTTTCCTTTGCTGATGTGTAATATCCCCTATTCTGCTGTATAATGTCTCCCATGTAGCTGTGTAATGTCCCACATGCTGTTGCGTATTGTACCCCATGCTGCTTTTTAATATGTCTCATTCTGCTGTACAATGTTTACCATGCGTCTGTGTAATTTCCCCCATTCTGCTGTATAACGTCCTCCATGCTACTTTTTTTATCCGCCATTCTGCAGCATGCCTCCCATCTTTCTGTGTAATATCCACATTCTGCTGTGTAATGTCTCCCATGCTCTTGTGTAGTATCCCCCATGCTGCTGTGTAACATCCCACATTCTGCTTTGTAATATCCCCCATTTTGCTGTATAATGTCCCCCATGTTGCTCTGTAATGTTCCCCATGTTACTGTGTAATATACCCCAAATATGTTGTATAATGTCCTCCATGCTGCTTTGTAATATCCCCATTCTGCTGTATAATGTCCCTCATGCTGCAGTGTAATATGCTCCATTCAACTGTATAATGTTCCCCATGTAGCTATTTAATATCCCCCGTTCTGCTGTATAATGTCCTCCATTCTACTGTGTATTATCTGCCATTCTGTGGTATGCCTCCCATCTTTCTGTGTAATCTCCCCATTCTGCTGTGTAATGTTTCCCATGCTCTTATGTGATATTCCCCATGCTGCTGTGTAATATCCCCATTCCGCTGCATAATGTCACCCATGCGGCAGTATAATATCCCACATTCTGTTTTTTAATGTCCCCCATGCTGCCGTGTAATTTCTCCTCGTGCTGCTGTATAATGTACCCAATGCTGCTGTGTAATATCCCCCATTCTGCTGTATAATATCCCCATTGGTGCAGTGTACTTTTTTCCGTTTTGCTGTGTAATGTCCCCCCTTCTGCTGTATAATGTCCTCCCTGTTTTTTGTAATATATGCCATTCTGCTGTGTCTCCTATGCTGCTGTGTAATATTACCATGCTGTAGTGTAATATCCCCCATTCTAATGTCTAATGTCTCCCATTTTGCTCTGTAATATACCCCATTCTGCTGTCTAATATACCCCATGGTGCAGTGTATTTTTTTCCATTCTGCTGTGTAATGTCTCCCTCTGCTGCTGTATAATGTCCTCCAAGGTATTTTGTAATATCTGCCATTTTGCTGTGTCTTCCATGCTGCTGTGCAATATCCCCATGCTACTATGTAATATCTTCCATTATGCTGTGTAACATCCCCCATTCTGCTATGTAATATCCCTCATGCTGATGTGTAATATCCCCCATTCTGCTTGGTAATATCCCCATTCTGCTTGGTAATATCCCCCATTCTGCTGTGTTATGTCCCCATGTTGCTCTGTAATGTTTCCCATGTTGCTGTCTTATATCCCCAAATCTGCTGTATATTGTCCTCCATGTTGCTGTGTAACATCCCCATTCTACTTTGTAATACCCCCCATTCTGCTATATAATGTCTCCCATGTTGCTGAGTAATGTCCCCATTATATGTATATTGTGTATATTGTCCCTATGCTGCTGTGTACTTTACCTCATGCTTCTGTATAATCTACCCAATGCTGCTGTGTAATATCCCCCATTTTGCTGTGTAATATCCCCCATGGTGCTGTTTAATATCCCCTTTCTGCTTTGTAATATCCCCCATTCTGCTGTATAATATCATCCATGCTATTGTGTAATATCTGCCATTCTGCTGTATGTCTTTGATGCTGCTGTGTAATATGCCCATTTTGCTGTGTAGTATTCCCATGCTGCTGTGTAATATCCCCCATTCTGCTTTGCAACATAGCCAATGCTGCTCTGTATTATCCCCCATTCTGCTGTGTAATATCCCCCATGCTGCTGTGTAATATCCCCAATTTTGCTGTATAATTTCTCCAATTTTGCAGTATAATAAACCCTTGCTGCTCTGTAATATCCCTATTCTGCTTTGTAATATACCCCATTCCTCTGTGTTATGTCTCCCATGCTGCTGTGTAATATGCCCCATTCTGCTTTGTAATGTCTCAATGTTGCTTTATAATGTCCCCCATGTTGCTGTGTAATGTCCGCCACGTTATCTATATATATAATTGCCTTATTCTGTCTGTCTGTCTAGCTCCAAAATGAGTTATTACAGTGACAACCGTCGCATTGTTTGCTCGTCTCGTCCCGACCACGCCCCCCACACGCATTTTCCGTTTGACTCGGCCCGGCCATGCCCCCTGCATGCATCAGCCGCTTGGCCCGGCCACGTTCCCCACACGCATTTTCCGCTCGGCCTGGGCACGCCACCCGCACACTGTGCCACTTGGCCACGCCCCACACACACTGTGCCTGCTCGGCCATGCCCCCTACTTACTTTGCCCGCTCGGCCACGCCCCCACACACTTTCCCACTTGGCCACGCCCCTCACACACTGTGCCTGCTCGGCCATGCCCCCTACTTACTTTGGCCGCTCGGCAACGCTCCCCATACACATTGGGCACCTATACACCTCCCCTCAGGACTAGTCCACCTATTATACTCCTCCCCCTGGACTACTCCTATGAGACTGCTCCCCCCACTACTACCCCACCTATTATATTCCTCCCCCCAGGACTACTCCACCTATTATACTCCTCCCCCCAGGACTACTCCTCCTATTAGACACCTCCCCCCAGGACTACTCCACCTATTATACTCCTCACCTCCAGGACTACTCCTCCTATTATCCTCCTCTTCCCCCAGGACTACCCCTCCTATTATCCTCCTCTTCCCCCAGGACTACTCCTCCTATTATCCTCCTCTCACCCAGGACTACTACTCCTATTATCCTCCTCTCTCCCCAGGACTACTCCAACATACACACACTGCACAAAACTTACCTCCCCCAAAACACACACACACCCCACACACAGCACCCCACACACACATCCACACAAACCGCACAACTCTCACAGCACCACATACACACAACACTGCATGCACACAGCGCTCCACAAACAACGCAACACACACAACGCAACACACAAACAACACCGCTCTTTCACACTGCCACTCCCAGACAACACCCAGAACATTTACAGCACCCTACACAAACACTTGGTAACTACACACAACATCTATATATATAACAAAAATCATACATTAACTACACAATAAATTCTAGAATACCCGATTCGTTAGAATCGGTCCACCTTCTAGTATTGTAATATTCCCCTGCTGTGCCTTATCATTTCCCCCATGTTGCTGTGTAATATCCCCCATGCTGCTGTGTAATGTCCCTTATGCTGCGGTGTAATATACCCCATTCTACTGTATAATGTCTCCCATGTTCCTCTGTAATCTTCCCCATGCTTCTGTGTAATTTCTCCCATGCTGCTGTATAATGTACCCAATGCTTTTATGTAATTTCCCCCATTCTGCTGTATAATATCCCCAATGCTGCAGTGATCTATCCCCCATTCTGTTGTGTAATGTCCCACCTACTGCTGTATAATGTCCTCCTTGCTACTGTGTAATATCTGCCATTCTGCTGTATGACTCCCATGCTTTTGTGGAAAATCAACATTCTGCTGTGTAATATATCCCATGCTGCTGTTTTATATGTCCCATTCTACTTTGTAATATCCCCCATTCTGCTGTATAATATCCTCCCATGTTGCTATGTAATGTCCGCCATATTACATTATAATATACCCCTATTCTGCTGTATAATGTCCCCCATAATGCTGTGTAATATCCCCCATGCTGCTGTGTAATGTCCCCTATGCTGCTGTGTAATATCCCCCATTCTGCTTTGTAATATCCCACATTGTGCTGTATAATGTCCCCCATGTTGCTTGGTAATATCCCCCATTCTGCTGTATATTGTCCCCATGCTGCTGTGTAATTTCCTCTCATCTTGCTGTATAATGTACTCAATACTAAGTTGTAATATCCCCCATTCTGCTGTGTAATGTCTCCCATGAGGCTCCAATGTGAGGTTTGTGGTGGAGGGGCAGGCAGAGGCTATAGTCTGGGGATTGCAGGCGAGGGGCAGGCAGAGGTTATAGTCTGGGGATTGTGGGGGAGGGGCAGGCGTAGGATATAGTTGGGATTGCGAGGGAGGGGCAGGTAATGTCTATAGTCTGGGGATTGTGGGGGAGGGGCAGGTAGAGGCTATAGTCTGGTGATTGCGGGGGAGGGACAGGCAGAGGCTAAAGACTAAGGATTAGGTGGCCTATTATTGTAGTCTGGGGATTAGGGGGCATATGACTAGATAGTGGTTGGGGAGCTGGGGCTGTTAGTATAGTCTTAGAGTTAGGGGGTCTATTGCTGTAGGAGGGGTGTTTAGGGAGCCTATTGCTGTAGGAGGGGTTTATGGAGAGTATCGCTGGAGGAGGTGGGGTTTAGGGGGCCTATTGCTGTACGAGGAGTATTTAGGGCCCTATTGCTGTGGGAGGGGGGTTTAAGAGGCCTATTGCTGTGGGGGGGTTTAGGGGGGCTATTGCTGTAGAGGAAGGTTTAGGGGGCCTATTGCTGTACAGGGCTGTTTGAGGAGCCGCTTGCTGTTGAAGGGGGCTTAGGGAACCTATTGGTGTAGATGGGGGTTTAGCTTGCCTATTGCTGTAGAGGGGGGTTTAGGGGGCCTATTGCTGTAGATGGCAAGTTTAGGTAGCCTATTGCTGTAGAGGGTGGATAAGGGAGCTTATTGCTGTAGAGGAGGGTTTAGGGGGCCTATTGCTGTGGCAGGTAAAGGCTATAGTCTGGGGATTGTGGGTGAGAGGCAGGTAGAGGCTATAGTCTGGTGATTGCGGGCGAGGGACAGGCAGAGGCTAAAGACTAAGGATTAGGCGGCCTATTATTGTAGTCTGGGGATTAGGGGGCCAATGACTAGATAGTTGTTGGGGAGCTGGGGCTGTTAGTATAGTCTTAGAGTTAGAGGGTCTATTGCTGTAGGAGGGGTGTTTAGGGAGCCTATTGCTGTAGGAGGGGGGTTTATGGAAAGTATAGCTGTATGAGGGGGGGTTTCGGGGGCCTATTGCTGTAGCAGCAGTGTTTAGGATCCTATTGCTGTAGGAGGGGGGTTTAAGGGGCCTATTGCTGTTGGGAGGTTAGGGGGGCTATTGCTGTAAAAAAAGGTTTAGGGGGGCGATTGCTGTAGAGGGCGGTTTGGGGAGCCTCTTGCTGTAGAAGGGGGCTTAGGGAACCTATTGGTGTAGATGGGGGGTTTAGCTTGCCTATTGCTGTAGAGGGGGGTTTAGGGGGCCTATTGCTGTAGATTGTGGTTTTAGGGAGGCTTACAGAGTGAAAGATAGTGCAAAGGATAAAATCAATGGGGATAAGTGTAAGGACTCAGTATGTTGGGGTTCTCAGTATGGAGAGGGGTAGATGTAGAAACTTGGTACTCAAGATCAATGTGAACAGTGGTTTTTATTGTGAAGAACTTGTAGGACCAGCACAAGTACAGATGTTTCGGTCAAAAGACCTTAATCAGTGCGTGCAGAGGGTCCTCAAAGTATAGTAGCATGGTGAGCGGCGTAGCCCAGTATGACGTGGTGTCCATCGCTGTCTATGTGGCAATGATGTGCTTGTGGTGGTCCTACAAGTTCTTTATAATAAAAACCACTATTCAGTTTGATCTTGAGTGCCAAGTTTCTCTAACTATTTGATACGGTTTATGACCCTACTTGTGCACCACCCCAGAAGTGACGTGTGTATCAATGCATTAAGTATAGAGAGGGGGAAGGATTGGGAGCTCATTATCGAAAAGGAGCTAGCATGGGGATTCAGTATGAACAGGCGCAGTGTGAGGACTCAGTATGGAAACGAGGCAGCATGGGTGGGCTCAGTATGGAGTGGAGCAATGTAGTGGAGTCAGTATGAGACATGAGGTAGTGTGGGGGTGCTCAGCATTAGGGCTCTTTTCCACTACGTCGCTATTCATCCAAAAGGAATGTTCAGTCCATTTCATCTCCTTAAGATTCTGGAGGAGGCTTTTTGTGTCTTTTATGTAACCGACGGTGCGCTTCATGAGCGGTTGTAAAATATTGTCTAACCAATCTGAAAGGTGGCTGCTTAGCGATCCCGTGCTAGCAACAATGGGTCTTAACGGAGGGGGGAAGGTGTCCTTGTGAACTTTGGGTAGACTCTGAAAGATGGGGCAAATAGAGGTATTCCTAGGTTTTCTTGTTTAGAATCCCCCAATCTTAACCTTGTTGTAGAATATTCTGTAATTTGGTAGAAAAAATATTTGTTGGGTCCTCGTTCAAATGCCTTTAGGTAGAGTGGTCATTTAGTATGGTGGATATTTCTCTTTCATAAAGAGTTTTATCTAAAATGACCACTGATCCCCCTGACCAGCGGACCACGAGCACCCCTCGGATTTTGTAGCATAGGAAGAAAGGTGAGCTGAACAATAATTTTTTAGGGGAAAAAAATGACCAGAGTGCTTCTTTAAAGGGAACCTGTCACCAGATTTGGTGACTATAAGCTGCGGCCACCACTAGTGGGCTCTTATATACAGCATTCTAACATGCTGTAGATAAGAGCCCAGGGCGCTGTGTAGAACATAAAAATCACCTTAAAATACTCATCTAAAGGGCGATACGGTGCAGACTGGTCGGATGGGTGTCTCCATTCTCCAATAGCGGTGCCTCTTCTTTTGGCCATCTTTGTCCTCCTTCTTCTGAATCTTGGGTGCATGATGCATTCTACATCATCCACGGTAGCCGGCATTGAGGTCCTGCGCAAGTGCACTACAATACTTTGATCTGCCCTTCTCAGGGCCGATCAAAGTGCTCCTCAGAAAGTAACTAAACTTTTGGGAGAATTTTTTGTTTTATGCCCAATAATTCTGAGCAGATTGGTTAGGAATCTGTTCTTGAACTCCCCAAAATAGCTGAAAAGCTCTTTTAGAAGAGCACACACAGCACAGAGCAGATGCTGTAGAAAGTAGTCCTGTCTCCTGAGCCATGCACTTCTATGGAGTCTTTTGAGCAATTTACGGGGGTCTCAGGACCCAGACTCACATAAATGTGCTCAGAATTAATGTACCTAAAACATAGAAGATATCTCCCAAAAATGAAGGTATTTTTTAAATGTTTCACAGTACTATGGTTCCTGTATTGTCTGCAGTCTGATGATGGCTGGTAACAAATCCTGCTATCTCCTTATTATTGTTACATACATACTAGGAGCTGCAGTTTCATGGCAGACAATTTTATGTTGGGTTAGCTTTAGTTCTGGTGACGTAGTAGTGATTTGAGCTTGATTTTGGTAATGTAGTCATGTACCAATGATGGTTCTGGTGATGTAGTAGTGATTTCAGCTTGGTTCTGATTATGCATTCATATACCAATGGCGGTTCTGGTAATGTAGCAGTGTGCAGATGGTGGTTCTGGTGATGTAGAAGTATGCAGATGGTGGTTCTGGTGATGGAGAAGTGTGCAGATCGTGGTTCTGGTGATGTAGCGGTGTGCAGATGGTGGTTCTCGTGATGTAGTACTGATTTGAGGTTGGTTCTGGAGATGTCATGTACAAATGGTGGTTCTGATAATGTTATCATTATTTGAGGTAGTCTAGGGCAGCATGACGGCCAAATACAGCCCTGCCCATGCTACTTTGTAATATCCCTCATTTTGCTGTAAAATGTCTCCAATTTTGCTGTATAATATCTCCCATGCCGCTGTGTAATATTCCCCATTCTGCTTTGTAATATCCCCCATGTTGCTGTGTATTTTCTACCATGCTACAGTGTAATATCCCTCTATTCTGCTGTATAATGTCCCCCATGTTGCTGTGTAATGTCCCCCATTCTGCTGTGTAATCTCCCCTATGCTGCTGTGTAATATACCCCCATTCTGCTGTATAATGTCTCCCATTCTCCTCTGTCATGTTCCCTATGCTAATGTGTAATGTACCCAATGCTGCTGTATAATGTACCCAATGCTGCTATGTAATTCATCCCCATGCTGCTGTATAATGTACCCAATGCTGTTGTGTAATTTACCCCATTCTACTGTATATCCCCCATTTTGCTGTGTAATGTCCCCCCTACTGCTGTGTAATGTTCTCCATGCTGCTGTGTAATATCTGCATTTCTGCTGTATGTCTCCCATGCTGCTGTGTATAAACTCCATTTTGCTGTGTAATATCCCCATGCTGCTGTGTAATATCCTCAATTATGCTGTGTAATTTCTCCAATTGCTGCTGTGTAATATGCCCCATTCTGCTTTCTAATATCCCCCATTCTGGTGTATAACGTCTCCAATTTTGCTGTATAATGTCCTTCATGCTGCTGTGTAATATCCCCCATTCTGCTATGTAATATCCCCCATGCTGCTGCTGTGTGATATCCCCATTCTGTTTTGTAATATCCGGCATTCTGCTGTAAAATGTCCCCCATGCTGCTGTGTAATTTCCTACCATGCTGCTATATAATGTCCGCAATGCTGCTGTGTACTATCCCCCATTCTTCTGTATAATAGACCCCATGGTGCAGTATAATAATTCCTATTCTGCTGTCTTTTGTGTAATATTTTGTGTAATATCTGGCATTCTGCTGTATGTATCCCATGCTCCTATGTAATACCCCCATTCTTCTGTATAATGTCTCCCATGCTGCTGTGTAATATATCCCACTTTTTGCTTTGTAATATCTCCCATTCTGCTGTATGGTGTCCCCAAATAATTCTGTGTAATGTTCCCCATGCTACAGTGTAATTTCCCCTATTCTGCTGTATAATATCCCACTGGCTCCTGTGTAATGTTCCAAAAGCTGCTGTGTAATGTTCCCTTTGCTGATGTGTAATATCCCCTATTCTGCTGTATAATGTCTCCCATGTAGCTGTATAATGTCCCACATGCTGTTGCGTATTGTACCCCATGCTGCTTTTTAATGTCTCATTCTGCTGTACAATGTTTACCATGCGTCTGTGTAATTTCCCCCATTCTGCTGTATAACGTCCTCCATGCTACTTTTTTTATCCGCCATTCTGCAGCATGCCTCCCATCTTTCTGTGTAATATCCACATTCTGCTGTGTAATGTCTCCCATGCTCTTGTGTAGTATCCCCCATGCTGCTGTGTAACATCCCACATTCTGCTTTGTAATATCCCCCATTTTGCTGTATAATGTCCCCATGTTGCTCTGTAATGTTCCCCATGTTACTGTGTAATATACCCCAAATATGTTGTATAATGTCCTCCATGCTGCTTTGTAATATCTCATTCTGCTGTATAATGTCCCTCATGCTGCTGTGTAATATCCTCCATTCAACTGTATAATGTTCCCCATGTAGCTATTTAATATCCCTCGTTCTGCTGTATAATGTCCTCCATTGTACTGTGTATTATCTGCCATTCTATGGTATGCCTCCCATCTTTCTGTGTAATCTCCACATTCTGCTGTGTAATGTTTCCCATGCTCTTATGTGATATTCCCCATGCTGCTGTGTAATATCCCCATTCCGCTGCATAATGTCACCCATGCGGCAGTATAATATCCCACATTCTGCTTTTTAATGTCCCCCATGCTGCCGTGTAATTTCTCCTCGTGCTGCTGTATAATGTTCCCAATGCTGCTGTGTAATATCCCCCATTCTGCTGTATAATATCCCCATTGGTGCAGTGTACTTTTTTCCATTTTGCTGTGTAATGTCCCCCCTGCTGCTGTATAATGTCCTTCCTGTTTTTTGTAATATATGCCATTCTGCTGTATGTCTGCTATGCTGCTGTGTAATATCACCATGCTGCAGTGTAATATCCCCCATTCTAATGTCTCCCATTTTGCTCTGTAATATACCCCATTCTGCTGTCTAATATACCCCATGGTGCAGTGTATTCTTTTCCATTCTGCTGTGCAATGTCTCCCTCTGCTGCTGTATAATGTCCTCCAAGGTATTTTGTAATATCTGCCATTTTGCTGTATGTCTTCCATGCTGCTGTGTAATATCCCCATGCTACTATGTAATTTCTTCCATTATGCTGTGTAACATCCCCCGTTCTGCTATGTAATATCCCTCATAATGATGTGTAATATCCTCCATTATGCTTGGTAATATCCCCCATTCTGCTGTGTTATGTCCCCATGTTGCTCTGTAATGTTCCCCATGTTGCTGTCTAATATCCCCAATTCTGCTGTATATTGTCCTCCATGTTGCTGTGTAACATCCCCCATTCTACTTTGTAATACCCCCTATTCTGCTGTATAATGTCTCCCATGTTGCTGAGTAATGTCCCCATTATATGTATATTGTGTATATTGTCCCTATGCTGCTGTGTAATTTACCTCATGCTGCTGTATAAACTACCCAATGCTGCTGTGTAATATCCCCCATTTTGCTGTGTAATATCCCCCATGGTGCTGTGTAATATCCCTTTTCTGCTTTGTAATATCCCCCATTCTGCTGTATAATATCCTCCATGCTATTGTGTAATATCTGCCATTCTGCTGTATGTCTTTGATGCTGCTGTGTAATATGCCCATTTTTCTGTGTAGTATTCCCATGCTGCTGTGTAATATCCCCCATTCTGCTTTGCAACATAGCCAATGCTGCTCTGTATAATCCCCCATTCTGCTGTGTAATATCCCCAATTTTGCTGTATAATTTCTCCAATTTTGCTGTATAATAAACCGTTGCTGCTCTGTAATATCCCTATTCTGCTTTGTAATATACCCCATTCTGCTGTGTTATGTCTCCCATGCTGCTGTGTAATATGCCCCTTTCTGCTTTGTAATGTCTCAATGTTGCTTTATAGTGTCCCCCATGTTGCTATGTAATGTCCGCCACGTTATCTATATATATAATTGCCTTATTCTGTGTGTCTGTCTGTCTTGCTCCAAAATGTGTTATTACAGTGACAACCGTCGCATTGTTTGCTCGTCTCGGCCCGACCACGCCCCCCACATGCATTGGCCGTTTGGCTCAGCCCGACCATGCCCCCTGCATGCATTAGCCGCTTGGCCCGGCCACGTTCCCCACACGCATTTTCCGCTTGGTTCGGCCTGGGCATGCCACCCGCACACTGTGCCGCTTGGCCACGCCCCCACACACTGTGCCTGCTTGGCCACGCCCCCTACTTACTTTGCCCGCTCGGCCACGCCCCTACACGCTTTGCCTGCTTGGCCACGCCCCTCACATGCTTTGCCCGCTCGGCAACGCTCCCCATACACATTGGGCACCTATACACCTCCCCTCAGGACTACTCCACCTATTATACTCCTCCCCCTGGACTACTCCTCCTATTAGACTCCTCCCCCCAGTACTACCCCACCTATTATATTCCTTCCCCCAGGACTACTCCACCTATTATACTCCCCCCAGGACTCCTCCTCCTATTAGACACCTCCCCCAGGACTACTCCACCTATTATACTCCTCACCCTACAGGACTACTCCTCCTATTATCCTCCTCTCCCCCAGGACTACTCCTCCTATTATCCTCCTCTCTCCCCAGGACTGCTCCTCCTTTTATCCTCCTCTCTCCCCAGGACTACTCCTCCAACATACACACACTGCACAAAACTTACCTCCCCCCAAAACACACACACACCCCACACACACACACCCCACACACAGCACCCCACACACACACCCACACAAACCGCACAACTCTCACAGCACCACATACACACAACACTGCATGCACACAGCGCTCTACAAACAACGCAACACACACAACGCAACACACAAATAACACCGCTGTCTCACACCGCCACTCCCAGACAACACCCAGAACATTTACAGCAACCTACACAAACACTTGGTAACTACACACAACATCTATATATATAACAAAAATCATACATTAACTACACAATACATTCGAGAATACCCGATGCGTTAGAATCGGGCCACCTTCTAGTATTGTAATATTCCCCTACTGTGCCTTATAATTTCCCCCATGTTGCTGTGTAATATCCCCCATGCTGCAGTGTAATGTCCCTTATGCTGCAGTGTAATATACCCCATTCTGCTGTATAATGTCTCCCATGTTCCTCTGTAAACTTCCTCATGGTTCTGTGTAATTTCTCCCATGCTGCTGTATAATGTACCCAATGCTTTTGTGTAATTTCCCCCATTCTGCTGTATCATATCCCCAATGCTGCAGTGATCTATCCCCCATTCTGTTGTGTAATGTCCCACCTACTGCTGTATAATGTCCTCCTTGCTACTGTGTAATATCTGCCATTCTGCTGTATGACTCCCATGCTTTTGTGGAAAATCAACATTGTGCTGTGTAATATATCCCATGCTGCTGTTTTATATGCCCTATTCAGCTGTGTAATATCGCCCATTCTACTTTGTAATATCCCCCATTCTGCTGTATAATGTCCCCCCATGTTGCTATGTAATGTCCGCCATATTACATTGTAATATAGCTCTATTCTGCTGTATAATGTCCCCCATAATGCTGTGTAATATCCCCCTTGCTGCTGTGTAATGTCCCCTATGCTGCTGTGTAATATCCCCCATTCTGCTTTGTAATATCCCACATTGTGCTGTATAATGTCCCCCATGTTGCTTGGTACTATCACCCATTCTGCTGTATATTGTCCCCATGCTGCTGTGTAATTTCCTCCCATCCTGCTGTATAATGTACTCAATACTAAGTTGTAATATCCCCCATTCTGTGTGTAATGTCTCCCATGAGGCTCCAATGTGAGGTTTGTGGGGGAATGGAAGGCAGAGGCTATAGTCTGGGGATTGCAGGGGAGAGGCAGGCAGAGGTTATAGTCTGGGGATTGTGGGGGAGGGGCAGGCGTAGGATATAGTTGGGATTGAGAGGGAGGGGCAGGTAAAGGCTATAGTCTGGGGATTGTGGGGGAGGGGCAGGTAGAGGCTATAGTTTGGTGATTGCGGGGGAGAGACAGGCAGAGGCTAAAGACTAAGGATTAAGTAATAAAGTGAAAAAGACCATGCATCACCTCTTGTAGGTGCTCAGGAGAAAATAAGACTAGCATTGGAGGTTAACTCCGGCACACTACCACTTCCCATATGCCCAAAAAAAGGAGGAATACAGTTGTTGGATGTCAAAAATCCTTTTTCTCTTATTTTATTTAGTGCCAAAAGTGAAACAGTGCTGTACAATTGTCCGCCAGGAGTCGACGTTTCGGCTAGCAAGCCTTCATCAGGTCGGACAGGCTTAGTTTGTAATAAGATGATGATGCAATATAAATGCAGAGTAGTTGCAAGAATGTAGGGCCCTCCGTTTGGAGATAGCCAGTGCCAGAAGCCGTGGAAAGCCCCGGGAGATCTATGGTATGTTGGATCCTGAGAGGTTTTCTGGATTAGGACCAGGGAGAATTGAGATAGAGAGTATTAAGTATATCTTGTTGGTAGGTTATATCCCTTTTGATATATAGGGCCGTAATCGTGACCATGTATGTCCCAGGTGAATGGCAGTTCTTGCAGTGGGATGTTGGTATCTATTAGCTCTGTAAGTATAGCCTAGGGGGATCGCTGCGGCTAGAGGTATATCTGTCAGTGACTCTTATGGAGTAAAAATAGATGTCCCAGATTCACGTGTAGAATCAGGATAGTATGCCTGACCGAGAATCTAATGATTTGTTAGGAGAAGTACTTGGATAGAGATTACATAAGAAGGGACGTTCCTGCAGTGAGGAGTCAAGGTCCAGGATTCATCCTGGTGATCAGGATATAGAGACTAAATGCCGCTAGTGACTCTGAGGGATATGGCATGGAGGGAGGTCCGTTGGCCCAGGATAGAGTCAAATCAAGCGCCTGTGGACGTGCGATCCAGCTCTGCGGCACCACTGGCGCTTGATTTGACTCTATCCTGGGCCAACGGACCTCCCTCCATGCCATATCCCTCAGAGTCACTAGCGGCATTTAGTCTCTATATCCTGATCACCAGGATGAATCCTGGACCTTGACTCCTCACTGCAGGAACGTCCCTTCTTATGTAATCTCTATCCAAGTACTTCTCCTAACAAATCATTAGATTCTCGGTCAGGCATACTATCCTGATTCTACACGTGAATCTGGGACATCTATTTTTACTCCATAAGAGTCACTGACAGATATACCTCTAGCCGCAGCGATCCCCCTAGGCTATACTTACAGAGCTAATAGATACCAACATCCCACTGCAAGAACTGCCATTCACCTGGGACATACATGGTCACGATTACGGCCCTATATATCAAAAGGGATATAACCTACCAACAAGATATACTTAATACTCTCTATCTCAATTCTCCCTGGTCCTAATCCAGAAAACCTCTCAGGATCCAACATACCATAGATCTCCCGGGGCTTTCCACGGCTTCTGGCACTGGCTATCTCCAAACGGAGGGCCCTACATTCTTGCAACTACTCTGCATTTATATTGCATCATCATCTTATTACAAACTAAGCCTGTCCGACCTGATGAAGGCTTGCTAGCCGAAACGTCGACTCCTGGCGGACAATTGTACAGCACTGTTTCACTTTTGGCACTAAATAAAATAAGAGAAAAAGGATTTTTGACATCCAACAACTGTATTCCTCCTTTTTTTGGGCATATGGGAAGTGGTAGTGTGCCGGAGTTAACCTCAAAGACTAAGGATTAGGCAGCCTATTATTGTAGTCTGGGGATTAGGGGGCCTATGACTAGATAGTGGTTGGGGAGCTGGGGCTGTTAGTATAGTCTTAGAGTTAGGGGGTCTATTGCTGTAGGAGGGGTGTTGAGGGAGCCTATTGCTGTAGGAGGGGGGTTTATGGAGAGTATAGCTGTAGGAGGGGGGTTTAGGGGGCCTATTGCTGTAGGAGCAGTGTTTAGGATCCTATTGCTGTAGGAGGGGGGTTTAAGGGGCCTATTGCTATGGAGGGGGCGGGTTAGGGGGGCTATTGCTGTAAAGAAAGGTTTAGGGTGGCGATTGCTGTAGAGGGCGGTTTGGGGAGCCGCTTGCTGTAGAAGGTGGCTT
The DNA here is from genome assembly GCF_048569485.1 of Anomaloglossus baeobatrachus. Classification (NCBI taxonomy): domain Eukaryota; kingdom Metazoa; phylum Chordata; class Amphibia; order Anura; family Aromobatidae; genus Anomaloglossus; species Anomaloglossus baeobatrachus. The sequence continues at coordinate 366,665,046 of NC_134354.1, read as the reverse complement.
AGGGAACCTATTGGTGTAGATGGGGGTTTAGCTTGCCTATCGCTGTAGAGGGGGGTTTAGGGGGCCTATTGCTGTAGATGGTGGGTTTAGGGAGGCTTACAGAGTGAAAGATAGTGCAAAGGATAAAATCGATGGGGAAAAGTGTAAGGACTCAGTATGTTGGGGTTCTCAGTATGGAGAGGGGTAGATGTAGAAACTTGGTACTCAAGATCAATGTGAACAGTGGTTTTTATTGTGAAGAACTTGTAGGACCAGCACAAGTACAGATGTTTCGGTCAAAAGACCTTAATCAGTGCGTGCAGAGGGTCCTCAAAGCATAGTAGCGTGGTGAGCGGCGTAGCCCGGTATGACGTGGTGTACACCGCTGTCTATGTGGCAATGATGTGCTTGTGCTGGTCCTACAAGTTCTTTATAATAAAAACCACTATTCACGTTGATCTTGAGTGCCAAGTTTCTCCAACTATTTGATACGGTTTGGGACCCTACTTGTGCTCCACCCCAGAAGTGACGTGTGTATCAATGCATTAAGTATAGAGAGGGGGAAGGATTTGGAGCTCATTATCGAAAAGCAGCTAGCATGGGGATTCAGTATGAACAGGCGCAGTGTGAGGTCTCAGTATGGAAACGGGGCAGCATGGGTGGGCTCAGTATGGAGTGGAGCAATGTAGTGGAGTCAGTATGAGACGTGAGGTAGTGTGAGGGTGCTCAGCATTAGGGCTCTTTTCCACTACGTCGCTAGTAATCCAAAAGGAATGTTCAGTCCATTTCATCTCCTTAAGATTCTGGAGGAGGCTTTTTGTGTCTTTTTTGTAAACGACGGTGCGCTTCATGAGCGGTTGTAAAATATTGTCTAACCAATCTGAAAGGTGGCTGGTTAGCGATCCCGTGCTAGCAACAATGGGTCTTAACGGAGGGGGGAAGGTGTCCTTGTGAACTTTGGGTAGACTCTGAAAGATGGGGCAAATAGAGGTATTCCTAGGTTTTCTTGTTTAGAATCCCCCAATCTTAACCTTGTTGTAGAATATTCTGTAATTTGGTGGAAAAAATATTTGTTGGGTCCTCATTCAAACGCCTTTAGTTAGAGTGGTCATTTAGTATGGTGGTTATTTCTCTTTCATAAAGAGTTTTATCTAATATGACCACTGATCCCCCTGACCAGCGGACCACGAGCACCCCTCGGATTTTGTGGCATAGGAAGAAAGGTGAGCTGAACAATAATTTTTTAGGGGAAAAAAATGACCGGAGTGCTTCTTTAAAGGGAACCTGTCACCAGATTTGGTGTCTATAAGCTGCGGCCACCACTAGTGGGCTCTTATATACAGCATTCTAACATGCTGTAGATAAGAGCCCAGGCCGCTGTGTAGAACATAACAATCACCTTATAATACTCATCTAAAGGGCGATGCGGTGCAGACTGGTCGGATGGGTGTCTCCATTCTCCAATAGCGGCGCCTCTTCTTTCGGCCATCTTTGTCCTCCTTCTTCTGAATCCTGGGTGCATGATGCATTCTACATCATCCACGGTAGCCGGCATTTAGGTCCTGCGCAAGCGCACTACATTACTTTGATCTGCCCTTCTCAGGGGAGATCAAAGTGCTCCTCAAAAAGTAACTAAACTTTTGGGAGAATTTTTTGTTTTATGCCCAATAATTCTGAGCAGATTGGTTAGGAATCTGTTCTTGAACTCCCCAAAATAGCTGAAAAGTTCTTTTAGAAGAGCACACACAGCACAGAGCAGATGCTGTAGAAAGTAGTCCTGTCTCCTGAGCCGTGCACTTCTAAGGTGTCTTTTGAGCAATTTACGGGGGTCTCAGGACCCAGACTCACATAAATGTGCTCAGAATAAATGTATCTAAAACATAGAAGATATCTCCCAAAAATGAAGGTATTTTTTAAATATTTCACAGTACTATGGTTCCTGTATTGTCCGCAGTCTGATGATGGCTGGTAACAAATCCTGCTATCTCCTTATTATTGTTACATACATACTAGGAGCTGCAGTTTCATGCCAGACAATTTTATGTTGGGTTAGCTTTAGTTCTGGTGACATAGTAGTGATTTGAGTTTGATTTTGGTAATGTAGTCATGTACCAATGATGGTTCTGGTGATGTAGTAGTGATTTCAGCTTGGTTCTGATTATGCATTCATATACCAATGGCGGTTCTGGTAATGTAGCCGTGTGCAGATGGTGGTTCTGGTGATGTAGAAGTGTGCAGATCGTGGTTCTCGTGATGTAGAGGTGTGCAGATGGTGGTTCTCGTGATGTAGTAGTGATTTGAGGTTGGTTCTGGAGATGTTGTCATATACAGATTGTGGTTCTGGTAATGTTATCGTGATTTAAGGTTGGTTCTGGTGATGTATTTGTGTAGATGTAGCAATATTTAATTTATTAGGTTTAATAGTAGTTCATTATATCTCCCATACACTATAGATAGGCGTCCCATCATGCGGCTGGCAGTTATCCTGCCTGACTCTCCTATACACTATACACAGGTGTCCCATCATTTGGCTGTCGGCTATCTCCCTGACTGTCCCATACACTATAGACAGGTGTCCCATCATGCGGCTGGCAGCTGTCTCCCTGAATCTCGCATACAGAGGAGCGTTCACTTTGTTGAGTGGTCGTGTTCTCTATGAGACAGACGCTACTACACATCTCTGGCAGTGGATCACCTCTTAGAGAGAAAAGGATCCACAGTCCAAAATTGGACCTGCTGGGTCATCACTCCACTGACAATCAGACGGTCGGCCGAGCCTGTCTATCTCCGGGTTCAGCCAACTGTAGTCTGTGTACAAGCGCTTTAACTACTATCTGAAGGGAATGTGAACGGTTTGAGTGTGTGCACACCATGGCCTTTACACATCTGTGAATCTATAGAGTTTTTCAGGAGGAGAACAGGTTAGGAAACACTGGCATCTTTTTTAAATTGAAATTGTTTTAAGTACTAGTCAGCGACTTCTTGGTGGCAACAGCATGAAAAATGGTTCAAATACCTGTTTTAACCACTTACTGTCTTTGAAAACCTGAAGCTGTTAAAATAAGCAAAATAAAACTGAACGTATGCGCAACAAGTGCAGATCTTCATTCCTATGGCGTTTAACACTTTTTCAAGTGTGTTACAGAGTAGTGTCTTAAATAGATGTCGCGTGTACAAAATCATAATTTTAAGTTGTCAGTAAAGGGTGCGACCACATATAGTGTCTAGGGCAGCATGACGGTCAAATACAGCCCTGCCCATGCTACTTTGTAATATCCCTCATTTTGCTGTAAAATGTCTCCAATTCTGCTGATTAATATCTCCCATGCCGCTGTGTAATATCCCCCATTCTGCTTTGTAATATCTCCAATGTTGCTGTGTATTTTCTACCATGCTGCTGTGTAATCTCCCCTATGCTGCTGTGTAATATACCCCCATGTTGCTGTATAATGTCACCCATTCTCCTCTGTCATGTTCCCTATGCTAATGTGTAATGTACCCAATGCTGCTGTATATTGTACCCAATGCTGCTATGTAATATACCCCATTCTACTGTATATCCCCCATGCTGCAGTGTACTATCCCCCATTTTGCTGTGTAATGTCCCCCCTACTGCTGTGTAATGTTCTCCATGCTGCTGTGTAATATCTGCAACTCTGCTGTATGTCTCCCATGCTGCTGTGCATAATCTCCATTTTGCTGTGTAATATCCCCATGCTTCTGTGTAATATCCCCAATTATGCTGTGTAATTTCTCCAATTGCTGCTGTGTAATATGCCCTATTCTGCTTTCTAATATCCCCCATTCTGGTGTATAACGTCTCCAATTTTGCTGTATAATGTCCTTCATGCTGCTGTGTAATATCCCCCATTCTGCTATGTAATATATGTAATACCCCCATGCTGCTGCTGTGTAATGTCCCCATTCTGTTTTGTAATATCCGGCATTCTGCTGTAAAATGTCCCCCATGCTGCTGTGTAATTTCCCCCCATGCTGCTATATAATGTCCGCAATGCTGCTGTGTACTATCCCCCATTCTTCTGTATAATATACCCCATGGTGCAGTATAATAAACCCTATTCTGCTGTCTTTTGTTCCCCATTCTACTGTATAATGTCCTCCATGCTACTGTGTTATATCTGGCATTCTGCTGTATGTATCCCATGCTCCTATGTAATACCCCCATTCTTCTGTATAATGTCTCCCATGCTGCTGTGTAATATATCCTACTTTTTGCTTTGTAATATCTCCCATTCTGCTGTATGGTGTCCCCAAATATTTCTGTGTAATGTTCCCCATGCTACAGTGTAATATCCCCTATTCTGCTGTATAATATCCCACTGGTTCCTGTGTAATGTTCCAAAAGCTGCTGTGTAATGTTCCCTTTGCTGATGTGTAATATCCCCTATTCTGCTGTATAATGTCTCCCATGTAGCTGTGTAATAACCCACATGCTGTTGCGTATTGTACCCCATGCTGCTGTGTAATGTTCCTTATGCTGCTTTTTAATGTCTCATTCTGCTGTACAACGTTTCCCATGCGTCTGTGTAATTTCCCCTATTCTGCTGTATAACGTTTTCCATGCTACTTTTTTTACCGCCATTCTGCAGCATGCCTCCCATCTTTCTGTGTAATATCCACATTCTGCTGTGTAATGTCTTCCATGCTCTTGTGTAGTATCCCCCATGCTGTTGTGTAACATCCCAAATTCTGCTTTGTAATATCCCCCATTTTGCTATATAATGTCCCCCATGTTGCTCTGTAATGTTCCCCATGTTACTGTGTAATATACCCCAAATATGTTGTATAATGTCCTCCATGCTGCTTTGTAATATCCCCATTCTGCTGTATAATGTCCCTCATGCTGCTGTGTAATATCCCCCATTCAACTGTATAATGTTCCCCATGTAGCGATTTAATATCCCCCATTCTGCTGTATAATGTCCTCCATTCTACTGTGTATTATCTGCCATTCTGTGGTATGCCTCCCATCTTTCTGTGTAATCTCCCTATTCTGCTGTGTAATGTTTCCCATGCTCTTATGTTATATTCCCCATGCTGCTGTGTAATATCCCTATTTCGCTGCATAATGTCACCCATGCAGCAGTATAATATCCCCCATTCTGCTTTTTAATGTCCCCCATGCTGCCGTGTAATTTTTCCTTGTGCTGCTGTATAATGTACCCAATGCTGCTGTGTAATATCCCCCATTCTGCTGTATAATATCCCCATTGGTGCAGTGTAGTTTTTTCCATTTTGCTGTGTAATGTCTCCCCTGCTGCTGTATAATGTCCTTACTGTTTTTTGTAATATATGACATTCTGCCTTATGTCTCCTATGCTGCTTTGTAATATCACCATGCTGCAGTGTAATATCCCCATTCTAATGTATAATGTCTCCCATTTTGCTCTGTAATATACCCCATTCTGCTGTATAATATACCCCATGGTGCAGTGTATTCTCTTCCATTCTGCTGTGTAATGTCTCCCTCTGCTGCTGTATAATGTCCTCCAAGGTATTTTGTAATATCTGCCATTTTGCTGTACGTCTTCCATGCTGCTGTGTAATATCCCCATGCTACTATGTAATATCTTCCATTATGCTGTGTAACATCCCCCGTTCTGCTATGTAATATCCCTCATAATGATGTGTAATAGCCTCCATTCTGCTTGGTAATATCCCCAATTCTGCTTGGTAATATCCCCCATTCTGCTGTGTTATGTCCCCATGTTGCTCTGTAATGTTCCCCATGTTGCTGTCTAATATCCCCAATTCTGCTGTATTTTGTCCTCCATGTTGCTGTGTAACATCCCCCATTCTACTTTGTAATACCCCCCATTCTGCTGTATAATGTCTCCCATGTTGCTGAGTAATGTTCCCATTATATGTATATTGTGTATATTGCCCCTATGCTGCTGTGTAAATTACCTCATGCTGCTGTGTAATCTACCCAATGCTGCTGTGTAATATCCCCCATTTTGCTGTGTAATATCCCCCATGGTGCTGTGTAATATCCCCTTTCTGCTTTGTAATATCCCCCATTCTGCTGTATAATATCCTCCATGCTATTGTGTAATATCTGCCATTCTGCTGTATGTCTTTGATGCTGCTGTGTAATATATGCCCATTTTGCTGTGTAGTATTCCCATGCTGCTGTGTAATATCCCCCATTCTGCTTTGCAACATAGCCAATGCTGCTCTGTATTATCCCCCATTCTGCTGTGTAATATCCCCCATGCTGCTGTGTAATATCCCCAATTTTGCTGTATAGTTTCTCCAATTTTGCTGTATAATAAACCGTTGCTGCTCTGTAATATCCCTATTCTGCTTTGTAATATACCCCATTCTGCTGTGTTATGTCTCCCATGCTGCTGTGTAATATGCCCCATTCTGCTTTGTAATGTCTCAATGTTGCTTTATAATGTCCCCCATGTTGCTGTGTAATGTCCGCCACGTTATCTATATTTATAATTGCCTTATTCTGTCTGTCTGTCTTGCTCCAAAATGAGTTATTACAGTGACAACCGTCGCATTGTTTGCTCGTCTCGGCCCGACCACACCCCCCCCACACGCATTGGCCGTTTGGCTCGGCCCGGCCATGCGCCCTGCATGCATTAGCTGCTTGGCCTGGCCATGTTCCCCACATGCATTTTCCGCTTGGCTCGGCCTGGGCATGCCACCCGCACACTGTGCCGCTTGGCCATGCCCCACACACACTGTGCCTGCTGGGCCATGCCACTACTTACTTTGCCCGCTCGGCCACGCCCCCACATGCTTTGCCCGCTTGGCCACGCCCATCACACGATTTGCCCGCTCGGCAACGCTTACCATACACATTGGGCACCTATACACCTCCCCTCAGGACTACTCCACCTATTATACTCCTCCCCCTGGACTACTCCTCCTATGAGACTCCTCCCCCCACTACTACCCCACCTATTATATTCCTCCCCCCAGGACTACTCCACCTATTATACTCCTCCCCCCAGGACTACTCCTCCTATTAGACACCTCCCCCCAGGACTACTCCACCTATTATACTCCTCACCTCCAAGACTACTCCTCCTATTATCTTCCTCTCCCCCAAGACTACTCCTATTATCCTCCTCTCCCCCCAGGACTACTCCTCCTATTATCCTCCTCTCTCCCCAGGACTACTCCTCCTATTATACTCCTCTTCCCCCAACACTGCTCCTCCTATTATCCTCTTCTCTCCCCAGGACTACTCCTCCAACATACACACACTGCACAAAACTTACCTCCCCCTAAAACACACACACACCCCACACACACACACCCCACACACACCCCCACACAAACCGCACAACTTTCACAGCACCACATACACACAACGCTGCAGACACACAGCGCTCCACAAACAATGCAACACACAACGCAACACACAAACAACACCGCTCTCTCACACCGCCACTCCCAGACAACACCCAGAACATTTACAGCACCCTACACAAACACTTGGTAACTACACACAACATCTATATATATAACAAAAATCATACATTAACTACACAATAAATTCTAGAATACCCGATGCGTTAGAATCGGGCCACCTTCTAGTATTGTAATATTCCCCTACTGTGCCTTATAATTTCCCCCATGTTGCTGTGTAATATCCCCCATGCTGCTGTGTAATGTCCCTTATGCTGCAGTGTGATATACCCCATTCTGCTGTATAATGTCTCCCATGTTCCTCTATAATCTTCCCCATGCTTCTGTGTAATTTATTCCATGCTGCTGTATAATGTACCCAATGCTTTTATCTAATTTCCCCCATTCTGCTGTATAATATCCCCAATGCTGCAGTGATCTATCCCCCATTCTGTTGTGTAATGTCCCACCTACTGCTGTATAATGTCCTCCTTGCTACTGTGTAATATCTGCCATTCTGCTGTATGACTCCCATGCTTTTGTGGAAAATCAACATTCTGCTGTGTAATATATCCCATGCTGCTGTTTTATATGCCCCATTCTGCTGTGTAATATCGCCCATTCTACTTTGTAATATCCCCCATTCTGCTGTATAATGTCCCCCCATGTTGCTATGTAATGTCCGCCATATTACATTGTAATATACCCCTATTCTGCTGTATAATGTCCCCCATAATGCTGTGTAATATCCCCCATGCTGCTGTGTAATGTCCCCTATGCTGCGGTGTAATATCCCCCATTTTGCTTTGTAATATCCCACATTGTGCTGTATAATGTCCCCCATGTTGCTTGGTAATATCCCCCATTCTGCTGTATATTGTCCCCATGCTGCTGTGTAATTTCCTCCCATCCTGCTGTATAATGTACTCAATACTAAGTTGTAATATCCCCCATTCTGCTGTGTAATGTCTCCCATGAGGCTCCAATGTGAGGTTTGTGGGGGAGGGGAAGGCAGAGGCTATAGTCTAGGGATTGCAGGGGAGGGGCAGGCAGAGGTTATAGTCTGGGGATTGTGGGGGAGGGGCAGGCGTAGGATATAGTTGGGATTGCGAGGGAGGGGCAGGTAAAGGCTATAGTCTGGGGATTGTGGGGGAGGGGCAGGTAGAGGCTATAGTCTGGCGATTGCGGGGGAGGGACAGGAAGAGGCTAAAGACTAAGGATTAGGCGGCCTATTATTGGGGGGCCTATGCCTATTATGGGGGGCCTATGACTAGATAGTGGTTGGAGAGCTGGAGCTGTTAGTATAGTCTTAGAGTTAGGGGGTCTATTGCTGTAAGAGGGGTGTTCAGGGAGCCTATTGCTGTAGGAGGGGGGTTTATGGAGAGTATCGCTGTAGGAGGTGGGGTTTAGGGGGCCTATTGCTGTACGAGGAGTATTTAGGGTCCTATTGCTGTGGGAGTCGGGTTTAAGGGGCCTATTTCTGTGGGGGGGTTTAGGGGGGCTATTGCTGTAGAGGAAGGTTTAGGGGACCTATTGCTGTACAGGGCGGTTTGGGGAGCCTATTGCTGTTGAAGGGGGCTTAGGGAACCTATTGGTGTAGATGGCGGTTTAGTTTGCCTATTGCTGTAGAGGGGGGTTTAGGGGGCCTATTGCTGTAGATGGCAAGTTTAGGTAGCCTATTGCTGTAGAGGGTGGATAAGGGAGCTTATTGCTGTAGAGGAGGGTTTAGGGGGCCTATTGCTGTAGCAGGTAAAGGCTATAGTCTGGGGATTGTGGGGGAGGGGCAGGTAGAGGCTTTAGTCTGGTGATTGCGGGCGAGGGACAGGCAGAGGCTAAAGACTAAGGATTAGGCGGCCTATTATTGTAGTCTGGGGATTAGGGGGAATATGACTAGATAGTGGTTGGGGAGCTGGGGCTGTTAGTATAGTCTTAGAGTTAGGGGGTCTATTTCTGTAGGAGGAGTGTTTAGAGAGCCTATTGCTGTAGGAGGGGGGTTTATGGAGAGTATAGCAGTAGGAGGGGGGTTTAGGGGGCCTATTGCTGTAGGAGCAGTGTTTAGGATCCTATTGCTGTAGAGGGCTGTTTGGGGAGCCTCTTGCTGTAGAAGGGGGCTTAGGGAACCTATTGGTGTAGATGGGGGGTTTAGCTTGCCTATTGCTGTAGAGGGGGGTTTAGTAGGCCTATTGCTGTAGATGGTGGGTTTAGGGAGGCTTACAGAGTGATAGATAGTGCAAAGGATAAAATTAATGGGGAAAAGTGTAAGGACTCAGTATGTTGGGGTTCTCAGTATGGAGAGGGGTAGATGTAGAAACTTGGTACTCAAGATCAATGTGAACAGTGTTTTTTATTGTGAAGAACTTGTAGGACCAGCACAAGTACAGATGTTTCGGTCAAAAGACCTTAATCAGTGCGTGCAGAGGGTCCTCAAAGTATACTAGCGTGGTGAGCGGCGTAGCCCGGTATGACGTGGTGTCCACCGCTGTCTATGTGGCAATGATGTGCTTGTGCTGGTCCTACAAGTTCTTTATAATAAAAACCACTATTCACGTTGATCTTGAGTGCCAAGTTTCTCTAACTATTTGATACGGTTTGGGACCCTACTTGTGCACCACCCCAGAAGTGACGTGTGTATAAATGCATTAAGTATAGAGAGGGGGAAGGATTAGGAGCTCATTATCGAAAAGCAGCTAGCATAAGGATTCAGTATGAACAGGCGCAGTGTGAGGTCTCAGTATGGAAACGGGGCAGCATGGGTGGGCTCAGTATGGAGTGGAGCAATGTAGGGGACTCGGTATGAGACGTGAGGTAGTGTGGGGGTGCTCAGCATTAGGGCTCTTTTCCACTACGTCACTAGTAATCCAAAAGGAATGTTCAGTCCATTTCATCTCCTTAAGATTCTTGAGGAGGCTTTTTGTGTCTTTTATGTAAACGACGGTGCGCTTCATGAGCGGTTATATAATATTGTGTAACCAATCTGAAAGGTGGCTGGTTAGCGATCCCGTGCTAGCAACAATGGGTCTTAACGGAGGAGGGAAGGTGTCCTTTGTTAACTTTGGGTAGAGTCTGAAAGATCGGGCAAATAGAGGTATTCCTAGGTTTTCTTGTTTAGAATCCCCCAATTTTAACCTTGTTGTAGAATATTCTGTAATTTGGTAGAAAAAATATTTGTTGGGTCCTCGTTCAAACGCCTTTATGTAGAGTGGTCATTTAGTATGGTGGATATTTCTCTTTCATAAAGAGTTTTATCTAAAATGACCACTGATCCCCCTGACCAGCGGACCACGAGAACCCCTCGGATTTTGTGGCATAGGAAGAAAGGTGAGCTGAACAATAATTTTTTAGGGGGAAAAAATGACCGGAGTGCTTCTTTAAAGGGAACCTGTCACCAGATTTGGTGACTATAAGCTGCGGCCACCACTAGTGGGCTCTTTGATCAAACCAGAGAGCAAGAAAAGGGGGGGAAATACCCCATGAGATATTCAAGGAAACACTACAAGTCGTAGTCAGGTGTAAAAATCATGTACAATCTTTATTATAAACAGTTATATATAAGGCCAGGTAAGAGAATAAAAACCAGGAGCACACAGAGAGGCGATCAGGTCAGAGGAGTCACCATGAGTGGGAACTGCATAATCAATTCACACATGTAAAGAAAGACTCCCTGTGGAAAACACATGTGGACAATAATAACCTGCATAGTTTACTTACTCATGGTGATGCCTCAACGGCCCGAAAGCCACCGCACACCGACGCGTTTCGTATCTTCCTCAGGGCAGTGCGACATGATGTGTGACGGGAGGGAGCCATTTATATGTGTCCTAATGAACGACATGCCTAGCGTCCATTAGGGTCGCGTGCAAAGGCGGGGTCTCGTCCGGAGCGTGCGTCATCGGGCAATTCCCGGAAGTGACGCGGGTAACAACAGTGTCGTCACACTGAGCCCACCCATTCCGTTTCCGGAATCCGTCATCATAACACACTCGGGAGGAGACCGCACTGCGCACGCGCACCACGGACGCGGCCATCTTTATCAAGGGCACACAGAAGGGCAAATATACATAACGGTATGCGGCGAAAATGTGGCTAAGTCATCAGGAGACATCTGAAGCAAACAATGATGATAAAACAAAGACACCATATGTTATATTCAAGCAGAATAGATATGAATATAATAACCACTATGGTTCATCACTCTCCGCAATGACATCACGAATATACATATATATGAGCAGCATCATGCTCATCCTTAAAGAAAAAGAAAAAAGATGTCACAGAAATGCTGTCCTGATGTTTCAGATGGTAGATATAATCATCCAATGAAAGTCACATATCCGTATGTAGCACCAAGACGATGGAAAAAAGGTCAAAAAAGGGGGCTCCCTCTCAGTCAAAGATGGGTAGAAACACTAACAATACAAATGAAATATAGAATTAAAAAATAATTAAAATAAGAGACACACATCATAAAAACATCATAAAAACAAGCAGAGAAAAAGCGGCAAAGTCATGGATACTTCAGTTAGGGTTTATAGGAACGGGGCGAAGGATAGTTTTTCATTGAGTCCAAAGGGTGTCATTGTCCCCAATGTGATAATCCAACGACACTCAAGTTTGGCTAACGCCTTTTTATGGTTACCACCTCTACTTCCCAATTTTAGTTTGTCGATCCCTCTTACCTTCAAGGAGGAAGGGTCGCAGGCATGATATACCTTAAAGTGTCGGGGGATGGTTTTCAAGGACTCAAGATCAGACACCCCCTCCGCAGCAATGATATCCCTAACATGCTCACGCACCCGGATGCGGAACTGTCTGGATGTTAAACCCACATAGGTTAATCCACATCCGCATCCGGCTGCGTAAATAACATATTCTGTGCTGCAGCTAATGAAGTGTCTGATATCAAAAGTCCTATTCCCATCCACCGACACAAAGGTGTAGATAAGAGCCCAGGCCGCTGTGTAGAACATAACAAGCACCTTATATTACTCATATAAAGGGCGATGCGGTGCAGACTGGTCGGATGGGTGTCTCCATTCTCCAATAGCGGCGCCTCTTCTTTCGGCCATCTTTGTCCTTTTTCTTCTGAATCCTGGATGCATGATGCATTCTACATCATCCACGGTAGCCGGCATTGAGCTCCTGAGCAAGCGCACTACAATATTTTGATCTGCCCTTCTCAGGGCAGATCCAAGTGCTCTTCAAAAAGTAACTAAACTTTTGGGAGAATTTTTTTGTTTTATGCCCAATAATTCTGAGCAGATTGGGGAGGAATCTGTTCTTGAACGCCCCAAAATAGCTGAAAAGCTCTTTTAGAAGAGCACACACAGCACAGAGCAGATGCTGTAGAAAGTAGTCCTGTCTCCTGAGCCGTGCACTTCTAAGGAGTCTTTTGAGCAATTTACGGGGGTCTCAGGACCCAGACCCACATAAATGTGCTCAGAATTAATGTACCTAAAACATAGAAGATATCTCCCAAAAATGAAGGTATTTTTTAAATGTTTCACAGTACTATGGTTCCTGTATTGTCCGCAGTCTGATGATGGCTGGTAACAAATCCTGCTATCTCCTTATTATTGTTACATACATACTAGGAGCTGCAGTTTCATGCCAGACAATTTTATGTTGGGTTAGCTTTAGTTCTGGTGACGTAGTAGTGATTTGAGCTTGATTTTGGTAATGTAGTCATGTACCAATGATGGTTCTGGTGATGTAGTAGTGATTTCAGCTTGGTTCTGATTATGCATTCATATACCAATGGCCGTTCTGGTAATGTAGCAGTATGCAGATAGTGGTTCTGGTGATGTAGCGGTGTGCAGATGGTGGTTCTCGTGATGTAGTAGTGATTTGAGGTTGGTTCTGGAGATGTTGTCATGTACAAATGGTGGTTCTGGTAATGTTATCATTATTTGAGGTTGGTTCTGGAGATGTTGTCATATACAGATTGTGGTTCTGGTAATGTTATCAAGATTTGAGGTTGGTTCTGGTGATGTATTTGTGTATATGTAGCAATATTTAATTTATTAGGTTTAATAGAAGATCAATATATCTCCCATACACTATAGATAGGCGTCCCATCATGCGGCTGGCAGTTATCCTGCCTGACTCTCCTATACACTATACACAGGTGTCCCATCATTTGGCTGTCAGCTATCTCCCAGACTGTCCCATACACTATAGACAGGTGTCCCATCATGCGGCTGGCAGCTGTCTCCCTGATTCTCGCATACACAGGAGCGTTCACTTTGTTGAGTGGTCGTGTTCTCTATGAGACAGACGCTACTACACATCTCTGGCAGTGGCTCACCTCTTAGAGAGAAAAGGATCCACAGTCCAAAATTGGACCTGCTGGGTCATCACTCCACTGACAATCAGACGGTCGGCCGAGCCTGTCTATCTCCGGGTTCAGCCAACTGTAGTCTGTGTACAAGCGCTTTAACTACTATCTGAAGGGAATGTGATCGGTTTGGGTGTGTGCACACCATGACCTTTACACATCTGTGAATCTATAGAGTTTTTCAGGAGGAGAACAAGTTAGGAAACACTGGCATCTTTTTTAAATTGAAATTGTTTTAAGTACTAGTCAGCGACTTCTTGGTGGCAACAGCATGAAAAATGGTTCAAATACCTGTTTTAACCACTTAGTGTCTTTGAAAACCTGAAGCTGTTAAATAAGCAAAATAAAACTGAACGTATGCGCAACAAGTGCAGATCTTCATTCCTATGGCGTTTAACACTTTTTCAAGTGTGTTACAGAGTAGTGTTTTAAATAGATGTCGCGTGCACAAAATCATAATTTTAAGTTGTCAGTAAAGGGTGCGACCACATATAGTGTCTAGGGCAGCATGACGGCCAAATACAGCCCTGCCCATGCTACTTTGTAATATCCCTCATTTTGCTGTAAAATGTCTCCAATTTTGCTGAATAATATCTCCCATGCCACTGTGTAATATTCCCCATTCTGCTTTGTAATATCCCCCATGTTGCTGTGTATTTTCTACCATGCTACAGTGTAATATCCCTCTATTCTGCTGTATAATGTCCCCCATGTTGCTGTGTAATGTCCCCCATGCTGCTGTGTAATGTCCCCTATGCTGCTGTGTAATATACCCCCATTCTGCTGTATAATGTCTCCCATTCTCCTCTGTCATGTTCCCTATGCTAATGTGTAATGTACCCAATGCTGATGTATAATGTACCCAATGCTGCTATGTAATTCATCCCCATGCTGCTGTATAATGTACCCAATGCTGTTGTGTAATATACCCCATTCTACTGTATATCCCCCATGCTGCAGTGTACTATCCCCCATTTTGCTGTGTAATATCCCCATGCTGCTGTGTAATATCCCCAATTATGCTGTGTAATTTCTCCAATTGCTGCTGTGTAATATGCCCCATTCTGCTTTCTAATATCCCCCATTCTGGTGTATAATGTCTCCAATTTTGCTGTATAATGTCCTTCATGCTGCTGTGTAATATCCCCCATTCTGCTATGTAATATCCCCCATGCTGCTGCTGTGTAATATCCCCATTCTGTTTTGTAATATCCGGCATTCTGCTGTAAAATGTCCCCTATGCTGCTGTGTCATTTCCCCCCATGCTGCTATATAATGTCCGCAATGCTGCTGTGTATTATCCCCCATTCTTCTGTATAATATTCCCCATGGTGCAGTATAATAAACCCTGTTCTGCTGTCTTATGTTCCCCATTCTACTGTATAATGTCCTCCATGCTACTGTGTAATATCTGGCATTCTGCTGTATGTATCCCATGCTCCTATGTAATACCCCCATTCTTCTGTATAATGTCTCCCATGCTGCTGTGTAATATATCCCACTTTTTGCTTTGTTATATCTCCCATTCTGCTGTATGGTGTCCCCAAATATTTCTGTGTAATGTTCCCCATGCTACAGTGTAATATCTCCTATTCTGCTGTATAATATCCCACTGGTTCCTGTGTAATGTTCCAAAAGCTGCTGTGTAATGTTCCCTTTGCTGATGTGTAATATCCCCTATTCTGCTGCATAATGTCTCCCATGTAGCTGTGTAATGTCCCACATGCTGTTGCGTATTGTACCCCATGCTGCTGTGTAATGTTCCTTATGCTGCTTTTTAATATGTCTCATTCTGCTGTACAATGTTTCCCATGCGTCTGTGTAAATTCCCCCATTTTGCTGTATAACGTCCTCCATGCTACTTTTTTTATCCGTCATTCTGCAGCATGCCTCCCATCTTTCTGTGTAATATCCACATTCTGCTGTGTAATGTCTCCCATGCTCTTGTGTAGTATCCCCCATGCTGTTGTGTAACATCCCACATTCTGCTTTGTAATATCCCCCATTTTGCTGTATAATGTCCCCCATGTTGCTAATATACCCCAAATATGTTGTATAATGTCCTCCATGCTGCTTTGTAATATCCCTATTCTGCTGTATAATGTCCCTCATGCTGCTGTGTAATATCCCCCATTCAACTGTATAATGTTCCCCATGTAGCGATTTAATATCCCCCGTTCTGCTGTATAATGTCCTCCATTCTACTGTGTATTATCTGCCATTCTGTGGTATGCCTCCCATCTTTCTGTGTAATCTCCCCATTCTGCTGTGTAATGTTTCCCATGCTCTTATGTGATATTCCCCATGCTGCTGTGTAATATCCCCATTCCGCTGCATAATGTCACCCATGCGGCAGTATAATATCCCCCATTCTGCTTTTTAATGTCCCCCATGCTGCCGTGTAATTTCTCCTCGTGCTGCTGTATAATGTACCCAATGCTGCTGTGTAATATCCCCTATTCTGCTGTATAATATCCCCATTGGTGCAGTGTACTTTTTTCCATTTTGCTGTGTAATGTCCCCCCTGCTGCTGTATAATGTCCTTCCTGTTTTTTGTAATATATGCCATTCTGCTGTATGTCTCCTATGCTGCTGTGTAATATCACCTGCTGCAGTGTAATATCCCCCATTCTAATGTATAATGTCTCCCTATTTGCTCTGTAATATACCCTATTCTGCTGTATAATATACCCCATGGTGCAGTGTATTATTTTCCATTCTGCTGTGTAATGTCTCCCTCTGCTGCTGTATAATGTCCTCCAAGGTATTTTGTAATATCTACCATTTGCTGTATGTCTTCCATGCTGCTGTGTAATATCCCCATGCTACTATGTAATCTCTTCCATTATGCTGTGTAACATCCCCCATTCTGCTATGTAATATCTCTCATAATGATGTGTAATATCCCCCATTCTGCTTGGTAATATCCCCCATTCTGCTTGGTAATATCTCCCATTCTGCTGTGTTATGTCCCTATGTTGCTCTGTAATGTTCCCCATGTTGCTGTCTAATATCCCCAATTCTGCTGTATTTTGTCCTCCATGTTGCTGTGTAACATCCCCCATTCTACTTTGTAATACCCCCCATTCTGCTGTATAATGTCTCCCATGTTGATGAGTAATGTCCCCATTATATATATATTGTGTATATTGTCCCTATGCTGCTGTGTAATTTACCTCATGCTGCTGTTTAATCTACCCAATGCTGCTGTGTAATATCCCCCATTTTGCTGTGTAATTTCCCCTTTCTGCTTTGTAATATCCCCCATTCTGCTGTATAATATCATCCATGCTATTGTGTAATATCTGCCATTCTGCTGTATGTCTTTGATGCTGCTGTGTAATATGCCCATTTTGCTGTATAGTATTCCCATGCTGCTGTGTAATATCCCCCATTCTGCTTTGCAACATAGCCAATGCTGCTCTGTATTATCCCCCATTCTGCTGTGTAATATCCCCCATGCTGCTGTGTTATATCCCCAATTTTGCAGTATAATTTCTCCAATTTTGCTGTATAATAAACCCTTGCTGCTCTGTAATATCCCTATTCTGCTTTGTAATATACCCCATTCTGCTGTGTTATGTCTCCCATGCTGCTGTGTAATATGCCCCATTCTGCTTTGTAATGTCTCAATGTTGCTTTATAATGTCCCCCATGTTGCTGTGTAATGTCTGCCACATTATCTATATATATAATTACCTTATTCTGTCTGTCTGTCTGTCTTGCTCCAAAATGAGTTATTACAGTGACAACCGTCGCATTGTTTGCTCTTCTCGTCCCGACCACGCCCCCACACGCATTTTCCGTTTGGCTCGGCCCGGCCATGCCCCCTGCATGCATCAGCCGCTTGGCCCGGCCACGTTCCCCACACGCATTTTCTGCTTGGCTCGGCCTGAGCACGCCACCCGCACAGTGCCGCTTGGCCACGCCCCACACACACTGTGCCTGATCGGCCATGCCCCCTAATTACTTTGCCCGCTCGGCCACACCCCTACACACTTTGCCCGCTTGGCCACGCCCCTCACACACTTTGCCCGCTCGGCAACGCTCCCCATACACATTGGGCACCTATACACCTCCCCTCAGGACTACTCCACCTATTATACTCCTCCCCCTGGACTACTCCTCCTATGAGACTGCTCCCCCCACTACTACCCCACCTATTATATTCCTCCCCCCAGGACTACTCCACCTATTATACTCCTCCCCCCAGGACTACTCCTCCTATTAGACACCTCCCCCCAGGACTACTCCACCTATTATACCCCTCACCTCCAGGACTACTCCTATTATTATCCTCCTCTCCCCCAGGACTACTCCTCCTATTATCCTCCTCTCCCCCCAGGACTACTCCTCCTATTATCCTCCTCTCTCCCCAGGACTACTCCTCCAACATACACACACTGCACAAAACTTACCTCCCCCCAAAACACACACACACCCCACACACAGCACCCCACACACACCCCCACACAAGCCGCACAACTCTCACAGCACTACATACACAACACGCTGCAGACTCACATCGCTCCACAAACAACGCAACACACAACGCAACACACAAACAACACCGCTCTTTCACACTGCCACTCCCAGACAACACCCAGAACATTTACAGCACCCTACACAAACACTTGGTAACTACACACAACAACATCTATATATATTACAAAAATCATACATTAACTACACAATACATTCTAGAATTCCCGATTCGTTAGAATCGGTCCACCTTCTAGTATTGTAATATTCCCCTGCTGTGCCTTATAATTTCCCCCATGTTGCTGTGTGATATCCCCCATGCTGCTGTGTAATGTCCCTTATGCTGCAGTGTAATATACCCCATTCTGCTGTATAATGTCTCCCATGTTCCTCTGTAATCTTCCCCATGCTTCTGTGTAATTTCTCCCATGCTGCTGTATAATGTACCCAATGCTTTTATGTAATTTCCCCCATTCTGCTGTATAATATCCCCAATGCTGCAGTGATCTATCCCCCATTCTGTTGTGTAATGTCCCACCTACTGCTGTATAATGTCCTCCTTGCTACTGTGTAATATCTGCCATTCTGCTGTATGACTCCCATGCTTTTGTGGAAAATCAACATTCTGCTGTGTAATATATCCCATGCTGCTGTTTTATATGTCCCATTCTACTTTGTAATATCCCCCATTCTGCTGTATAATATCCCCCCATGTTGCTATGTAATGTCCGCCATATTACATTATAATATACCCCTATTCTGCTGTATAATGTCCCCCATAATGCTGTGTAATATCCCCCATGCTGCTGTGTAATGTCCCCTATGCTGCTGTGTAATATCCCCCATTCTGCTTTGTAATATCCCACATTGTGCTGTATAATGTCCCCCATGTTGCTTGGTAATATCCCCCATTCTGCTGTATATTGTCACCATGCTGCTGTGTAATTTCCTCCCATCTTGCTGTATAATGTACTCAATACTAAGTTGTAATATCCCCCATTCTGCTGTGTAATGTCTCCAATGAGGCTCCAATGTGAGGTTTGTGGGGGAGGGGCAGGCAGAGGTTATAGTCTGGGGATTGCAGGGGAGGGGCAGGCAGAGGTTATAGTCTGGGGATTGTGGGGCAGGGGAAGGCGTAGGATATAGTTGGGATTGCGAGGGAGGGGCAGGTAAAGGCTATAGTCTGGGGATTGTGGGGGAGGGGCAGGTAGAGGCTATAGTCTGGTGATTGCGGGGGAGGGACAGGCAGAGGCTAAAGACTAAGGATTAGGCGGCCTATTATTCTAGTCTGGGGATTAGGGGGCATATGACTAGATAGTGGTTGGGGAGCTGGGGCTGATTGTATAGTCTTAGATTTAGGGGGTCTATTGCTGTAGGAGGGGTTTTTAGGGAGCCTATTGCTGTAGGAGGGGGGTTTATGGAGAGTATCGCTGGAGGAGGTGGGGTTTAGGGGGCCTATTGCTGTACGAGGAGTATTTAGGGTCCTATTGCTGTGCGGGGGGGTTTAAGAGGCCTATTACTGTGGGGGGGTTTAGGGGGGCTATTGCTGTAGAGGAAAGTTTACGGGGCCTATTGCTGTACAGGGCGGTTTGAGGAGCCTATTGCTGTTGAAGGGGGCTTAGGGAACCTATTGGTGTAGATGGGGGTTTAGCTTGCCTATTGCTGTAGAGGGGGGTTTAGGGGGCCTATTGCTGTAGATGGCAAGTTTAGGTAGCCTATTGCTGTAGAGGGTGGATAAGGGAGCTTATTGCTGTAGAAGAGGGTTTAGGGGGCCTATTGCTGTGGCAGGTAAAGGCAGGTAAAGGCTATAAGGGGATTGTGGGGGAGGGGCAGGTAGAGGCTATAGTCTGGTGATTGCGGGCGAGGGACAGGCAGAGGCTAAAGACTAAGGATTAGGCGGCCTATTATTGTAGTCTGGGGATTAGGGGGCCTATGACTAGATAGTGGTTGGGGAGCTGGGGCTGTTAGTATAGTCTTAGAGTTAGGGGGTCAATTGCTGTAGGAGGGGTGCTTAGGGAGCCTATTGCTGTAGGAGGGGGGTTTATGGAGAGTATAGCTGTAGGAGGGGGGTTTAGGGGGCCTATTGCTGTAGCAGCAGTGTTTAGGATCCTATTGCTGTAGGAGGGGGGTTTAAGGGGCCTATTGCTGTTGGGAAGTTAGGGGGGCTATTGCTGTAAAGAAAGGTTAAGGGGGGCGATTGCTGTAGAGGGCAGTTTGGGGAGCCTCTTGCTGTAGAAGGGGGCTTAGGGAACCTATTGGTGTAGATGGTGGGTTAGGGAGGCTTACAGAGTGAAAGATAGTGCAAAGGATAAAATCGATGGGGATAAGTGTAAGGACTCAGTATGTTGGGGTTCTCAGTATGGAGAGGGGTAGATGTAGAAACTTGGTACTCAAGATCAATGTGAACAGTGGTTTTAATTGTGAAGAACTTATAGGACCAGCACAAGTACAGATGTTTCGGTCAAAAGACCTTAATCAGTGCGTGCAGAGGGTCCTCAAAGTATAGTAGCATGGTGAGCGGCGTAGCCCAGTATGACGTGGTGTCCATCGCTGTCTATGTGGCAATGATGTG
The DNA here is from genome assembly GCF_048569485.1 of Anomaloglossus baeobatrachus. NCBI lineage: Eukaryota > Metazoa > Chordata > Amphibia > Anura > Aromobatidae > Anomaloglossus > Anomaloglossus baeobatrachus. Next base: position 366,644,290 of record NC_134354.1, on the reverse strand, counting down.
CTTGTGGTGGTCCTACAAGTTCTTTATAATAAAAACCACTATTCAGTTTGATCTTTAGTGCCAAGTTTCTCTAACTATTTGATACGGTTTGGGACCCTACTTGTGCACCACCCCAGAAGTGACGTGTGTATCAATGCATTAAGTTTTAAGAGGGGGAAGGATTGGGAGCTCATTATCGAAAAGGAGCTAGCATGGGGATTCAGTATGAACAGGCGCAGTGTGAGGACTCAGTATGGAAACGAGGCAGCATGGGTGGGCTCAGTATGGAGTGGAGCAATGTAGGGGACTCGGTATGAGACATGAGGTAGTGTGGGGGTGCTCAGCATTAGGGCTCTTTTCCACTACGTCGCTATTAATCCAAAAGGAATGTTCAGTCCATTTCATCTCCTTAAGATTCTGGAGGAGGCTTTTTGTGTCTTTTATGTAAACGACGGTGCGCTTCATGAGCGGTTGTAAAATATTGTCTAACCAATCTGAAAGGTGGCTGCTTAGCGATCCCGTGCTAGCAACAATGGGTCTTAACGGAGGGGGGAAGGTGTCCTTGTGAACTTTGGGTAGACTCTGAAAGATGGGGCAAATAGAGGTATTCCTAGGTTTTCTTGTTTAGAATCCCCCAATCTTAACCTTGTTGTAGAATATTTACTCACAAGGAAGTTATCAATACTCAAAAAGGCTTATTCATAGTGGTCTTTAGAGCGTCACTAATTATATCCCTACAAACACTTCAAAAGACCATTTCATAGTACAAAATATTCCATCTTTATTAACATGATTAAAAAACATGTACACAAGGACACAAGGACATGATAAAAAATATATAAACAAAAAGGTGTAGAGAGAGGAATCTATCAAAAAGGCAGAATTTTTAACAATTTCATTTGTGTTACCATCAATATGTTGGAACCATCATCTATCATCCCCTACATGCTGGGGTGAGTTTATGCAAACATATAAAGGGTCCACATACAATTATCCTTGCATATAATCTCTAGATAATAGTAATGAAACCTTTTACTGAGAAAAGCAAGAGAGATGACCCTCATATGGTGAATGAAAAAATCTGCATGCAGTTATAATTGAAAATACTTTGGTTTATAAGCAAAATGCATTTGTCCCATTAGATATAGGTCTGTCATTTATATTTTGCACAAGGGCCCCATATAATGGACAACACTAATGAAGTATATTGCAAAAGGTTTCAGATCTCACACTGAAGGAGGTCTGATAGCGTTTCACAAGTCATTACAAAAAGTCCAATTGGACTAAACATGCAGAAAGATGGTATAGTTACCTAATGGATAGAGCCTCCCTCACACCACTCCAACGATCGTTTCACGTATCTTCGTCAGGGAGTGATGTGAGGGAATGCTGGGCAACCTTAAATAACCCCCAAACAGCTGATCGCTATCAAGAATAAGCACTATGTTTACCGGACGCTGCTGGTGCGGACGCAAACACTCCCCCCCGGGCGGCCACGAGGCACGGGTACGTCACCAGACGCGACCGAGGTCGCATGTGATGACGCAACCACGCCAGGAGGCCGCAGGGATGGGAGTGCGCATGCGCATCGCAGCGTCAGTGCTTATGATGCTGTGCACAGGGGGAAACAGCTCCATTTTGTTGTATACCAGAAATCGGTTTTCTCCACATGGATAATAAGTATATAGGACAAAAAATAAATAACGAAAAACCCCATATATTCTATTCATAGATTCCAAAGGGCACAATTCTAGTATTCGATCTTAAATTCATAGAAATTGCATTAATTTTCATGGTGTACCATTCATATATCTATATATTTATAACGAACAAGGGGTATTTAAGTAAAGCAATAATCAGCAATATCCCATATTCCTTACATCCATTATCTATTTATTTGCTGCATATAAGGTGTCCATATTTTTCCCTCGATTAGAATAATTAAAACACATATCTAAAATGATGGCGTTGCGGACAAACACACTCAGAGAATATCACAGTTAGCAGTTTAAACTTTATGGTCATAAAAGACCCTACTAAAGCGACAATACGGAGAGGGGTGACACAAGGGTGTCACCACTCTCCAAGTATGGCCTAGTAATTAGAAAGTATATATCCACGCATTTAATGAAAATCGTGTTAGATATGTCCACTATAATGTGGAGGTTGTACAAAAAAGTGTAGGGTAGGGTATCAGCGACGATGTGCCAGAGAGGGTGTCGCATATTGGTAACCTACTATGCATAATATCAAAAAGGTAGGGAGATACAAGTCTCAATCTTTATTTCCAGGTCCTCACCAATCATAGAGGTGTCAGAGGAAGTCCATATAGGACTCATCTATGGTAATGAGGTAGAAAGAGGTGATAGAATATATCACCACCTGCTACCCATGGCATAGATAGAGAAAAAGAGCAATTATGAGTTTTTATCAGACTAACATTCCCACAAAAGGTGGTATATGTTGTCAATCATTGTTCATTCAAAAATAAGTATATACAATGATACTCATAGTGGAAAGATATCAATTGTTGACCCACCCACCGTATGTAGCATCAAAGGTGCGGGGAAATTCGGGTTTAAATCCTTAACAACCTTCATTCTCAGATCCTCAATAGTCATAGAAGTGTCAAAGAAAGTCCATAACGGACTCATCTATAACAATGAGGTGGAAAGAGGCGACAGACAGTGTCGCCACCTGCCACCCATGGCATAGATAGAAAAAAGAGAGAAGCAAGTATTGATCTTTATCAAGCTAATATTGTGACACAAGATAACATAAGCTCTCAATCATTGTTATATCATGTGTAGATATATATGATGACACTCATAATATGTGGTGTCACAACTCAATAACCAGGGTACACAATTTCACCTCAACTCTGAGACATATTTCCAATTGCATGTGATATGCTGTTATACCAAGGTGGCACGGGCAGAAAAATGGCATTCATATTAGATCATTCAATGGGTGTCAGGTAGGAGGGGCAAATGGATAATCCTATAGGAAGTTAGAAAATCCCCATTGTTCATTGAGGCCTATTGGCTTCATAGTTCTCAATAAGGTAATCCATTTGCATTCCATTTGTCCCAATTTCTTCCCCGTGTCGCCCCTTCTATTTCCCACATGCAATTTGTCAATGCCCGAGAATTGAAGGTTATGTCCCTGGCCAGGGTGGCATTCACGAAAATGTTTAGCAATGGGTTTCAGTTTAGTGAGTTTCTCGGTTTGGTCTGCGGTAACTGTTTCAGCATTTTTAATGTCTCTGATGTGTTCCAAAATGCGGACCCGAAGTTCGCGTGTAGTCATGCCCACATATAATTTTTTGCACGGACAACGTGCCAAGTAAATGACATGTGTGGTTCTACAATTGATGTGTTGGAGAATTTTAAATGTTCTACCATTTAATGCATCTGAGAAATTCTGAGTTTTCAAGACATATTTACATGCCGAACAGCTGCCGCATTTCCAAGAGCCCCATTTCGGTCCCCTAGAATCAAAGATAAATTGAGATGTCGTAGTCACATGGTGACTATGTACCAGAAACTCACGTATCGTTTTGCTTCTCCTAGCTACAAAGGAAGGTTCGTTAGTGACAATTTTACACAAATAAGGATCTTGTTTTAGGATGGACCAATGTCTTGAAATGACATCTGTCAATTCCGCCCATCTGGAGTGGTAGGTGGTGATGAACCGGAGTTTGTTGTCAGAGATTCCCTTGCGATGAGGAATCAGAAGTGTTGATCTCTCCGCATTTTTCGCTCGCTGGTAAGCTTGGTTAATATATTTACTCTTATATCCCCGTTGGAGAAATCTTGTCTGAAGATCTCCTGCTTGTTGTTCAAAGTCCTCAACTCTGTCACAGATGCGTCGCGCTCTAATGAATTGGCCAGTAGGAATGGCACGTATTACATGTGAAGGGTGAGCTGACCTGGCGTGTAAAAATGAATTAACACTTGTCTCCTTACGATGTATGTTGGTATGCAGGTCTCCCTGGTTGTCCACCATGATATCCAAATCCAAAAAACTGATTCTGGTCTTGCTGATCGAATATGATAATTTGACGTTCCACGAGTTGTCGTTCAAATGGTTCATGAATTCTTCCAACACTGTTCTGGAGCCCTGCCAAATGAATAGAACGTCGTCTATGAATCTTAGCCAGAGCACCACTGAGCCAGAAAACATTGCCTCACTGTTTTGCACAAATTCCCTCTCCCACATTCCCATGAAGAGATTAGCGTAGGATGGGGCACACGCCACCCCCATCGCCACGCCTCTCTTCTGTAGGAAAAAGCGATCCTTGAAAACAAAATAATTGTGGGAGAGGATAAATTTCATCACAGTAAGGAGAAAATCAACAAGATCATTCTCCATGTCCCTATTGGTTAAAAAGAATCTCAGTGCTGAGAGTCCCAGGGAGTGAAGGATACTAGTGTACAGGGACTCCACATCACATGTGACGAGGAACATGTCCTCGTCCATGTGTATCCCATCTAGTCTTTGTAAGACTTCAGTGGAGTCCCTTACATATGATGGTAATTCCATAACTATAGGCTTTAAGAAGTGATCCAATAGTTTAGATACAGGTTCTACCAGACTGCCCATCCCTGACACAATCGGTCTCCCAGGGGGGTTCTTTAAGTCCTTGTGTACCTTAGGTAATAGATATAACGTTGGCACACAAGGAAATTTGATCTTTAAACCTTCCCATACTTTCTTGGGTAAGACTCCCACTTCAAGGGCTTCATCAAGTATGTCGTATAATTCATTTTGAAAGGATTCCGTAGGATCCTTAGGGAGTTGTTGATAGCAGAGGGGGTCGTGGAGTTGTCTGAAGACCTCTTTCTCATAGAGGTCTACAGGCCACACTACCACGTTGCCCCCCTTATCTGCTGGTTTAAAGATGACACCCTTCATGTGTCTTAATTCATCCAGGGCCTGTCGCTGCTCCCTACATAGGTTATCATACGGTCGATGCTGGGGAATACGAAATATTTCCTCAACAACCATCCTGACAAACACCTCCACTGAGGAGCTTAATGATAATGGTGGAAAATATGTACTCTTTTTCTTAAGAATTTCTGGAAACTTACCAGGTTGTATATTCATCTGCTCCAGTAAAAGGTCTTCTAAGGCTTGTAGTGCCGCCAATTCTTCCTCTGTGGAGAATGAATCAGATTTTGATTTATTAGAGTGGTATTTCTTCAACAATAACTTTCGGGCAAAAAGAAAAGTATCCTTAATTGCCGTGAAGTGATCAAGATTGGCAGTTGGGCTAAAACCCAAACCCAAGGAGAGGACAGATTCTTGTGCAACTGTCAAGACAATGTTAGATAAATTAATTACCTTCAAGGTACTTGTTGATTTTGGGTCTGATTCAAAGCCAGATGGTTTATATTTCTTCGCCTTATTGCGTGTATAGTATCCACCTCCGGCCGTTGAGGTCTCTCCCCGAGAGTTATCAGTGGAAATAGTCGAGATATCGCTCATGGACGATGAGAATGATGTCGTTCTCGTGGGGTTTGGTCTTGATCTCCATCTATAGACTTTGTTAGTCTGGTAGTCCCGGGTGTCCCGCTGAAATTTATTCGTTTTCAAGGTCTGTATATCTTTCTCCCACTTTTGAAAGGCATTATTCAATTCAGAGTCAAATTTTTGCATTTGTTCGGGAGAGAGTGCCTGTCTCACTTTGTCTTGTGATATTTTAATTTGCCCCTCCAATTTTTCAAGATGTTTTTTATCAGCCTCGATCAATATTGATAGGAAGGATGATGAGCATGTATTACACGCTTCCTCCCATCTTTTTGCCAATTGTTCCTCTTCCAAAGAGAATGATGGCATGACCTGTACTCGCAGACCACGTGGAACAAGTTTTCGTTGGTCATAATGTTCCAAGGAAGCCTTGTTCCACCATGTCTTAGTCCTTCTGTACAATAATTCCTTCAATGCGTCTTTCTCATCTGTGACATCCTCTGAAGTGTTGTCCACAACATCACCACCCACATCTCCAAATATGGTTGACAATTTATTTAACCATGTGGAATCTCGGTTTTTAAAGTCCATGTTGGTGATCCTTCCTAAAACAACAACAACAAATATTTACTCACAAGGAAGTTATCAATACTCAAAAAGGCTTATTCATAGTGGTCTTTAGAGCGTCACTAATTATATCCCTACAAACACTTCAAAAGACCATTTCATAGTACAAAATATTCCATCTTTATTAACATGATTAAAAAACATGTACACAAGGACACAAGGACATGATAAAAAATATATAAACAAAAAGGTGTAGAGAGAGGAATCTATCAAAAAGGCAGAATTTTTAACAATTTCATTTGTGTTACCATCAATATGTTGGAACCATCATCTATCATCCCCTACATGCTGGGGTGAGTTTATGCAAACATATAAAGGGTCCACATACAATTATCCTTGCATATAATCTCTAGATAATAGTAATGAAACCTTTTACTGAGAAAAGCAAGAGAGATGACCCTCATATGGTGAATGAAAAAATCTGCATGCAGTTATAATTGAAAATACTTTGGTTTATAAGCAAAATGCATTTGTCCCATTAGATATAGGTCTGTCATTTATATTTTGCACAAGGGCCCCATATAATGGACAACACTAATGAAGTATATTGCAAAAGGTTTCAGATCTCACACTGAAGGAGGTCTGATAGCGTTTCACAAGTCATTACAAAAAGTCCAATTGGACTAAACATGCAGAAAGATGGTATAGTTACCTAATGGATAGAGCCTCCCTCACACCACTCCAACGATCGTTTCACGTATCTTCGTCAGGGAGTGATGTGAGGGAATGCTGGGCAACCTTAAATAACCCCCAAACAGCTGATCGCTATCAAGAATAAGCACTATGTTTACCGGACGCTGCTGGTGCGGACGCAAACACTCCCCCCCGGGCGGCCACGAGGCACGGGTACGTCACCAGACGCGACCGAGGTCGCATGTGATGACGCAACCACGCCAGGAGGCCGCAGGCATGGGAGTGCGCATGCGCATCGCAGCGTCAGTGCTTATGATGCTGTGCACAGGGGGAAACAGCTCCATTTTGTTGTATACCAGAAATCGGTTTTCTCCACATGGATAATAAGTATATAGGACAAAAAATAAATAACGAAAAACCCCATATATTCTATTCATAGATTCCAAAGGGCACAATTCTAGTATTCGATCTTAAATTCATAGAAATTGCATTAATTTTCATGGTGTACCATTCATATATCTATATATTTATAACGAACAAGGGGTATTTAAGTAAAGCAATAATCAGCAATATCCCATATTCCTTACATCCATTATCTATTTATTTGCTGCATATAAGGTGTCCATATTTTTCCCTCGATTAGAATAATTAAAACACATATCTAAAATGATGGCGTTGCGGACAAACACACTCAGAGAATATCACAGTTAGCAGTTTAAACTTTATGGTCATAAAAGACCCTACTAAAGCGACAATACGGAGAGGGGTGACACAAGGGTGTCACCACTCTCCAAGTATGGCCTGGCTTGTTGTAGAATATTCTGTAATTTGGTAGAAAAAATATTTGTTGGGTCCTCGTTCAAACGCCTTTAGGTAGAGTGGTCATTTAGTATGGTGGATATTTCTCTTTCATAAAGAGTTTTATCTAAAATGACCACTGATCCCCCTGACCAGCGGACCACGAGCACCCCTCTGATTTTGTGGCATAGGAAGAAAGGTGAGCTGAACAATAATTTTTTAGGGGAAAAAAATGACCGGAGTGCTTCTTTAAAGGGAACCTGTCACCAGATTTGGTGACTATAAGCTGCGGCCACCACTAGTGGGCTCTTATATACAGCATTCTAACATGCTGTAGATAAGAGCCCAGGCCGCTGTGTAGAACATAACAATCACCTTATAATACTCATCTAAAGGGCGATACGGTGCAGACTGTTCGGATTGGTGTCTCCATTCTCCAATAGCGGTGCCTCTTCTTTCGGCCATCTTTGTCCTCCTTCTTCTGAATCTTGGGTGCATGATGAATTCTATATCATCCACGGTAGCCGGCATTGAGGTCCTGCGCAAGCGCACTACAATACTTTGATCTGCCCTTCTCAGGGCAGATCAAAGTGCTCCTCAAAAAGTAACTAAACTTTTGGGAGAATTTTTTGTTTTATGCCCAATAATTCTGAGCAGATTGGTGAGGAATCTGTTCTTGAACTCCCCAAAATAGCTGAAATGCTCTTTTAGAAGAGCACACACAGCACAGAGCAGATGCTGTAGAAAGTAGTCCTGTCTCCTGAGCCGTGCACTTCTATGGAGTCTTTTGAGCAATTTACGGGGGTCTCAGGACCCAGACTCACATAAATGTGCTCAGAATTAATGTACCGAAAGCATAGAAGATATCTCCCAAAAATGAAGGTATTTTTTAAATGTTTCACAGTACTATGGTTCCTGTATTGTCCGCAGTCTGATGATGGCTGGTAACAAATCCTGCTCTCTCCTTATTATTGTTACATACATACTAGGAGCTGCAGTTTCATGCCAGACAATTTTATGTTGGGTTAGCTTTAGTTCTGGTGACGTAGTAGTGATTTGAGCTTGATTTTGGTAATGTAGTCATGTACCAATGATGGTTCTGGTGATGTAGTAGTGATTTCAGCTTGGTTCTGATTATGCATTCATATACCAAAGGCGGTTCTGGTAATGTAGCAGTGTGCAGATGGTGGTTCTGGTGATGTAGAAGTGTGCAGATGGTGGTTCTGGTGATGTAGCGGTGTGCAGATGGTGGTTATCGTGATGTAGTAGTGATTTGAGGTTGGTTCTGGAGATATTGTCATGTACAAATGGTGGTTCTGATAATGTTATCATTATTTAAGGTTGTCTAGGGCAGCATGACGGCCAAATACAGCCCTGCCCATGCTACTTTGTAATATCCCTCATTTTGCTGTAAAATGTCTCCAATTTTGCTGAATAATATCTCCCATGCCGCTGTGTAATATTCCCCATTCTGCTTTGTAATATCCCCCATGTTGCTGTGTATTTTCTACCATGCTACAGTGTAATATCCCTCTATTCTGCTGTATAATATCCCCCATGTTGCTGTGTAATGTCCCCCATGCTGCTGTGTAATCTTGCCTATGCTGCTGTGTAATATACCCCCATTCTGCTGTATAATGTCTCCCATTGTCCTCTGTCATGTTCCCTATGCTAATGTGTAATGTACCCAATGCTGCTGTATAATGTACCCAATGCTGCTATGTAATTCATCCCCATGCTGCTGTATAATGTACCCAATGCTGTTGTGTAATTTACCCCATTCTACTGTATATCCCCCATGCTGCAGTGTACTATCCCCCATTTTGCTGTGTAATGTCCCCCCTACTGCTGTGTAATGTTCTCCATGCTGCTGTGTAATATCTGCAACTCTGCTGTATGTCTCCCATGCTGCTGTGTATAATCTCCATTTTGCTGTGTAATATCCCCATGCTGCTGTGTAATATCCCCAATTATGCTGTGTAATTTCTCCAATTGCTGATGTGTAATATGCCCCATTCTGCTTTCTAATATCCCCCATTCTGGTGTATAATGTCTCCAATTTTGCTGTATAATGTCCTTCATGCTGCTGTGTAATATCCCCCATTCTGCTATGTAATGTCCCTTATGCTGCTGCTGTGTAATATCCCCATTCTGTTTTGTAACATCCGGCATTCTGCTGTAAAATGTCCCCCATGCTGCTGTGTAATTTCCCCCCATGCTGCTATATAATGTCCGCAATGCTGCTGTGTACTATCCCCCATTCTTCTGTATAATATACCCTATGGTGCAGTATAATAAACCCTATTCTGCTGTCTTATGTTCCCCATTCTACTGTATAATGTCCTCCATGCTACTGTGTAATATCTGGCATTCTGCTGTATGTATCCCATGCTCCTATGTAATACCCCCATTCTTCTGTATAATGTCTCTCATGCTGCTGTGTAATATATCCCACTTTTTGCTTTGTAATATCTCCCATTCTGCTGTATGGTGTCCCCAAATATTTCTGTGTAATGTTCCCCATGCTACAGTGTAATTTCCCCTATTCTGCTGTATAATATCCCACTGGCTCCTGTGTAATGTTCCAAAAGCTGCTGTGTATTGTTTCCTTTGCTGATGTGTAATATCCCCTATTCTGCTGTATAATGTCTCCCATGTAGCTGTATAATGTCCCACATGCTGTTGCGTATTGTACCCCATGCTGCTTTTTAATATGTCTCATTCTGCTGTACAATGTTTACCATGCGTCTGTGTAATTTCCCCCATTCTGCTGTATAACGTCCTCCATGCTACTTTTTTTTATCCGCCATTCTGCAGCATGCCTCCCATCTTTCTGTGTAATATCCACATTCTGCTGTGTAATGTCTCCCATGCTATTGTGTAGTATCCCCCATGCTGCTGTGTAACATCCCACATTCTGCTTTGTAATATCCCCCATTTTGCTATATAATGTCCCCCATGTTGCTCTGTAATGTTCCCCATGTTACTGTGTAATATACCCCAAATATGTTGTATAATGTCCTCCATGCTGCTTTGTAATATCCCCATTCTGCTGTATAATGTCCCTCATGCTGCTGTGTAATATCCTCCATTCAACTGTATAATGTTCCCCATGTAGCTATTTAATATCCCCCGTTCTGCTGTATAATGTCCTACATTCTACTGTGTATTATCTGCCATTCTATGGTATGCCTCCCATCTTTCTGTGTAATCTCCCCATTCTGCTGTGTAATGTTTCCCATGCTCTTATGTGATATTCCCCATGCTGCTGTGTAATATCCCCATTCCGCTGCATAATGTCACCCATGCGGCAGTATAATATCCCACATTCTGCTTTTTAATGTCCCCCATGCTGCCGTGTAATTTCTCCTCGTGCTGCTGTATAATGTTCCCAATGCTGCTGTGTAATATCCCCCATTCTGCTGTATAATATCCCCATTGGTGCAGTGTACTTTTTTCCATTTTGCTGTGTACTGTTCCCCCTGCTGCTGTATAATGTCCTCCCTGTTTTTTGTAATATATGCCATTCTGCTGTATGTCTCCTATGCTGCTGTGTAATATCACCATGCTGCAGTGTAATATCCCCCATTCTAATGTCTCCTATTTTGCTCTGTAATAAACCCCATTCTGCTGTATAATATACCCCATGGTGCAGTGTATTCTTTTCCATTCTGCTGTGCAATGTCTCCCTCTGCTGCTGTATAATGTCCTCCAAGGTATTTTGTAATATCTGCCATTTTGCTGTATGTCTTCCATGCTGCTGTGTAATATCCCCATGCTACTATGTAATTTCTTCCATTATGCTGTGTAACATCCCCCGTTCTGCTATGTAATATCCCTCATAATGATGTGTAATATCCTCCATTCTGCTTGGTAATATCGCCCATTCTGCTGTGTTATGTCCCCATGTTGCTCTGTAATGTTCCCCATGTTGCTGTCTAATATCCCCAATTCTGCTGTATATTGTCCACCATGTTGCTGTGTAACATCCCCCATTCTATTTTGTAATACCCCCTATTCTGCTGTATTATGTCTCCCGTGTTGCTGAGTAATGTCCCCATTATATGTATATTGTGTATATTGTCCCTATGCTGCTGTGTAATTTACCTCATGCTGCTGTATAAACTACCCAATGCTGCTGTGTAATATCCCCCATTTTGCTGTGTAATATCCCCCATGGTGCTGTGTAATATCCCCTTTCTGCTTTGTAATATCCCCCATTCTGCTGTATAATATCCTCCATGCTATTGTGTAATATCTGCTATTCTGCTGTATGTCTTTGATGCTGCTGTGTAATATGCCCATTTTGCTGTGTAGTATTCCCATGCTGCTGTGTAATATCCCCCATTCTGCTTTGCAACATAGCCAATGCTGCTCTGTATTATCCCCCATTCTGCTGTGTAATATCCCCAATTTTGCTGTATAATTTCTCCAATTTTGCTGTATAATAAACCCTTGCTGCTCTGTAATATCCCTATTCTGCTTTGTAATATACCCCATTCTGCTGTGTTATGTCTCCCATGCTGCTGTGTAATATGCCCCTTTCCGCTTTGTAATGTCTCAATGTTGCTTTATAGTGTCCCCCATGTTGCTATGTAATGTCTGCCACGTTATCTATATATATAATTGCCTTATTCTGTCTGTCTGTCTGTCTTGCTCCAAAATGTGTTATTACAGTGACAACCGTCGCATTGTTTGCTCGTCTCGGCCCAACCACGCCCCCCACATGCATTGGCCCTTTGGCTCAGCCCGACCATGCCCCCTGCATGCATTTGCCGCTTGGCCCGGCCACGTTCCCCACACGCATTTTCCGCTTTGTTCGGCCAGGGCATGCCACCCGCACACTGTGCCGCTTGGCCATGCCCCCACACACTGTGCCTGCTTGGCCATGCCCCCTACTTTCTTTGCCCGCTCAGCCACGCCCCTACACGCTTTGCCTGCTTGGCCACGCCCCTCACATGCTTTGCCTGCTCGGCAACGCTCCCCATACACATTGGGCACCTATACACCTCCCCTCAGGACTACTCCACCTATTATACTCCTCCCCCTGGACTACTCCTCCTATTAGACTCCTCCCCCCAGTACTACCCCACCTATTATATTCCTTCCCCCAGGACTACTCCACCTATTATACTCCTCCCCCCAGGACTACTCCTCCTATTAGACACCTCCCCCAGGACTTCTCCACCTATTATACTCCTCACCCTACAGGACTACTCCTCCTATTATCCTCCTCTCCCCCAGGACTACTCCTCCTATTATCCTCCTCTCTCCCCAGGACTGCTCCTCCTATTATCCTCCTCTCTCCCCAGGACTACTCCAACATACACACACTGCACAAAACTTACCTCCCCCCAAAAGACACACCCCACACACACACACCCCACACACAGCACCCCACACACACACCCACACAAACAGCACAACTCTCACAGGACCACATACACACAACACTGCAGGCACACAGCGCTCCACAAACAACGCAACACACACAACGCAACACACAAACAACACCGCTCTCTCACACCGCCACTCCCAGACAACACCCAGAACATTTACAGCAACCTACACAAACACTTGGTAACTACACACAACATCTATATATATTACAAAAATCATACATTAACTACAAAATAAATTCTAGAATACCCGATGCGTTAGAATCGGGCCACCTTCTAGTATCGTAATATTCCCCTACTGTGGCTTATAATTTCCCCCATGTTGCTGTGTAATACCCCCATGCTGCAGTGTAATATCCCTTATGCTGCAGTGTAATATACCCCATTCTGCTGTATAATGTCTCCCATGTTCCTCTGTAATCTTCCTCATGGTTCTGTGTAATTTCTCACATGCTGCTGTATAATGTACCCAATGCTTTTGTGTAATTTCCCCCATTCTGCTGTATAATATCCCCAATGCTGCAGTGATCTCTCCCCCATTCTTTTGTGTAATGTCCCACCTACTGCTGTATAATGTCCTCCTTGCTACTGTGTAATATCTGCCATTCTGCTGTATGACTCCCATGCTTTTGTGGAAAATCAACATTCTGCTGTGTAATATATCCCATGCTGCTGTTTTATATGCCCTATTCTGCTGTGTAATATCGCCCATTCTACTTTGTAATATCCCCCATTCTGTTGTATAATGTCCCCCCATGTTGCTATGTAATGTCCGCCATATTACATTGTAATATAACCCTATTCTGCTGTATAATGTCCCCCATAATGCTGTGTAATATCCTCCATGCTGCTGTGTAATGTCCCCTATGCTGCTGTGTAATATTCCCCATTCTGCTTTGTAATATCCCACATTGTGCTGTATAATGTCCCCATGTTGCTTGGTACTATCCCCCATTCTGCTGTATATTGTCCCCATGCTGCTGTGTAATTTCCTCCCATCCTGCTGTATAATGTACTCAATACTAAGTTGTAATATCCCCCATTCTGTGTGTAATGTCTCCCATGAGGCTCCAATATGAGGTTTGTGGGGGAGAGGAAGGCAGAGGCTATAGTCTGGGGATTGCATGGGAGGGGCAGGCAGAGGTTATAGTCTGGGGATTGTGGGGGAGGGGCAGGCGTTGGATATAGTTGGGATTGCGAGGGAGGGGCAGGTAAAGGCTATAGTCTGGGGATTGTGGGGGAGGGGCAGGTAGAGGCTATAGTCTGGTGATTGCGGGGTAGGGACAGGCAGAGGCTAAAGACTAAGGATTAGGCGGCCTATTATTGTAGTCTGGGGATTAGGGGGTCTATGACTAGATAGTCGTTGGGGAGCTGGGGCTGTTAGTATAGTCTTAGAGTTAGGGGGTCTATTGCTGTAGCAGGGGTGTTTAGGGAGCCTATTGCTGTAGGAGGGGGGTTTATGGAGAGTATCACTGTAGGAGGTGGGGTTTAGGGGGCCTATTGCTGTACGAGGAGTATTTAGGGTCCTGTTGCTGTGGGAGTGGGGTTTAAGGGGCCTATTGCTTTGAGGGGTTTAGGGGGGCTATTGCTGTAGAGGAAGGTTTAGGGGGCCTATTGCTTTAGAGGTCGGTTTGGGGAGCCTACTGCTGTTGAAGGGGGCTTAGGGAACCTATTGGTGTAGATGGGGGTTTAGCTTGCCTATTGCTGTTGAGGGGGGTTTAGGGGGCCTATTGCTGTAGATGGCAAGTTTAGGTAGCCTATTGCTGTAGAGGGTGGATAAGGAATCTTATTGCTGTAGAGGAGGGTTTAGGGGGCCTATTGCTGTGGCAGGTAAAGGCTATAGTCTGGGGATTGTGGGGGAGGGGCAGGTAGAGGCTATAGTCTGGTGATTGCGGGGGAGGGACAGGCAGAGGCTAAAGACTAAGGATTAGGCGGCCTATTATTGTAGTCTGGGGATTAGGGGGCCTATGACTAGATAGTGGTTGGGGAGCTGGGGCTGTTAGTATAGTCTTAGAGTTAGGGGGTCTATTGCTGTAGGAGGGGTGTTTAGGGAGCCTATTGCTGTAGGAGGGGGGTTTATGGAGAGTATAGCTGTAGGATGGGGTTTAGGGGGCCTATTGCTGTAGGAGCAGTGTTTAGAATCCTATTGCTGTAGGAGGGGGGTTAGGGGGGCTATTGCTGTAAAGAAAGGTTTAGGGTGGCGATTGCTGTAGAGGGCGGTTTGGGGAGCCTCTTGCTGTAGAAGGTGGCTTAGGGAACCTATTGGTGTAGATGGGGGGTTTAGCTTGCCTATCGCTGTAGAGGGGGGTTTAGGGGGCCTATTGCTGTAGATGGTGGGTTTAGGGAGGCTTACAGAGTGAAAGATAGTGCAAAGGATAAAATCGATGGGGAAAAGTGTAAGGACTCAGTATGTTGGGGTTCTCAGTATGGAGAGGGGTAGATGTAGAAACTTGGTACTCAAGATCAATGTGAACAGTGGTTTTTATTGTGAAGAACTTGTAGGACCAGCACAAGTACAGATGTTTCTGTCAAAAGACTTTAATCAGTGCGTGCAGAGGGTCCTCAAAGCATAGTAGCGTGGTGAGCGGCGTAGCCCGGTATGACGTGGTATCCACCGCTGTCTATGTGGCAATGATGTGCTTGAGCTGGTCCTACAAGTTCTTTATAATAAAAACCACTATTCACGTTGATCTTGAGTGCCAAGTTTCTCCAACTATTTGATACGGTTTGGGACCCTACTTGTGCACCACCCCAGAAGTGACGTGCGTATCAATGCATTAAGTATAGAGAGGGGGAAGGATTTGGAGCTCATTATCGAAAAGGAGCTAGCATGGGGATTCAGTATGAACAGGCGCAGTGTGAGGTCTCAGTATGGAAACGGGGCAGCATGGGTGGGCTCAGTATGGAGTGGAGCAATGTAGTGGAGTCAGTATGAGACGTGAGGTAGTGTGAGGGTGCTCAGCATTAGGGCTCTTTTCCACTACGTCGCTAGTAATCCAAAAGGAATGTTCAGTCCATTTCATCTCCTTAAGATTCTGGAGGAGGCTTTTTGTGTCTTTTTTGTAAACGACGGTTCGCTTCATGAGCGGTTGTAAAATATTGTCTAACCAATTTGAAAGGTGGCTGGTTAGCGATCCCGTGCTAGCAACAATGGGTCTTAACGGAGGGGGGAAGGTGTCCTTGTGAACTTTGGGTAGACTCTGAAAGATGGGGCAAATAGAGGTATTCCTAGGTTTTCTTGTTTAGAATCCCCCAATCTTAACCTTGTTGTAGAATATTCTGTAATTTGGTAGAAAAAATATTTGTTGGGTCCTCGTTCAAACGCCTTTAGGTAGAGTGGTCATTTAGTATGGTGGTTATTTCTCTTTCATAAAGAGTTTTATCTAAAATGACCACTGATCCCCCTGACCAGCGGACCACGAGCACCCCTCGGATTTTGTGGCATAGGAAGAAAGGTGAGCTGAACAATAATTTTTTAGGGAAAAAAAATGACCGGAGTGCTTCTTTAAAGGGAACCTGTCACCAGATTTGGTGACTATAAGCTGCGGCCACCACTAGTGGGCTCTTATATACAACATTCTAACATGCTGTAGATAAGAGCCCAGGCCGCTGTGTAGAACATAACAATCACCTTATAATACTCATCTAAAGGGCGATACGGTGCAGACTGTTCGGATGGGTGTCTCCATTCTCCAATAGTGGTGCCTCTTCTTTCGGCCATCTTTGTCCTCCTTCTTCTGAATCTTGGGTGCATGATGAATTCTATATCATCCACGGTAGCCGGCATTGAGGTCCTGCGCAAGCATAGAAGATATCTCCCAAAAATGAAGGTATTTTTTAAATGTTTCACAGTACTATGGTTCCTGTATTGTCCGCAGTCTGATGATGGCTGGTAACAAATTCTGCTATCTCCTTATTATTGTTACATACATACTAGGAGCTGCAGTTTCATGCCAGACAATTTTATGTTGGGTTAGCTTTAGTTCTGGTGACGTAGTAGTGATTTGAGCTTGATTTTGGTAATGTAGTCATGTACCAATGATGGTTCTCGTGATGTAGTAGTGATTTCAGCTTGGTTCTGATTATGCATTCATATACCAATGGCGGTTCTGGTAATGTAGCAGTGTGCAGATGGTGGTTCTGGTGATGTAGAAGTGTGCAGATCGTGGTTCTCGTGATGTAGCGGTGTGCAGATGGTGGTTCCCGTGATGTAGTAGTGATTTGAGGTTGGTTCTAGAGATGTTGTCATATACAGATTGTGTTTCTGGTAATGTTATCGTGATTTAAGGTTGGTTCTGGTGATGTATTTGTGTAGATGTAGCAATATTTAATTTATTAGGTTTAATAGTAGATCATTATATCTCCCATACACTATAGATAGGCGTCCCATTATGCGGCTGGCAGTTATCCTGCCTGACTCTCCTATACACTATACACAGGTGTCCCATCATTTGGCTGTCAGCTATCTCCCTGACTGTCCCATACACTATTGGCAGGTGTCCCATCATGCGGCTGGCAGCTGTCTCCCTGATTCTCGCATACACAGGAGCGTTCACTTTGTTGAGTGGTCAAGTTCTCTATGAGACAGACGCTACTACACATCTCTGGCAGTGGATCACCTCTTAGAGAGAAAAGGATCCACAGTCCAAAATTGGACCTGCTGGGTCATCACTCCACTGACAATCAGATGGTCGGCCGAGCCTGTCTATCTCCGGGTTCAGCCAACTGTAGTCTGTGTACAAGCGCTTTAACTACTATCTGAAGGGAATGTGAACGGTTTGGGTGTGTGCACACCATGGCCTTTACACATGAATCTATAGAGTTTTTCAGGAGGAGAACAGGTTAGGAAACACTGGCATCTTTTTTAAATTGAAATTGTTTTAAGTACTAGTCAGCGACTTCTTGGTGGCAACAGCATGAAAAATGGTTCAAATACCTGTTTTAACCACTTAGTGTCTTTGAAAACCTGAAGCTGTTAAAATAAGCAAAATAAAACTGAACGTATGCGCAACAAGTAAAGATCTTCATTCCTATGGCGTTTAACACTTTTTCAAGTGTGTTACAGAGTAGTGTCTTAAATAGATGTCGCGTGTACAAAATCATAATTTTAAGTTGTCAGTAAAGGGTGCGACCACATATAGTGTCTAGGGCAGCATGACGGCCAAATACAGCCCTGCCCATGCTACTTTGTAATATCCCTCATTTTGCTGTAAAATGTCTTCAATTTTGCTGAATAATATCTCCCATGCCGCTGTGTAATATTCCCCATTCTGCTTTGTAATATCTCCCATGTTGCTGTGTATTTTCTACCATGCTACAGTGTAATATCCCTCTATTCTGCTGTATAATGTCCCCCATGTTGCTGTGTAATGTCCCCCATGCTGCTGTGTAATCTCCCCTATGCTGCTGTGTAATATACCCCCATGTTGCTGTATAATGTCACCCATTCTCCTCTGTCATGTTCCCTGTGCTAATGTGTAATGTACCCAATGCTGCTGTATATTGTACCCAATGCTGCTATGTAATTCATCCCCATGCAGCTGTATAATGTACCCAATGCTGTTGTGTAATATACCCCATTCTACTGTATATCCCCCATGCTGCAGTGTACTATCCCCCATTTTGCTGTGTAATGTCCCCCCTACTGCTGTGTAATGTTCTCCATGCTGCTGTGTAATATCTGCAACTCTGCTGTATGTCTCCCATGCTGCTGTGCATAATCTCCATTTTGCTGTGTAATATCCCCAAGCTTCTGTGTAATATACCCAATTATGCTGTGTAATTTCTCCAATTGCTGCTGTGTAATATGCCCTATTCTGCTTTCTAATATCCCCCATTCTGGTGTATAACGTCTCCAATTTTGCTGTATAATGTCCTTCATGCTGCTGTGTAATATCCCCCATTCTGCTATGTAATATATGTAATACCCCCATGCTGCTGCTGTGTAATGTCCCCATTCTGTTTTGTAATATCCGGCATTCTGCTGTAAAATGTCCCCCATGCTGCTGTGTAATTTCCCCCCATGCTGCTATATAATGTCCGCAATGCTGCTGTGTACTATCCCCCATTCTTCTGTATAATATACCCCATGGTGCAGTATAATAAACCCTATTCTGCTGTCTTTTGTTCCCCATTCTACTGTATAATGTCCTCCATGCCACTGTGTAATATCTGGCATTCTGCTGTATGTATCCCATGCTCCTATGTAATACCCCCATTCTTCTGTATAATGTCTCCCATGCTGCTGTGTAATATATCCCACTTTTTGCTTTGTAATATCTCCCATTCTGCTGTATGGTGTCCCCAAATATTTCTGTGTAATGTTCCCCATGCTACAGCGTAATATCCCCTATTCTGCTGTATAATATCCCACTGGTTCCTGTGTAATGTTCCAAAAGCTGCTGTGTAATGTTGCCTTTGCTGATATGTAATATCCCCTATTCTGCTGTATAATGTCTCCCATGTAGCTGTGTAATAACCCACATGCTGTTCCGTATTGTACCCCATGCTGCTGTGTAATGTTCCTTATGCTGCTTTTTAATATGTCTCATTCTGCTGTACAATGTTTCCCATGCGTCTGTGTAATTTCCCCCATTCTGCTGTATAACGTCCTCCATGCTACTTTTTTTTATCCGTCATTCTGCAGCATGCCTCCCATCTTTCTGTGTAATATCCACATTCTGCTGTGTAATGTCTCCCATGATCTTGTGTAATATCCCCCATGCTGCTGTGTAACATCCCACATTCTGCTTTGTAATATCCCCCATTTTGCTGTATAATGTCCCCCATGTTGCTCTGTAATGTTCCCCATGTTACTGTGTAATATACCCCAAATATGTTGTATAATGTCCTCCATGCTGCTTTGTAATATCCCCATTCTGCTGTATAATGTCCCTCATGCTGCAGTGTAATATACTCCATTCAACTGTATAATGTTCCCCATGTAGCTATTTAATATCCCCCGTTCTGCTGTATAATGTGCTCGATTCTATTGTGTATTATCTGCCATTCTGTGGTATGCCTCCCATCTTTCTGTGTAATCTCCCCATTCTGCTGTGTAATGTTTCCCAAGCTCTTATGTGATATTCCCCATGCTGCTGTGTAATATCCCCATTCCGCTGCATAATGTCACCCATGCGGCAGTATAATATCCCACATTCTGCTTTTTAATGTCCCCCATGCTGCCGTGCAATTTCTCCTCGTGCTGCTGTATAATGTACCCAATGCTGCTGTGTAATATCCCCCATTCTGCTGTATAATATCCTCCATGCTATTGTGTAATATCTGCCATTCTGCTGTATGTCTTTGATGCTGCTGTGTAATATGCCCATTTTGCTGTGTAGTATTCCCATGCTGCTGTGTAATATCCCCCATTCTGCTTTCCAACATAGCCAATGCTGCTCTGTATTATCCCCCATGCTGCTGTGTAATATCCCCAATTTTGATGTATAATTTCTCCAATTTTGCTGTATAATTTCTTCAATTTTGCTGTATAATAAACCCTTGCTGCTCTGTAATATCCCTATTCTGCTTTGTAATATACCCCATTCTGCTGTGTTATGTCTCCCATGCTGCTGTGTAATATGCCCCATTCTGCTTTGTAATGTCTCAGTGTTGCTTTATAGTGTCCCCCATGTTGCTATGTAATGTCCGCCACGTTATCTATATATATAATTGCCTTATTCTGTCTGTCTTGCTCCAAAATGAGTTATTACAGTGACAAACGTCGCATTGTTTGCTCGTCTCGGCCCGATTACGCCCCCCACACGCATTGGCTGTTTGGCTCGGCCCGGCCATGCCCCCTGCATGCATTAGCCGCTTGGCCCGGCCACGTTCCCCACACACATTTTCCGCTTGGCTCGGCCTGGGCATGCCACCTGCACACTATCTTGCTTGGCCACACCCCCACACACTGTGCCTGCTCGGCCACACCCCCTACTTACTTTGCCAGCTCGGCCACGCCCCTACACGCTTTACCCGCTTGGCCACGCCCCTCACACGCTTTGCCCGCTCGGCAACGCTCCCCATACACATTGGGCACCTATACACCTCCCCTCAGGACTACTTAACCTATTATACTCCTTCAATTTGGACTACTCCTCCTATTAGACTCCTCCCCCCAGTACTACCCCACCTATTATATTCCTCCCCCCAGGACTACTCCACCTATTATACTCCTGCCCCCAGGACTACTCCTCCTATTAGATACCTCCCCCCAGGACTACTTCACCTATTATACTCCTCACCTCCAGGACTACTCCTCCTATTAGACTCCTCTCCCTACAGGACTACTCCTCCTATTATCCTCCTCTCCCCCCAGGACTACTCCTATTATCCTCCTCTCTCCCCAGGACTGCTCCTCCTATTATCCTCCTCTTTCCCCAGGACTACTCCTCCAACATACACACACTGCACAAAACTTACCTCCCCCCAAAACACACACACACCCAACACACACACCCCACAATCAGCACCCCACACACACACCCACACAAACCGCACAACTCTCACAGAACCACATACACACAACGCTGCAGACACACAGCGCTCCACAAACAACGCAACACACACAACGCAACACACAAACACCGCTCTCTCACACCGCCACTCCCAGACAACACCCAGAACATTTACAGCAACCTACACAAACACTTGGTAACTACACACAACATCTATATATATAACAAAAATCATACATTAACTACAAAATAAATTCTAGAATACCCGATGCGTTACAATCGGGCCACCTTCTAGTATTGTAAAATTCCTCTACTGTGCTTTATAATTTCCCCCATGTTGCTGTGTAATATTCCCCATGCTGCAGTGTAATGTCCCTTATGCTGCAGTGTAATATACCCCATTCTGCTGTATAATGTTTCCCATGTTCCTCTGTAATCTTCCCCATGCTTCTGTGTAATTTCTCCCATGCTGCTGTATAATGTACCCAATGCTTTTGTGTAATTTCCCCATTCTGCTGTATAATATCCCCAATGCTGCAGTGATCTATCCCCCATTCTTTTGTGTAATGTCCCACCTACTGCTGTATAATGTCCTCCTTGCTACTGTGTAATATCTTCCATTCTGCTGTATGACTCCCATGCTTTTGTGGAAAATCAACATTCTGCTGTGTAATATATCCCATGCTGCTTTTTTATATGCCCTATTCTGCTGTGTAATATCGCCCATTCTACTTTGTAATATCCCCCATTCTGCTGTATAATGTCCCCCCATGCTGCTATATAATGTCCGCCATATTACATTGTAATATAGCCCTATTCTGCTGTATAATATCCCCCATAATGCTGTGTAATATCCCCCATGCTGCTGTGTAATGTCCCCTATGCTGCTGTGTAATATCACCCATTCTGCTTTGTAATATCCCACATTGTCCTGTATAATGTCCCCCATGTTGCTTGGTAATATCCCCCATTCTGCTGTATATTGTCCCCATGCTGCTGTGTAATTTCCTCCCATCCTGCTGTATAATGTACTCAATACTAAGTTGTAATATCCCCCATTCTGTGTGTAATGTATCCCATGCGGCTCCAATGTGAGGTTTGTGGGGGAGGGGAAGGCAGAGGCTATAGTCTGGGGATTGCAGGGGAGGGGCAGGCAGAGGTTATAGTCTGGGGATTGTGGGGGAGGGGCAGGCGTCGGATATAGTTGGGATTGCGAGGGAGGGGCAGGTAAAGGCTATAGTCTGGGGATTGTGGGGGAGGGGCAGGTAGAGGCTATAGTCTGGTGATTGCGGGGGAGGGACAGGCAGAGGCTAAAGACTAAGGATTAGGCGGCCTATTATTGTAGTCTGGGGATTAGGGGGCCTATGACTAGATAGTGGTTGGGGAGCTGGGGCTGTTAGTATAGTCTTAGAGTTAGGGGGTCTATTGCTGTAGGAGGGGTGTTTAGGGAGCCTATTGCTGTAGGAGGGGGGTTTATGGAGAGTATCACTGTAGGAGGTGGGGTTTAGGGGGCCTATTGCTGTACGAGGAGTATTTAGGGTCCTATTGCTGTGGGAGGGGGGTTTAAGGGGCCTATTGGTGTGGGGGGATTTAGGGGGGCTATTGCTGTAGAGGAAGGTTTAGGCCTATTGTTGTAGATGGCAAGTTTAGGTAGCCTATTGCTGTAGAGGGTGGATAAGGAAGCTTATTGCTTTAGAGGAGGGTTTAGGGGGCCTATTGCTGTGGCAGGTAAAGGCTATAGTCTGGGGATTGTGGGGGAGGGGCAGGTAGAGGCTATAGTCTGGTGATTGCGGGGGAGGGACAGGCAGGGGCTAAAGACTAAGGATTAGATGGCCTATTATTGTAGTCTGGGGATTAGGGGGCCTATGACAAAATAGTGGTTGGGGAGCTGGGGCTGTTAGTATAGTCTTAGAGTTAGGGGGTCTATTGCTGTAGGAGGGGTGTTTAGGGAGCCTATTGCTGTAGGAGGGGGGTTTATGGAGAGTATAGCTGTAGGAGGGGGGTTTAGGGGGCCTATTGCTGTAGAAGCAGTGTTTAGGATCCTATTGCTGTAGGAGGGGGGTTTAAGGGGCCTATTGCTATGGAGGGGGTGGGTTAGGGGGGCTATTGCTGTAAAGAAAGGTTTAGGGTGGCGATTGCTGTAGAGGGCGGTTTGGGGAGCCTCTTGCTGTAGAAGGGGGCTTATGGAACCTATTGGTGTAGATGGGGGGTTTAGCTTGCCTATTGCTGTAGAGGGGGGTTTAGGGGGCCTATTGCTGTAGATGGTGGTTTTAGGGAGGCTTACAGAGTGAAAGATAGTGCAAAGGATAAAATCGATGGGGAAAAGTGTAAGGACTCAGTATGTTGGGGTTCTCAGTATGGAGAGGGGTAGATGTAGAAACTTGGTACTCAAGATCAATGTGATCAGTGGTTTTTATTGTGAAGAACTTGTAGGACCAGCACAAGTACAGATGTTTCGGTCAAAAGACCTTAATCAGTGCGTGCAGAGGGTCCTCAAAGCATAGTAGCGTGGTGAGCGGCGTAGCCCGGTATGACGTGGTGTCCACCGCTGTCTATGTGGCAATGATGTGCTTGTGCTGGTCCTACAAGTTCTTTATAATAAAAACCACTATTCACGTTGATCTTGAGTGCCAAGTTTCTCCAACTATTTGATACGGTTTGGGACCCTACTTGTGCACCACCCCAGAAGTGACGTGTGTATCAATGCATTAAGTATAGAGAGGGGGAAGGATTTGGAGCTCATTATCGAAAAGGAGCTAGCATGTGGATTCAGTATGAACAGGCGCAGTGTGAGGTCTCAGTATGGAAACGGGGCAGCATGGGTGGGCTCAGTATGGAGTGGAGCAATGTAGTGGAGTCAGTATGAGACATGAGGTAGTGTGAGGGTGCTCAGCATTAGGGCTCTTTTCCACTACGTCGCTAGTAATCCAAAAGGAATGTTCAGTCCATTTCATCTCCTTAAGATTCTGGAGGAGGCTTTTTGTGTCTTTTTTGTAAACGACGGTGCGCTTCATGAGCGGTTGTAAAATATTGTCTAACCAATCTGAAAGGTGGCTGGTTAGCGATCCCGTGCTAGCATCAATGGGTCTTAACGGAGGGGGGAAGGTGTCCTTGTTAACTTTGGGTAGACTCTGAAAGATGGGGCAAATAGAGGTATTCCTAGGTTTTTTTGTTTAGAATCCCCCAATCTTAACCTTGTTGTAGAATATTCTGTAATTTGGTAGAAAAAATATTTGTTGGGTCCTCGTTCAAATGCCTTTAGGTAGAGTGGTCATTTAGTATGGTGGATATTTCTATATCATAAAGAGTTTTATCTAAAATGACCACTGATCCCCCTGACCAGCAGACCACGAGCAGCCCTCGGATTTTGTGGCATAGGAAGAAAGGTGAGGTGAACAATAATTTTTTAGGGGAAAAAAATGACCGGAGTGCTTCTTTAAAGGGAACCTGTCACCAGATTTGGTGACTATAAGCTGCGGCCACCACTAGAGTGCTCTTATATACAGCATTCTAACATGCTGTAGATAAGAGCCCAGGCCGCTGTGTAGAACATAACAATCACCTTATAATACTCATCTAAAGGGCGATGTGGTGCAGACTGGTCGGATGGGTGTCTCCATTCTCCAATAGCGGCGCCTCTTCTTTCGGCCATCTTTGTCCTCCTTCTTCTGAATCCTGGGTGCATGATGCATTCTACATCATCCACGGTAGCCGGCATTGAGGTCCTGCGCAAGCGCACTACAATACTTTGATCTGCCCTTCTCAGGGCAGATCAAAGTGCTCCTCAAAAAGGAACTAAACTTTTGGGAGAATTTTTTGTTTTATGCCCAATAATTCTGAGCACATTGGTGAGGAACCTGTTCTTGAACTCCCCAAAATAGCTGAAAAGCTCTTTTAGAAGAGAACACACAGCACAGAGCAGATGCTGTAGAAAGTAGTCCTGTCTCCTGAGCCGTGCACTTCTAAGGAGTCTTTTGAGCAATTTACGGGGGTCTCAGGACCCAGACTCACATAAGTGTGCTCAGAATTAATGTACCTAAAACATAGAAGATATCTCCCAAAAATGAAGGTATTTTTTAAATGTTTCACGGTACTATGGTTCCTGTATTGTCCGCAGTCTGATGATGGCTGGTAACAAATCCTGCTATCTCCTTATTATTGTTACATACATACTAGGAGCTGCAGTTTCATGCCAGACAATTTTATGTTGGGTTAGCTTTAGTTCTGGTGACGTAGTAGTGATTTGAGCTTGGTTCTGATTATGCATTCATATACCAATGGCGGTTCTGGTAATGTAGCAGTGTGCAGATGGTGGTTCTGGTGATGTAGAAGTATGCAGATGGTGGTTCTCGTGATGTAGTAGTGATTTGAGGTTGGTTCTGGAGATGTTGTCATATACAGATTGTGGTTCTGGTAATGTTATCGTGATTTAAGGTTGTTTCTGGTGAGGTATTTGTGTAGATGTAGCAATATTTAATTTATTAGGTTTAATAGTAGATCATTATATCTCCCATACACTATAGATAGGCGTCCCATCATGCGGCTGGCAGTTATCCTGCCTGACGTTCCTATACACTATACACAGGTGTCCCATCATTTGGCTGTCAGCTATCTCCCTGACTGTCCCATACACTATAGACAGGTGTCCCATCATGCGGCTGGCAGCTGTCTCCCTGATTCTCTCATACACAGGAGCGTTCACTTTGTTGAGTGGTCGTGTTCTCTATGAGACAGACGCTACTACACATCTCTGGCAGTGGCTCACCTCTTAGAGAGAAAAGGATCCACAGTCCAAAATTGGACTCCACTGACAATCAGACGGTCGGCCGAGCCTGTCTATCTCTGGGTTCAGCCAACTGTAGTCTGTGTACAAGCGCTTTAACTACTATCTGAAGGGAATGTGAACGGTTTGGGTGTGTGCACACCATGGCCTTTACACATCTGTGAATCTATAGAGTTTTTCAGGAGGAGAACAGGTTAGGAAACACTGGCATCTTTTTTAAATTGAAATTGTTTTAAGTACTAGTCAGCGACTTCTTGGTGGCAACAGCATGAAAAATGGTTCAAATACCTGTTTTAACCACTAAGTGTCTTTGAAAACCTGAAGCTGTTAACATAAGCAAAATAAAACTGAACGTATGCGCAGCAAGTGCAGATCTTCATTCCTATGGCATTTAGCACTTTTTCAAGTGTGGTACAGAGTAGTCTCTTAAATAGATGTCGCGTGCACAAAATCATAATTTTAAGTTGTCAGTAAAGGGTGCGACCACATAAAGTGTCTAGGGCAGCATGACGGCCAAATACAGCCCTGCCCATGCTACTTTGTAATATCCCTTATTTTGCTGTAAAATGTCTCCAAGTTTGCTGAATAATATCTCCCATGCCGCTGTGTAATATTCCCCATTCTGCTTTGTAATATCCCCCATGTTGCTGTGTATTTTCTACCATGCTACAGTGTAATATCCCTCTATTCTGCTGTATAATGTCCCCCATGTTGCTGTGTAATGTCCCCCATGCTGCTGTGTAATCTCCCCTATGCTGCTGTTTAATATACCCCCATTCTGCTGTAAAATGTGTCCCATTCTCCTCTGCTAATGTGTGATGTACCCAATGCTGCTGTATAATGTACCCAATGCTGCTATGTAATTCATCCCGATGCTGCTGTATAATGTACCCAATGCTGTTGTGTAATATACCCTATTCTACTGTATATCCCCCATGCTGCAGTGTACTGTCCCCCATTTTGCTGTATAATGTCCCCCCTACTGCTGTGTAATGGTCTTCATGCTACTGTGTAATATCTGAAACTCTGCTGTATGTCTCCCATGCTGCTGTGTAAAATTTCCATTTTGCTGTGTAATATCCCCAATTATGCTGTGTAATATCTCCCATGCTGCTGTGTAATATATCTCATGCTGCTGTGTAATATGCCCCATTCTGCTTTCTAATATCCCCCATTTTGGTGTATAACATCTCCAATTTTGCTGTATAATGTCCTTCATGCTGCTATGCAATATCCCCCGTTCTGCAGTCTGGTGATTGCGGGGGAGGAGCAGGCATAGGCTAAAGACTAAAGATTAGGTGGCTTTTTATTGTAGTCTGGGGATTAGTGGACCTATGACTCTAGACAGTGGTTGGGGAGCTGGGGCTGTTAGTATAGTCTTAGAGTTTGGGGGGTCTATTGCTGTAGGAGGGGTGTTTAGGGAGCCTATTGCTGTAGGAGGGGGGATTATGGAGAGTATCGCTGTAGGAGGTGGGGTTTAGGGTCCTTTTGCTGTAGGAGGGGGTTTAAGGGGCCTATTGCTGTGGGGGGTTTAGGGGGGCTATTGCTGTAGAGGAAGGTTTAGGGGACCTATTGCTCTAGAGGGCGGTTTGGGGAGCCTATTGCTGTAGAAGGAGGCTTAGGGAACCTATTGGTGTAAATGGGAGGTTTAGCTTGCCTATTGCTGTAGAGGGGGGTTTAGGGGGCCTAATGCTGTAGATGGCAAGTTTAGGTAGCCTATTGCTGTCGAGGAGGGATAAGGGAGCTTATTGCTGTAGAGGAGGGTTTAGGGGGCCTATTGCTGTAGATGGTGGGTTTAGGGAGGCTTACAGAGTGAAAGATAGTGCAAAGGATAAAATCGATAGAGAAAAGTGTAAGGACTCAGTATGTTGGAGTTCTCAGTATGGAGAGGAGTAAATGTAGACACTTGGTACTCAAGATCAATGTGAACATTGGTTTTTATTGTGAAGAAATTGTAGGACCAGCACAAATACAGATGTTTCGGTCAAAAGACCTTAATCAGTGCGTGCAGAGGGTCCTCAGAAAGTATAGTAGCTTGGCGAGCGGCGTAGCCCGGTATGACGTGTGTCCACCGCTGTCTATGTGGCAATGATGTGCTTGTGCTTTTCCTACAAGTTTTTTATAATAAAAACCACTATTCACGTTGATCTTGAGTGCCAAGTTTCTACAACTATTTGATACGGTTTGGGACCCTACTTGTGCACCACCCCAGAAGTGACGTGTGTATCAATGCATTAAGTATAGAAAGGAGGAAGAATTGGGAGCTCATTATCAAAAAGGAGCTAGCATGGGGATTCAGTATGAACAGGGGCAGTGTGAGGTCTCAGTATGGAAACGGGGCAGCATGGGTGGGCTCAGTATGGAGTGGAGTAATGTAGGGGATTCAGTATGAGACGTGAGGTAGTGTGGGGGTGTTCAGCATTAGGGCTCTTTTCCACTACGTCCCTAGTAATCCAAAAGGAATGTTCAGTCCATTTCATCTTAAGATTCTGGAGGAGGCTTCTTGTATCCTTTATGTAAACGACGGTGCGCTTCATGAGCGGTTGTAAAATATTGTTTAACCAATCTGAAAGGTGGCTGGTTAGCGATCCCGTGCTAGCAACAATGGGTCTTAACGGAGGGGGGAAGGAGTTCTTGTAAACTTTGGGTAGACCCTGAAAAATGGGGCAAATAGAAGTATCCACCATGAAGTATTCCTAGCTTTTCTTGTTTAGAATCCCCCAATCTTAACCTTGTTGTAGAATATTCTGTAATTTGGTAGAAAAAATATTTGTTGGGTCCTCGTTCAAATGCCTATAGGTAGAGTGGTCATTTAGTATGGTGGTTATTTCTCTTTCATAAAGAGTTTTATCTAAAATGACCACTGATCCCCGTGACTAGCGGACCACGAGCACCCCTCGGATTTTGTGGCATAGGAAAAAAGGTGAGCTGAACAATAATTTTTTAGGGGAAAAAAATGACCGGAGGGCTTCTTTAAAGGGAACCTGTCACCAGATTTGGTGACTATAAGCTGCGGCCACCACTAGTGGGCTCTTATGTACAGCATTCTAACATGCTGTAGACAAGAGCCCAGGCCGCTGTGTAGAACATAACAATCACCTTATAATACTCATCTAAAGGGCGATGCAGTGCTGACTGGTCAAATGGGTGTCTCCATTCTCCAATAGTGGCGCCTCTTCTTTCGGCCATCTTTGTCCTCCTTCTTCTGAATCCTGGGTGCATGATGCATTCTACGTCATCCACAGTAGCCGGCATTGAGGTCCTGCGCAAGCGCACTACAATACTTTGCTCTGCCCTTCTCAGGGCAGATCAAAGTGCTCCTCAAAAAGGAACTAAACTTTTGGGAGAATTTTTTGTTTTATGCCCAATAATTGTGAGCAGATTGGTGAGGAATCTGTACTTGAAATTCCCAAAAATAGCTGAAAAGCTTTTTTAGAAGAGCACTCACAGCACAGAGCAGATGCTGTAGAAAGTAGTCCTGTCTCCTGAGCCGTGCACTTCCAAGGAGTATTTTGAGCAATTTTGTTGGGGTCTCAGGACTCAGACCCACATAAATGTGCTCAGAATAAATGTACCTAAAACATAGAAGATATCTCCCAAAAATGAAGGTATTTTTTAAATGTTTCACAGTACTATGGTTCCTGTATTGTCCGCAGTCTGATGATGGCTGGTAACAAATCCTGCTATCTCCTTATTATTGTTACATACATACGAGGAGCTGTAGTTTCATGCCAGACAATTTTATGTTGGGTTAGCTTTAGTTCTGGTGACGTGATTTGAGCTTGATTTTGGTAATGTAGTCATGTACCAATGATGGTTCTGGTGATGTAGTAGTGATTTCAGCTTGGTTCTGATTATGCATTCATATACCAATGGCGGTTCTGGTAATGTAGCAGTGTGCAGATGGTGGTTCTGGTGATGTAGCAGTGTGCAGATGGTGGTTCTCGTGATGTAGAAGTGATTTGACGTTGGTTCTGGAGATATTGTCATGTACAAATGGTGGTTCTGATAATGTTATCATTATTTGAGGTTGGTTCTGGAGATTTCATATACTGATTGTGCTCCTGATAATGTTATCGTGATTTGAGGTTGGTTCTGGTGATGTATTTGTGTAGATGTAGCAATATTTAATTTATTAGATTTAATAGTAGATCATTATATCTCCCATACACTATAGATAGGTGTCCCATCATGCGGCTGGCAGTTATCCTGCCTGACTCTCCCATACACTATAGACAGGTGTCCCATCATGCGGCTGGCAGCTGTCTCCCTGATTCTCGCATACACAGGAGCGTTCACTTTGTTTAGTGGTTGTGTTCTCTATGAGACAGACGCTACTACACATCTCTGGCAGTGGCTCACCTCTTAGAGAGAAAAGGATCCACAGTCCAAAATTGGACCTGCTGGGTCATCACTCCTCTCACAATCAGACTGTCGGCCGAGCCTTTCTATCTCCGTGTTCAGCCAACTGTAGTCTGTGTACAAGCGCTTTAACTACTATCTGAAGGGAATGTGAACGGTTTGGGTGTGTGCACACCATGGCCTTTACACATCTGTGAATCTATTGAGTTTTTCAGGACTAAGACAGGTTAGGAAACACTGGCATCTTTTTTAAATTGAAATTGTTTTAAGTACTAGTCAATGACTTCTTGGTGGCAACAGCATGAAAAATGGTTCAAATACCTGTTTTAATCACTTAGTGTCTTTGAAAACCTGAAGCTGTTAACATAAGCAAAATGAAACTGAACGTATGTGCAGCAAGTGCAGATCTTCATTCCTATGGCGTTTAGCACTTTTTCAAGTGTGTTACAGAGTAGTGTCTTAAATAGATGTCGCGTGCACAAAATCATAATTTTACGTTGTCAGTAAAGGGTGCGACCACGTAAACTGTCTAGGGCAGCATGACGGCCAAATACAGCCCTACCCATGCTACTGTGTAATATCCCCATTCCGCTGCATAATGTCACCCATGCGGCAGTATAATATCCCCCATTCTGCTTTTTAATGTCCCCCATGCTGCCGTGTAATTTCTCCTCTTGCTGCTGTATAATGTACCCAATGCTGCTGTATAATATCCCCCATTCTGCTGTATAATATCCCCATTAGTGCAGTGTACTTTTTTCCATCTTGCTGTGTAATATCCCCCCTGCTGCTGTATAATGTCCTCCCTATTTTTTGTAATATGTGCCATTCAGCTGTATTTCTCCTATGGTACTGTGTAATAGCACCATGCTGCAGTGTAATATCCCCCATTCTAATGTATAATGTCTCCCATTTTGCTCTGTAATATACCCCATTCTGCTGTATAATATACCCCATGGTGCAGTGTTATTCTTTTCCATTCTGCTGTGTAATGTCTCCCTCTGCTGCTGTATAATGTCCTCCAAGGTATTTTGTAATATCTGCCATTTTGCTGTATGTCTTCCATGCTGCTGTGTAATATCCCCATGCTACTATGTAATATCTTCCATTATGCTGTGTAACATCCCCCATTCTGCTATGTAATATCCCTCATGCTGATGTGTAATATCCCCCATTCTGCTTGGTAATATCCCCCATTCTGATGTGTAATATCCCCATGTTGCTCTGTAATGTTCCCTATGTTGCTGTTTAATATCCCCAATTCTTCTGTATATTGTCCTCCATGTTACTGTGTAACATCCCCATTCTACTTTGTAATATCCCCGTTCTGCTGTATAATGTCTCCCATGTTGCTGAGTAATGTCCCCCATTCTGCTGTATATTGTCCCTATGCTGCTGTGTATTTTACCTCATGCTGCTGTATAATCTACCCAATGCTGCTGTATAATATCCCCCATTTTACTGTGCAATATCACCCTTGGTGCTGTGTAATATCCCCTTTCTGCTTTGTAATATCCCCCATACTACTGTATAATATCCTCCATGCTAATGTGTAATATCTGCCATTCTTCTGTATGTCTTTGATGCTGCTGTGTAATATGCCCATTTTGCTGTGTAGTATTCCAATGCTGCTGTGTATTATCCCCCATTCTGCTTTGTAACATAGCCAATGCTGCTCTGTGTTATCCTCCATTCTGCTGTGTAATATCCCCCATACTGCTGTGTAATATCCCCGATTTTGCTGTATAATTTCTCCGATTTTGCTGTTTAATAAACCCTTGCTGCTCTGTAATATTCCCATTCTGCTTTGTAATATACCCCATTCTGCTGTGTTATGTCTCCCATGCTGCTGTGTAATATGCCCCATTCTGCTTTGTAATGTCTCAATGTTGCTTTATAATGTCCCCCATGTTGCTGTGTAATGTCTTCCACGTTATATTGTAATATTCCCCTACTGTGCCTTATAATTTCCCCCATGTTGCTGTGTAATATCCCCCATGCTGCTGTGTAATGTCCCTTATTCTGCAGTGTAATATACCCCATTCTGCTTTATAATGTCTCCCATGTTCCTCTGTAATCTTCCCCATGCTTCTGTGTAATTTTTCCCATGCTGCTGTATAATGTACCCAATGCTTTTGTGTAATTTCCCCCATTCTGCTGTATAATATCCCCAATGCTGCAGTGATCTATCCCCCATTCTGTTGTGTAATGTCCCACCTACTGCTGTATAATGTCCTCCTTGCTACTGTGTAAATCTGCCATTCTGCTGTATGACTCCCATGCTTTTGTGGAAAAGCAACATTCTGCTGTGTAATATATCCCATGCTGCTGTTTTATATGCCCCATTCTGCGGTGTAATATCGCCCATTCTTCTTTGTAATATCGCCGATTCTGCTGTATAATGTCCCCCCATGTTGCTATGTAATGTCCGCCATGTTACATTGTAATATACCCATATTCTGCTGTATAATGTCCCCCATAATGCTGTATATCCCCCATGCTGCTGTGTAATATCCCCCATTTTTCTTTGTAATATCCCACATTGGGCTGTATAATGTCCCCCATGTTGCTTGGTAATATCCCCCATTCTGCTGTATATTGTCCCCATGCTGCTGTGTAATTTCCTCCCATGCTGCTGTATAATGCACCCAATATTAAGTTGTAATATCCCCCATTCTGCTGTGTAATGTCTCCCATGAGGCTCCAATGTGAGGTTTGTGGGGGAAGCGCAGGCAAAGAGTATAGTCTGGGGATTGCAGGGAAAAGGCAGGCAGAGGCTATAGTCGGGGGGTTGAGGGGCAGGGGCAGGCAGATGCTTTAGTCTGGGGATTGCGGTGGAGGGGCAGGCAGAGGTGATAGTCTGGGGATTGTGGGGGAAGGGCAGGCATAGGATATAGTCGGGATTAAGAGGGAGAGGCAGGTAAAGGCTATAGTCTGGGGATTGCAGGGGAGAGGCAGGTAGAGGCTATAGTCTGGTGATTGCGGGGGAGGAGCAGGCATAGGCTAAAGACTAAGGATTAGGTGGCTTATTATTGTAGTCTGGGGATTAGTGGACCTATGACTCTAGACAGTGGTTGGGGAGCTGGGGCTGTTAGTATAGTCTTAGAGTTTGGGGGTCTATTGCTGTAGGAGGGGTGTTTAGGGAGCCTATTGCTGTAGGAGGGGGGATTATGGAGAGTATCGCTGTAGGAGGTGGGGTTTAGGGGACCTATTGCTGTAGGAGGAGTGTTTAGGGTCCTTTTGCTGTAGGAGGGGGGTTTAAGGGGCCTATTGCTGTGGGGGGTATAGGGGGGCTATTGCTGTAGAGGAAGGTTTAGGGGACCTATTCCTCTAGAGGGCGGTTTGGGGAGCCTATTGCTGTAGAAGGAGGCTTAGGGAACCTATTGGTGTAAATGGGGGGTTTAGCTTGCCTATTGCTGTAGAGGGGGGCTTAGGGGGCCTAGTGCTGTAGATGGCAAGTTTAGGTAGCCTATTGCTGTCGAGGAGGGATAAGGGAGCTTATTGCTGTAGAGGAGGGTTTAGGGGGCCTATTGCTGTAGATGGTGGGTTTAGGGAGGCTTACAGAGTGAAAGATAGTGCAAAGGATAAAATCGATGGGGAAAAGTGTAAGGACTCAGTATGTTGGGGTTCTCAGTATGGAGAGGGGTAGATGTAGAAACTTGGTACTCAAGATCAATGTGAACAGTGGTTTTTATTGTGAAGAACTTGTAGGACCATCACAAGTACAGATGTTTTGGTCAAAAGACCTTCATCAGTGCGTGCAGAGGGTCCCCAGAAAGTATAGTAGTGTGGCGAGCGGCGTAGCCCGGTATGACATGTGTCCACCGCTGTCTATGTGGCAATGATGTGCTTGTGCTGGTCCTACAAGTTCTTTATAATAAAATCCACTATTCACGTTGATCTTGAGTGCCAAGTTTCTAAAACTATTTGATATGGTTTAAGTCCCTACTTGTGCACCACCCTAGAAGTGATGTGTGTATGAATGCATTAAGTATAGAGAGGGGGAAGGATTGGGAGCTCATTATCGAAAAGGAGCTAGCATGGGGATTCAGTATGAACAGGCGCAGTGTGAGGTCTCAGTATGGAAACAAGGCAGCATGGGTGGGCTCAGTATGGAGTGGAGCAATGTAGGGGACTCCGTATGAGACGTGAGGTAGTGTGGGGGTGCTCAGCGATAGGGCTCTTTTTCACTTGTGTACCGTGTCCAATGCGAGAGCTTCAGAATCGATATGCTAATGACCCTCTGCTGCCGGCGTCAGCTGAGGGTCATGCAACTGTGATGCGATCTTTCGATCGCATCACAGCAGCGGATTAGATGGGGGAAGCACTTTCTCTTCCACTGTCTGTCTCTGCGTGCACCGCAGTGTGATGTTAAGGGTGCATGAGCTGAGATTCATTGCAAAACACAGCATGCTGCGTTTGCATCGAGAGCACGATTCGTGTGAAGAAATAACAGGAAAGAGGAAACTGGCTCATTGATTAACACTGGTGCGAGTGCAATCCGATTTTTTTATTGGATTGCACTTACACATGCAAATCGCAGGTGGAAAAGAGCCCTTAAGCGTGAGATAGCATAGTGGTCTCTGTATCATGAGTGGGGCAGCATGGAGGCGTCATTATGGAGAAGGGGCAGGAAGCATTTAAAGCGCATTAAGAAGGAGCAGCAATGGTGGCTCAGTATGGAGAAGAGCAGTGTGAGAGCCCCATATGGAGAAGGGCAGAATGCATGGGACATTGTGAGGAGGGTGCAGCATGATGTGAGGACAATATGCAGATCATATTTTATAATTGAGAAAGGTGTAATGGGTGTAATTTATAAAGAAGAGCAGTGTGGCGTTTTATTTTATTAGCGGGCAGAGTTGCGGTCATAGTTTATAAGTGGGGACGGTGTGGTGGGAATATTTTATAGGAGCGGATAGTGTGGAGGCCATGTACGTTTAGAGGGATTGTGTGTAGTAATATTCTTTTGCGGGGAGCACAGTGAGGAGTAATTTTTTTTTTTTCAGTCCACAGCATAGGGCTTATTTATGGCACAGCATTTGTAGGTATTGTTATTCAGGACCATTATAATGACATTGTTTTTTTTGGGGCACCATGGTGAGATGTGCTGCAGAATACTGGAGAAGAGGGAAGTCTGCAGAGACGAGCTGTGGATGTGAAGTCATCGTGGAGTCAGGTACATGAGAAAACAGCGATCGGTAAGTGAATTATCACAGATCTTACACTACACTAACATTTACTCAGGTTTAGGAGAAAACATTAAGCAGAGAAGGCGTGAAGGTATGGACCCAGTACCAATTACAGTAAAATATAAAAAATGTCTTTATTGAAGCATGTTAAAATTCGCGGAAGAAAACCGCAAGGTGAACATTAAATCATGGGCGATCTTGACGTGTTTCGGACACGTACATAAAAACAAAAAGTCCTTAATCATAAATAACCTATACAGCCTATGATACCGGGTTTATATGTCAGACAAATACCTGAGTGAGAGAGGTTTGAGGGTGTGACCATTGTTAGGAATAGAAAACAGGTGTGAATAATATTAACTCAATGGACTGAAAATGTGAAAACGGAATGAAGTGGAGTAAAGTAAAACAAGTATAATGAAATTCCTTATCCAGGAATGAAAAATAAAATAAAACAAAATGAAAAAAATGTGCAAAGTGTATGTGTATTGTGTATGATTTTATGATTAATATGAAAGAAAGTAATAAAATCTAAAATATATTTTCAAATATTATGTAAAGAAGGGAGCCAAACTGTTGGATATGGACCATTTCTTGTCCAGGAGAAAACTAGGCCTATAGGATATTGGAAAAAAAAAAGGTATTAAATTAAAATATGTTTCTGCGTTGTTATGATGGGTCAAAAAATTCCTGTGTTTAGACCTTAAATTCTAGAGATTGTTTGTGCTTATGTAGAAAAAGGAAAGGTTTATGACCTATTTAAAGATTTGTGGGTATCAATAAAATGACAAAGTCCAATAGTTGTAATTATTTATTACAAAATTGTTATAAACTAATTCCCATAAATTAATTAATAATTATTCTTCCTATATGCATTCATTAATTTAAATTCTAGGGGGACCTGCAGGGTAAAAAAAAAAAGTGATATATTTCATCTGCAAGTTATAAATTGGATCATATCTGGTGGTAATTGGTTGCAGAATAGAACCCAAATGTATATATAAATGATAAAATGGAAATCTGAATGAAAATTAAGACCTAATGGTTGCCTGGTATCTAATTTAAGGATCCATTTGGCCTCTGCTTATAGTAAAGCTGCAAACCAGTCACTCCCTCTGGGTGGTCTGGTAGCGTGTTCAATACCTGCCACCTTTAACCCCTTCAGCCCCAAGCCTATTTTGACCCTAAAGACCAGGCCATTTTTTGCAATTTTGACCAGTGCCACTTTATGAGGTTATAACTCTGGAACGCTTCAATGGATCCTGGTGATTCTGAGATTGTGTTCTCGTGACATATTGGGCTTCATGTTAGTGGTAAATTTAGGCCGTTGTTTTTTGCGTTTCTTTGTGAAAAAAACGGAAATTTCGCGAAAATTTTGTAATTTTCAAACTTTTAATTTTTATGCTCTAAAACCAACGAGACATATGACACAAAATAATTAATAAATAACATTTCCCACATGTCTACTTTACATCAGAACACTTTTGGGAAAAAAAAAAAATTCATAAGGAAGTTATAGGGGTTCAAAGTTTATGAGCAATTTCTCATTTTTACAACAAAATTTACAAAGCCACTTTTTTAGGGACCACATCACATCTGATTTGATTTTGAGGGGCCTACATGAAAGAAAACACCCAAAAGTGACACCATTCCAAAAACGGCACCCCTCAGGCTACTCAAAACCACATTCAATAAGGTCATTAACCCTTCAGGTGCTTCACAGGAACTAAAGCAATGTGAAAGGAAAAAATGAACATTTTAGTTTTTGCTACAAAAATTCAAGTTTAGACTCAAATATTGCATTTTCACAATGGGAGCAGAATGAAATGGACCCTGACATTTGTTGTGCAATTTCTTCCGAGCACACAGATACCTCATATGTGGCAGAAAACCACTCTTTGGGCGCATGGCAGGGCTCCGAAGGGAAGGTGCGTCATATGACTCTGAACGGAAAATTAGATGCAATTGTTAGACGCACCATGTTGTGTTTGGAGAGCCCCTGATGTGCCGAAACAGTGGAAATCCCCACATGTGACCCCATTTTGGAAACTAGACCCCCCAAGGCATAAATATAGATGGGTAGTGAGCACTTATAACCCTTATATGCTTCATACATTGAGCCGAAAAAACAAAAAAGTACTTTTTTTTTGCACAAAAATGTTATTTTGGGCTCAATTTTTTAATTTTTTCAGGGGAAACAGGATAAAATGGACCCCAAAATTTGTTGGGAATTTTGTCCTGAGTAAGCCAATACATCATATGTGGCGGAAAAACACTCTTTGGGCGTATGGCAGGGCTCCGAAGGGAAGGTGCGTCATTTGACTTTTTGAACGGAAAATTAGATGAAATTGTTAGACGCACCATGTTGTGTTTGGAGAGCCCCTGATGTGCCGAAACAGTGGAAAATCCCCACATGTAACCCCATTTTGGAAACTAGACCCCCCAAGGCATAAATATAGATGGGTAGTGAGCACTTATAACCCTTATGTGCTTCATACATTGAGCCGAAAAAACAAAAAAGTACTTTTTTTTGCACAAAAATTTTATTTTGGGCTCAATTTTTTAATTTTTACAGGGGGAACAGGATAAAATGGACCCCAAAATTTGTTGGGAATTTTGTCCTGAGTAAGCCGATACTTCGCATATGGTGAAAAACCACTGTATAGGCTCACAGCAGGGCTCCAAAGGGAATGAGCGATGTATTCTCAGGGACATGGTATGTCAATTTTATATTTGTGTTGTGTAGGGTTTGTCAAGTCACTGTCTTTGTCGTGTAGTGTGCGTTAGGTCACCGTTTTTGTCGTATACTGTGCGTCAGGTCACCGTTTTTGTCGTGTAGTGTGCGTCAGGTCACCGTCTTTGTCGTGTAGTGCATCAGGTCACTGTCTGTCGTGTAGTGCGTCAGGTCACCGTCTTTGTCGTGTAGTGTGCGTCACGTCACCGTCTTTGTCGTGTAGTGCGTGAGGTCACCGTCTTTGTCGTGTAGTGTGCGTCAGGTCACCGTCTTTGTCGTGTAGTGTGCGTCACGTCACCGTCTTTGTCGTGTAGTGCGTCATGTCACCGTCTTTGTTGTGTAGTGTGCGTCACGTCACCGTCTTTGTCGTGTAGTGTGCGTCACGTCACCGTCTTTGTCGTGTAGTGCATTAGGTCACCGTCTTTATCGTGTAGTGTGCGTCACGTCACCGTCTTTGTCGTGTAGTGCGTCAGGTCACCGTCTTTGTCGTGTAGTGCGTCAGGTCACCGTCTTTGTCGTGTAGTGCGTCAGGTCACCGTCTTTGTCGTGTAGTGTGCGTCACGTCACCGTCTTTGTCGTGTAGTGCGTCAGGTCACCGTCTTTGTTGTGTAGTGTGCGTCACGTCACCGTCTTTGTCGTGTAGTGTGCGTCACGTCACCATCTTTGTCGTGTAGTGCATCAGGTTACCGTCTTTGTCGTGTAGTGCGTCTGGTCATTGTCTTTGTCGTGTAGTGCGTCACGTCACCGTTTTTGTCGTGTGCCTCAGGAATTTTAGGTGGGCTATATCAATTTAGTACCCGGACGAATGATAGACTTTGAAGCAGTCACTCATACAAAGTCCGGGTTTATCGGGACAGGTATCACATTGATACTTCGTTTCCCGCCTCAGCCCTTTTTTATAGCACACCCGACACCTTTTCTGCGCTCTTCCTCGTGCGGTGGTTTGTGGTACCTGACCAGGAAAATGTTGCCCTGGTACCACACGGGAACCTTCAGTTCTAGAGGTAGTAGGAACTGCTGCTGCTGCTTCTTCTTCTCCTCTTCCAAAAATCATGGTCTTGATTACTACCTCCTGGAACTGAAGGAAGGTGTTGGTCTGGCCTGCACAACGTGAGAGCACGAAAGCATTGTATAGTGCCATCTGCACGATGTGCACGGCCAGTTTTTTATACCACACCTTAACCTTCCGCATGGCATTATAGGGCTGGAGGACTTGATCAGAAAGATCAACTCCTCCCATATGTTTGTTGTACGCCAAGCCACAGTCCGGTTTGCGAACCTGTGCTGACGTACCTCGAACATTGGTTGCAGAGGTGCCGGAACCATGTATTGTGGTCAAGAAAAGGACATCCCTTTTGTCCTTGAACTTAACTACAACCATGTTGTCGCTACATTGGGCTCTGCTCTCACCTTTTTGGAGCAGCTGCCCAATTAGCGTCACAGGAAGACCCTTCTGGTTCTTCCGGATCGTACCGCAAGCTGCGGTACCTCTGGAAGAGAGGGATTGGAAAAGTGGGATGCTTGAATAAAAGTTATCAACATACAGATGATAACCTTTATCAAGCAGTGGGTGGATCAAACTCCACACAATTTTCCTACTCACCCCCAGAGTAGGTGGGCATTCTGGGGGTTGGATCTGCATGTCCTTCCCTTCGTAAACACTAAAGCTGTGAGTGTACCCTGAGGTACTCTCGCACAGCTTGTAGAGTTTAATGCCATACCTTGCCCTTTTACTGGGCAAGTACTGGCGGAACTTCAGTCTCCCCTTGAAGTGGATGAGGGACTCATCCACACAAATTTCCCTCTGGGGAACGTACACTTCAGCAAACTTTTTGCTAAAGTGTTCGATGACCGGACGAATTTTGAACAGTCTGTCAAAATTCGGATCATCTTGGGGAGGACACTCCAAATTGTCCCTAAAATGCAAAAATCTGTGGATAGCCTCAAACCGTCTGCGGGGCATAATCATACCAAATACTGGAGTGTTGTATAAAACATCAACACTCCAATATTGGCGAAGTTCTGGCTTCTTCACTAACCCCATGTGAAGAGTCAGACCCCAGTACTTCATCATTTCTACTGAATCCGTTGGGGTCCAGCTAGAAAATGATGAGCGAGGGTTTTTGGCCAAAAATTGTTGGGCATAAAGAATTGTTTGCACCACCATGAGACTAACAAACTCTTCAGAGAAATAGACTTTGAAAAATTCTATTTCTCTAAGGTTGTTAGTATCAAACTGGATTCCTGATTGGGGAGTAAAATCAGGAATCCGTGGTGCAAAATTTTCAGGGGCTGGGGTCCACTCCCGGTCACTAGTGCTAGGTTGGGGGTCACTAGCACGCGTGCTGGGCTGGGCATCACTCACGCTCTGCGCCGGGTCTTCTCCACTGGGCGCCGGGTCTTCTCCACTGGGCGCCGGGTCTTCTCCACTGGGCGCCGGGTCTTCTCCACTGGGCGCCGGGTCTTCTCTACTGGGCGCCGGGTCTTCTCCACTGGGAGCGGGGTCTTCTCCACTGGGCGCTGGGTCTTCTCCACTGGGAGCCGGGTCTTCTCCACTGGGCGCCGGACGAATCAGTCTACGACATCTTCTGGGTGGTTCCTCGGCACTGGAGGAGGAAGAGGACTGGGAGGAGCAAAGGAATGTGGGGTGATCTCCTTCACTATCAGTCTCGGAGGCAACAATGGCATATGCCTCCTCGGCTGAATACATCCTCCGAGATTGGGAAGACCGGGACATCGTATGTGGAGTGTGATTCAAATGTTTGGGTATGTGTTTGAACAGGAAAAACCTAAAAAAAAAAAACAAAAACAAAAAGGAGAATATATCAGAATTTTGCAAAAAAAAAATAAAAATATACACAAGCACCTGCAACTGACACCAAGCCTAGAGTCACACGTGTGAGAGTTTCGCATCGCATCACCTTGCAAAGCCGCCCGCTCCTTGGTAAGAAGCGTGCAGCAGCATGTATTTGTACATGGCTGCACGCTCCTGCCCGGGAAGCGGGCGGCCATGATGAGTTATGTGATGCGAGACTGCCATGTTGGCACTGGGCTGACCTTTACAATAATAAAAAAACAAAACAAAAAAAAACATTTATGTATGTCACATTCGATGGGGGTGAAGGAGGAAAGGGGGGTGAAGGAGGAAGCTAGGATCAATACTCACTCAGCAGCAGGAGAGATTGGAGCACATTGTCCAAGCAGCTGGTGGTGAGTCAGGACATGGGGTCAGCGGTGGATTGGGGGGGTGGAGGGAGCAAGGGGGGCAGCGGTGGATTGGGGGGGTGGAGGGAGCAAGGGGGGCAGCGGTGGATCGGCAGCAGAGATGGCTGGGGGAGGGGAAGCAGGCACTGGCCTGCGATTACAGGCAGCGATGGGGCAGTGCGGGCAGCGATGAGGCGTGCGGGGCAGCGACAGTGCGGTGGCAGCAGCCATGTGGCGGTGCAGTGCAGGAGCAGCGATGGTGCAGAGGCAGCGGCGGAGCAGAGGCTGTTACACGTCGTGGCTCTCTTATTGCAAGGAATGAGGTGGTCCCCCATTCCTTGTCTGCCACGAGCCCTCCTGCTCAGCAGCGCCAAAGGTCTGGGAGACTGCAGGAGTTGCCTTCTCAGAGATACAGCAGAAGGGTGACACCTAGTGGTTCTCCTCTTGCAAGGAATGGAGCGGTCTCCCATCCCTTGCCTGCCACGAGCTCTCCTGCTCAGCATCACAGAGGCTCTGGGAGGTTGCGCAGTGTGCAAAGAATAGATGCTCAGGGAAGCAGCAAGACTTCCCATGTCTCTGCACATTGTGAAACCGGGGATCCCGCCTTTATGACCCAGAGGCAGGAAGATGAGCATGTGCTCCACGTGACGTCTTCTGATTCGCTCACTGATATCACACGGCCCGATGACGAGGCTGGTGATGTGCTGAATCCTGACTGGCTGGGCCAGGACGTTACGAATCCTGATTGGGTCACGCCCGTCTCGCGCCCGCCCTTGGGTGGAGCTACACCTCCTTAAAAGCTCCCCCTGCCATCATGGCGCCGTGCGACTGTCCTTCTATGTTTGGATGTCTGGCAGTGTGCTGCCACCCCACTGCTTAGGCATTATTGTCTTTTGTGGGCTTTGCCCTTGCTGCTCAGGCAGCACCTAGTTTGCAGGTCTTGCCCCTGCCTTGCTGCTCCGGCAGTATCCCGTTTAGCAGGCTGTGTTCATGTCCCAGGTGAGCTCCTCGAGTCAACTGTCGGACTCACTTGGTTTCTGAAGCACACGTGCGTGGGCACCTCTGTGCTACCCCCGTGCCATATTCCTGTGACTCCCGCTGGCACACGTGTGTAGGCACC
Source organism: Anomaloglossus baeobatrachus (assembly GCF_048569485.1). Taxonomy (NCBI): domain Eukaryota; kingdom Metazoa; phylum Chordata; class Amphibia; order Anura; family Aromobatidae; genus Anomaloglossus; species Anomaloglossus baeobatrachus. The sequence goes on along the minus strand of NC_134354.1, from coordinate 366,601,531 downwards.
TCTGTGCGTCCCCGTGCAACAGGTACACCGTACGAGAAGCCCCGAGCCATACAACCCTCACGGGTTAGGGCGGACCGGTGTACATAGATCGTCTGTGACGTTCCAGACGATCACTAGCAGCAACCCGCTCACTCTTTCCTGACCATAGCAGCGGTCCCTTACACCGCACAGTGGACCTTGACCGGCGGAAGCTGCCCATTTCCCATCTTGGCACGCTTCCCCGGGTCCCCCTCGTAACAGGAGGCAGCGGCGGAGCAGCGATCGTGCGGCGGGGCGGCACGTGGCAGCAGTGCGGGAGCAGTGGTGGGCCGGAGCAGCGATGGGTCAGCGGCGATGGTGCGGAGGCAGCGGCGGGGCGGCGCGTGGCAGCAGTGCGGGAGCAGCGGTGGGCCGGAGCAGCGATGGGTCAGCGGCGATGGTGCGGAGGCAGCGGCGGGGCGGCGCGTGGCAGCAGTGCGGGAGCAGCGGTGGGCCGGACCAGCGATGGGTCAGCGGCGATGGTGCGGAGGCAGCGGCGGGGCGGAGATGGGTCAGCGGCAGAGCGGCGATGGTGCGGAGGCAGCGGTGGGGTGGCGATTGGGCAGTGCGGGGCGGCGATCGGGCAGTGCAGGGGTAGCGGCAATGGCGGAGCGGCGATGGCGGAGCGGCGATGGGGTGGGCGTGGGGGGGTGGGGAACAGCAGTGGATGGGTTGGGGGCAGCAATACTCACCGAGGATCACGGCAGCAGGATCGCTCTCAGCAGCTTCAATCCACGGATGAAGTGAACCCGAGGTGAGCGGTCACGGGCAGTTCACCGGTACCCCGATTCACAGTGATTGGAGGGTTCGATCACGAGGACGATCCCTCCAATCAGAGCTGGGGGGGTTGAACTAAAGGTCAGCCAATGATCAGTGATATAGAAACACCGATCAGGGCTGAATTGCAATGTTTCAGCTATTTTTATTAGCTGAGACATTACAATGCCTGTGATTGGCTCATTGTCACAAATCAGCCAATCACAGGCACCGTAGGTCCGGGGTGGAGAAATCACTCCTCGTGAGGTCAAGCAGAGGTCCCCTCCTTCTAGAAAACGGTGGAAAATTCCACCGACTGCTATTACCGGGACCACAGTGCCCGCGATTACGTCATGACGGAAAGATCCGTCCTTGGTCATTAAGGCCCAGGGCACAAGGACGGATCTTTCCGTCCATGGTCATGAAGGGGTTAAGGAGGTGAAATCCCCATCATGTAAATCCTGAAAATGTTTTGTGAGCCCCGATGAGGAGCGTTTTTTCTGCATATTGCCTGCTGTAGTAATTGATGATTCTGAAGTGGTTCTAATGTGTTCTGATATGCGTGTTCTAAGAGATCTGGATGTACATTCTATATAATTTTTATTGAGATAAGGCAAGAGGCTCTATATACTACATGTGATGATGACCAGTTGATAAAAGAAGTGATTTTGAAAATTTCCCCATTGGCTCCTGGAAACTGTTTCGTACTATGCATGTATTGGCATAGACCACATTGTTGTGACGCGCATGGGAGCCTGTAGGGCTCAACCATGTTTTGCTGGGTTTCACAGCTGTGTATAAGCTAGGTGATATGATGTTACCTATAGTTTTGGCTTTTGTAGCTACAATATTGACACCTCGTGAGAGTATATGATTTAATTCTCTATCCTGCTGTAAGAGAGGAATGTATTGTAAATAAATATTTTGATGTTGAAAAAATCCTGGCTATATGGGGTGGAAAAGGTAACACGTTCAGTCTAGGTATTATTCTTAGATTTATCCCTCAGTAGATCATCATGTGACCTAGTTCTAGAGATGCTTAGTGCTCTATTCAAAGAATGGTCGGTATACCCTCTCCTCTTCAACCTACTCCTGATGTTCTTGGCTTCTGTGGAAAAGGAGGTTTCAGAGGAACATAGCCTCTTGGCCCTGAGGAATTCGCCTACCGGTAAATTGAGTAGAGTGTGTGGAGTTTGACAACTGTCCTCATGTAAGGTGGTGTTTCCACTGATCTCTTTCCTGTACAGAGTTGTCTCGATATCTTCTGTATTGGAATTACCTGATAGTTGTATGTCAAGAAAAGGTGCAGAATGGGTAAATAGATTAACTGAAAACCGCAGATTCAAGTTATTGTTGTTCAGATATGTGCTCAATGATTTGATAAACTCCTATGGAGTGATATCTGTTTTATGATCACAGATAAACATCTGGTCACCTATGTACCTAGCGTACATGTGTGACCAGATGTGTGTGAGGAATGGATTGTTTGCGGTATGTATGTATTGTTCTTCCCAGTATACCATGTATACGTTTATATTTGTAGACAGCTATTAAGTCTCCTCTCAGTCTTCTCTTTTGCAAGCTAAACAATCCTAAATCCTGTAACCGTTCCTCATAGGACATGGTTTGCAGACCAGTCACCATTCTGGTCACTCTTCTCTGAACTTGCTCCAGTTTGTTGATGTCTTTTTTAAAATGTGGTGCCCAGAACTGGACACAATATTCCAGATGAGGTCTGACCAAAGAGGAGTAAAGGGGGATAATGATTTCACATGATCTAGACCGTATGCTTCTGTTAATACATCCTAGAATGGTGTTTGCCTTTTTTGCTGCTGCGTCACACTGTTGACTCTTGTTCAGTCTGTGATCTATTAGTATACCTAAGGGGCACTTTGCACACAACGACATAGCAGGTGCGATGTCTGTGTGGTCAAATCGAAAGTGACGCACTTCCGGCGCCACTCTCGACATCGTAGTGTTTAAAGCATTTTTGATATGATTAACGAGCAGAAAAGCATTGTAATTGTATCATCGGTGTAGCATCGGTCATTTCCATGATTTTGGAAAGACCGATGTTACGATGTTGTTCCTCGTTCCTGCGGCAGCACACATCGCTGTGTGTGAAGCCGCAGGAGCGAGGAACATCTCCAACCTGCGTCCCGGCCTTTACGAGGAAGGAAGGACGTGGGTGGGATGTTTTTCATCCCGCTTATCTCCGCCCCTCCGCTTCTATTGGCCACCTGCCGTGTGACATCGCTATGACGCCGGATGACCCGACCCCTTAGGAAGGAGGCGGTTCGCCGGCCAGAACGACGTCGCAGGGCAGGTGAGTGCATGTGAAGCTGCCGTAGAGATAATGTTCGCTACGGCAGCTATCACCATGATATCGCAGCTGCGATGGGGGCGGGGACTATCGCGCTCAGCATCGCAGCATCGGTGTTACGGTTGCTGTGGCACTGGAGACTATGTTCGGATTTCTTGCTACTGCACATGTGCAAGCGCTGGAGACTAAGTCCTATCTTGGAGCCATTGCACATGTGCGGGTGACATCATCGCTGACACGAGGTCACATGTCTCTGACACCTTCTAAGCTGATTGGCCGCTGGTCATGTGCTTGTGACACGTGGTCACATGTCTCTGACACCTTCTATGCCGATTGGTCACTGGTCATGTGCTTGTGACGCTTCGCTCGGTGATAGGCCAGTATGACGTCATTGCTGTCATTCTAGCAGCAGATTGGCTCTGTGCCTCATCCAAGATGGAGGACAACAGAGTCTATATAAGACCCTGACGCACGCCGCCCGGCGCTCAGTCCTCTTGGTTCATGCATGAGAGTAGACGCTTTGTGCACGTCCCTCTAGGCATCTCTCTGTCTTTGCTGGGTGAGCGCTACCGGCAGGGTAGCGTTCTTATACCTTACAGCTTCGGCTGCAGTTCGTAGCCTTACCTCTTAGTGGAGCGGACATAGGCAGGTGCCTGAGGCACATGGTCCGGCTGGGCCTTGTGATTCTACTCGTAGGTGGACGTTGCCGCTAGGGTAACGTTCCTTTTACTGCGTCTGGCAGTTGTTCGTATCCTCGAACACTAGGGGAGCGAACATAGGTAGGAGGTTTGTGCAGCTTATGCTGCTGTCCGTCTCTTTTGCACCACTAGTGGAGCGGACCTAGGCAGGTGCCATATCTAGTGGTTCGTGTCCTCGCACACTAGTCGAGCGAACGCAGGTAGGAGCTTTGTGCGGCTTACGCTGCTGTCCGTCTCCTGGCACCGCTAGAGGAACGGACCTAGGTAGGTGCCATTTCACACTCACTGCTTTTGTCTCTGTGACCATTAACAGAGACCATACCACACACTCTTCAAGTAAGGGAGGAATTGCTTTATTTTCTAATTATATTCCTCTGTGATTTTAACAGAGGTATTGCACTCTGCACTTATGCTATTACTATTTACAGTGGCACACTTATATACCCCTTATCCTCTGCCATAGTCTGCAGCAAAGTCTTTGCACGGTGGACCCTGACTGTCTGATATTCTTTTGGGTTTTATTATCAGACAGCCCCCCGTAACATTAGGACTGAGCCAAGGGTCTGGCAGTTATGGCAGAATATCAGCAGTTACACCGTTACATACAAGTACTTGAGTTGCGGCTCAAGACTATTGAGGATAAACCTCAGACCATGGTGACATCTGCACATGATCCTTGACTTGCTCTGCCAAACAGGTATTCTGGCAATGCCAGATCATGTCGTGGTTTCATTAGTCAGTGTCAGATACACCTAGAGGTCAACTCTTCTCGCTTCTCTACGGAGAGGTCCAGAGTAGGCTTTATCATATCCTTACTTCAGCACAAAGCCTTAGAATGGGCGACTCCCCTATGGGAGTGCTCTGATGTGGTTACTCTGAAACATCAAGACTTTCTTAAAGCGGTATTCATGGGTCCGCAGGTTACCCATGATGTGGCCCTGAGACTGTTAGATCTATCTCAGGGTTCGTTATCCACTAGTTCTTATGCCATTGCTTTTAGAACTCTGGTGGCAGAACTAGATTGGCCAGAAAAGGTGTTGTTTCTTATCTTCTGTAGAGGGTTGGCAGGCTATGTCAAGGATGCCCTTGCTACTCGTGAGGTCCCTGCTTCTCTGGAGGACTTAATCACTGTAGCAACAAGGATCGATGTACGCCATAAGGAATGTAGACTCGAGGTCTCTTCCTCACGCCCTAAGCATTGGGCTATTCCAGTTGTTGAGGGTCCACTACCATCTTCCTCAGCATCTGAGACATCTCCCACTCCTATGGAGTTAGGTCATACGTCCTCCAGACTACGCAGGTCTGGTCTTCCTATATGTTACGTATGTCGTCAGGCTGGGCACTATGCCAACAAGTGTCCTAGCCGTCAGGGAAACTCCCAGGCCTAGTAACCATTAGAGGGGGGTTACTAGAGACGTCTTCTGCACCCTCTAAGTGTAGTATCCCAGGTCAGCTCTTATTCTCTGAGAATATATGGCCTATTATGGCTTTTGTGGATTCCGGAGCTGACGGGACTTTTGTGTCCTCAGGATTTGCAAAGAGACACAATATTCCCTCTATCATCTTAGAGGCGCCTATTCCTGTCTGTGTTGTTAATGGGACTATGTTGTCTGACTCCATTACATTGAGGACAGTTCCCTTGCACCTTTCCCTGTCTCAGGGTCACATAGAGGAGATTTCTTTTCTTGTTTTGCCTGTGGGTATAGACGACGTTCTTCTTGGTCTCCCATGGCTTCGGACCCATGCTCCTCTAATTGACTGGGAGTCCGACAGCATTATTAGTTGGGGTTCGAAATGTCAGTCCCGATGTCTTCCCTTACCACCTAAGGTCGTTGCGGTTGCATCAACTGATCTCTCTCCCTTACCTACAACCTTTTTGGATTTCACTGACGTGTTCTCCAAACAGGGTGCTGAGGTTCTTCCACCCCATAGACCTTATCCCAGGTTCGGTTCCACCTAAGGTCAGGGTTTACCCCTTGTCAATACTTGAGTCGGAGGCCATGTCGACCTATATAAGAGAGAGTTTAGAGAAGGGGTTCATTCGTAAGTTTGTCTCTCCCGCGGGAGCTGGCTTTTTATTTGTTCGGAAGAAAGAGGGTGATTTGCGTCCCTGCATAGATTACAGGGGTCTCAACGCAATCACAATAAAGAGCAAATACCCGTTACCTTTAATTTCGGAGCTCTATGACAGACTGAGGGGAGCTCAGGTTTTTACGAAGTTGGATCTGCGGAGTGCGTATAACTTGGTACGAATTCGAGAGGGTGATGAATGGAAGACCGCTTTTAACACCCGAGACGGTCACTATGAATACCTCGTCATGTCTTTTGGTTTATGTAATGCACCCGCAGTATTTCAGGACTTCGTAAACGATGTGTTCAGGGATTTACTGTTATCCTCAGTAGTGGTGTATCTGGACGACATCCTGATTTTTTTCTCCTGATCTGGAGACTCATCATCAGGATGTCGTTCGTGTCCTTTCCCGTTTAAGGGAGCACTCATTGTTTGCTAAACACGAAAAATGTGTATTCGAGCAGCCATCCTTGCCTTTTTTGGGCTACATTATCTCACAAGAGGGTCTGGCTATGGATCCTGCGAAGCTCTCTGCTGTCCTGGAATGGTCCGAACCTCATTCCTTGAAGGCGGTGCAACGCTTCTTAGGATTCATAAATTATTACCGGCAGTTCATACCCCATTTCTCCACTTTGGTGGCCCCTTTGCTGGCCTTGACTAAGAAAGGTGCTAATCCAAAAGTCTGAACTACTGAGACATCCCAGGCTTTTGAGGCAGTAAAAAGACACTTTTCAACTGCTCCCGTTCTTCAAAGACCCGATGAGAATAAGCCCTTCCACTTGGAGGTTGATGCCTCTTCAGTGGGTGCTGGTGCGGTCTTGTATCAAAAGAACGGTGTACGTAGAAAAAGGCCGTGTTTCTTCTTTGCTAAAACCTTTTCACCAGCAGAAAGAAACTATACAATTGGGGATAGGGAACTGCTCACCCTGAGATTAGCCTTGGAGGAGTGGCGTCACTTGCTAGAAGGAGCGAAACATCCTTTCCAGGTCTATACAGACCATAAGAATCTGACGTACTTACAAACCGCTCAGCGTCTGAATCCTCGCCAAGCCTGCTGGTCCTTATTTTTCTCCCGCTTTCACTTCTCCATCAACTATCTGTCTGGGAGTAAGAATAACAAGGCAGACGCCCTGTCTCGCTCTATGGTTTCTACCCAGGAAGAGATTGACGAACCTCGTCTTATCCTTCCCTCCAGGGTTTTTCATACACTCTCCCCTGTGACGTTAGACCAAATCCCACCGGGCAAGACCTTTGTTCCGCCGGATCTACAGAATGATATACTGTCGAGGGCCCACACTTCAAAGGTGGGTGGGCATTTTGGTATTAGACGAACACGAGAGTTACTCGAGAGGTGGTATTGGTGGCCACACTTAGCCAGCCACGTCAAGAGATATGTCGGTTCCTGCTACTCGTGTGCTCGCAACCGTCCGTTACGGCAGAGACCGGCTGGGCTCTTGCATCCTTTACCAGTGCCAGATAGACCATGGGAGGTGGTAGGCATGGACTTTGTGGGTGATCTTCTGTGTTCACAGGGACATAGATTTGTGTGGGTCATTACGGGCCATTTCTCCCAGATGGTTCATCTCGTACCGTTATCGAGAATCCCATCTTCCAGGGTACTAGCCAAACTATTCCTCAAGCATGTCTTTAGGCTACACGGGATGCCAGATCGTATCATTTGTGATAGAGGCCCGCAATTTGCTTCCCGTTTCTGGCGAGATCTTTGTAGCCTTCTGCAAATTGAGTTGAATCTCTCTTCGGCATACCATCCGGAGACCAATGGTTTGGTTGAGCGTACCAATCAATCCATGATTATATACCTTCGACACTTTGTTGCTGAGAACCACGATAACTGGTCCTCCCTCCTACCCTGGGCAGAATTTGCCCTTAACAATTCGCTGGCTGAGGCCACTGGGCAGACACCATTCGTACTCAATAATGGCAACACCCTAGGGTACCGGTACCGTTTCCCGCTGCTGCACCTCCTCCTCTTGTGGCCGACTGGGCAACTAATGCCAGAGAGGTTTGGGATCAGACTCAAGAGTCGATCCAAGCAGCTAAGGACCGTATGAAGACGGTGTCCGATCGGTTTCGTCGCCCGGCTCCTGTCTTTTCTCCAGGGGACTTTGTGTGGCTCTCTGCAAAACACGTGAAACTTAGAGTGAGCTCTGTCAAATTTGCTCCTCGCTTCCTGGGTCCTTATGAGGTTCTTCGACAGGTAAATCCTGTAGTCTACCAATTGAAGTTACCCGTCCATCTTAGGATCCATGACAAATTCCATGTTTCACTGCTAAAGCCGGCTATTTTACCTCACACTCGTGAAGTGCACTCTCCTGCCTCTGATTCCTCTCGCTCTAGCTATGAGGTACGAGCCATAGTTGGTTCGAAGATGGTTAGAGGGCGCAGGTTCTTCTTCATAGATTGGGAGGGCTACGGCCCGGAACATCGCTCTTGGGAGCCTGAGGAGGCTGTCCATACTCCCGACTTAGTTGCCGATTACCTGCGTCGCCGGGAGGGGGGCCCTTGAGGGGGAGGGGGGTACTGTTACGGTTGCTGTGGCACTGGAGACTATGTTCGGATTTCTTGCTACTGCACATGTGCAAGCGTTGGAGACTAAGTCCTATCTTGGAGCCATTGCACATGTGCGGGTGACATCATCGCTGACACGAGGTCACATGTCTCTGACACCTTCTAAGCTGATTGGCCGCTGGTCATGTGCTTGTGACACGTGGTCACATGTCTCTGACACCTTCTATGCCGATTGGTCGCTGGTCATATGCTTGTGACACTTTGCTCGGTGATAGGCCAGCATGACGTCATTGCTGTCATTCTGGCAGCGGATTGGCTCTGGTGTCCTCCATCTTGGATGAGGCACAGAGTCTATATAAGACCCTGACGCACGCCGCCCGGTGCTCAGTCCTCTTGGTTCATGCATGAGAGTAGACGCTCTGTGCACGTCCCTCTAGGCATCTTTCTGTCTATGCTAGGTGAGCGCTACCGGCAGGGTAGCGTTCTTATACCTTACAGCTTCGGCTGCGGTTCGTATCCTTACCTCTTAGTGGAGCGGACATAGGCAGGTGCCTGAGGCACATGGTCCGGCTGGGCCTTGTGATTCTACTCGTAGGTGGACGTTGCCGCTAGGGTAACGTTCCTTTTACTGCGTCTGGCAGTTGTTCGTATCCTCGCACACTAGGGGAGTGAACATAGGTAGGAGCTTTGTGCGGCTTATGCTGCTGTCCGTCTCTTTTGCACCACTAGTGGAGCGGACCTAGGCAGGTGCCATATCTAGTGGTTCGTGTCCTCGCACACTAGTGGAGCGAACGTAGGTTGGAGCTTTGTGCGGCTTACGCTGCTGTCCGTCTCCTGGCACCGCTAGAGGAACGGACCTAGGTAGGTGCCATTTCACACTCACTGCTTTTGTCTCTGTGACCATTAACAGAGACCATACCACACACCCTCCAAGTAAGGGAAGAATTGCTTTATTTTCTAATTATATTCCTCTGTGATTTTAAGAGGTATTGCACTCTGCACTTGTGCTATTACTATTTACAGTGGCACACTTATATACCCCTTATCCTCTGCCATAGTCTGCAGCAGAGTCTTTGCACGGTGGACCCTGACTGTCTGATATTCCTTTGGGTTTTATTATCAGACAGCCCCCCCGTAACATTCGGCTTGCGATGTCATAGTGCGCAAAGTGCCCCTTAGTCTTTTTTACACATGCTTTTGGATAGCTCTATTTCTCCCATGCTGTATTTGCTATTTTCATTATTCTTGCCAAGATGTATGACTTTTCATTTCTCCCTGTTAAAAACCATTCTATTAGTTGCTGCCCATTGTTCCATCTTGTTTAGATCTTGTTGAATCCTCTCTGTCTCTTCTCTAGTATTAGCTATTCCTCCTAGCTTTGTGTCATCAGCAAATTTAATCAGTTTACCCTTAATACCTTCATCTAAATCATTGATAAAGATGTTGAACAACACTGGGCCCAGGACAGAGCCCTGTGGTACCCCACTTGAGACAGTCTTCCAACTGGATGTGCAGCCATTTATGACCACTCTTTGACTCCGATCACTAAGTCAGTTACGAATCCATCTAACAGTTGCCTTGTCCATTCCACACTTGGTCATTTTTTCAATAAGGATTGTATGAGATACTTTGTCAAATGCTTTACTGAAGTCAAGATATACTATATCAACTGCATTTCCCTGATCCACACAGTCAGTGATTTTGTCATAGAAGGAAATTAAGTTAGTCTGACATGACTTATTTGTTACAAACCCATGCTGGCTTTGGTTAATCACTTCATTCTCTTCCAGGTACTTACATAAATGTTGTTTAATAATTTGTTCAAAGATCTTTCCTAGTATGGAAGTCAGGCTCACAGGCCTGTAGTTCCCTGGGTCCACCTTCTTCCTCTTTTTGAAGATAGGACCAACATTTGCTCTTCTCCAGTCTTCTGGAACTTATGTTCTCCAAGAATTTTCAAAAATTTTGAAGAGTGGTTCTAATATTTCCTCTAACTCCTTCAGTACTCTGGGGTGTAATTCATCTGGACCTGGGGACTAGAATTCATTAATGTTAGCTAAGCATTCCCTCACTATCTCTTTGTTTATTGATGGCCTGGGTTCTTCTAATCCTACAATACAACGGTGAAGATCAGTCGATTTTACTTTTACTTTTTCAGAGAAAACAGATGCAAAATAACAATTTAAAAGTTCGGCCTTCTCAACATAATTTTTTTCAACTTTACCAGTTTCGTCCTGTAAAGTTCCTATAACTTCTTTGACTTTTCTTTTATTTTTGACATAACTCCAAAATCCTTTTTTATTGCTTTTGACATCTCTTGCAAGCCTTATTTCATTATCAGCTTTGGCTAATCTGATGTGTGCCCTGCAGGTTTTGCAGACTGTGTTATATTCTTCTTTAGATATGCCTCCCTCTTTCCATTTAATAAACATTTTCTTCCTTTTTAGCATGTGTTCATCCAGCCTGATTTCCTTAAATGTTTCTTTTTCTTCCCTCTTTTAGGGATTGTTAACAATTGCGCTTTGAGAATCTCATTTTTCAAGATATCCCATCCTTCCTGGACATTTCTTTCCTTAAGGACATCTGGCCATTGAATCCCTGCTATCCTCTTTCTGAGTCCCTTAAAATCTGCCTTTCTGAAATCCAGCCTTGAAGTCTGAGTTTTCACAGGTCTTCCTCCTCTAGTTATTCAAAACTCTATGAGAGCATGTTCACTGCTTCCCAGGGTCCCAGCCACTCTTACCTCCTAAACCATTCCCTCCCTGTTTGTAAAGATTAGATACAAGGTAGCAGATCCCCTTGTTTTCTCCTCCACCTTTTGGAAGATAAAGTTGTCCGCAACATAGGATAATAATTTGTTGGAACTGATACTATTGCCTGAGAGAGATTCCCAACAAATGTCTGGATAGTTGAAATCTCCCATGATCACAACATCTTACTTTTTTGAGAAGTTGGTCATCTGATGTATAAAGAGTTCATCCATATCCTCCGCTTGTTGAGGCGGCTTGTAGTACACACCTACAATGGTGTTCTTTCCCTTGTTTACTCCTTGTATTCTTACCCAAACAACTTCCACAGAACTCCCAGTCTCTGAAGCTTCAATCTCTGTGGAGATATAGGATTTTCTAACATACAATGCGACACCTCCTCCTCGTTTATTATGTCTGTTTCTTGCAAATAAGATGTATCCTTCTAGTCTTGTATTTCAATCATGTGTATCATTCCACCAAATTTCTGTGATGCCAATGACATCATATTTCTGTTCCTCAGTTAATAACTCCAAATCTCCTTGTTTGTTGCCCATGCTCTGTGCATTTGTATAAAAACATTTTAGATTGTGATTGTTTTTTCTTTCCCCCATATTTTCATTATTCTGATTTTTTTTTTTTTGTCTTAGTTCTGCCTTTCCATTACTAACAGCAGAGTTTTTAATAGTATTTGTCACCTGTATGGCTTTCCCTGGCCTTTTTCTTCCCTTCCCACGCTGTTCAAGTTTAAAGCTTTCTTGATGAGTGTAGCAAGGCAATTTCTGAATATGTATTTTCCAATCTTGGTAAGGTGCAGCCCATCTTTAGCAAGTAGTCCATCATACAGGTAATTCACTCCGTGATTCAGAGATCCGAATCTTTGTTGACGGCACCATCGACGTAGCCAGTTGTTCACCTGTAGAATCTTGTTCCACCTCCTTGTTCCATGACCATCCACTGGGAGGATGGATGAGAAGACCACCTGCGCTCCCAGTTCTTTCACTTTCTTGCCTAAGTCTTCAAAATCACTGCAGCTGGTTTCCAGCTCGTTTCCAGGTGAGCTGAACAATAATTTTTTAGGGGAAAAAAATGACCGGAGTGCTTCTTTAAAGGGAACCTGTCACCAGATTTGGTGACTATAAGCTGCGGCCACCACTAGTGGGCTCCTTTTTACAGCATTCTAACATGCTGTAGATAAGAGCCCAGGCCGCTGTGTAGAACATAGCGATCACCTTATAATACTCACCTAAAGGGCGATGCAGTGCAGACTGGTCGGATGGGTGTCTCCATTCTTCAATAGCGGCGCCTCCTCTTTCGGCCATCTTTGTCCTCCTTTTTCTGAATCCTGGGTGCATGATGCATCCTACGTCATCCACAGTAGCTGGCATTGAGGTCCTGCGCAAGCGCAGTACAATACTTTGATCTGCGCTACTCAAGGCAGATCAAAGTGCTCCTCAAAAAGTAACTAAACTTTTGGGAGAATTTTTTGTTTTATGCCCAATAATTCTGAGCAGATTGGTGAGGATTCTGTTCTTGAACTCCCCAAAATAGCTCTTTTAGAACAGCACACACAGCACAGAGCGAATGCTGTAGAAAGTAGTCCTGTCTCCTGAGCCGTGCACTTCTAAGGAGTCTTTTGAGCATTTTCCGGGGGTCTCGGGAGCCAGACCCACATAAATGTGCTCAGAATTAATGTACCTAAAACATAGAAGATATCTCCCAAAAATGAAGGTATTTTTTAAATGTTTCACAGTACTATGGTTCCTGTATTGTCCGCAGTCTGATGATGGCTGGTAACAAATCCTGCTATCTCCTTATTATTGTTACATACATACTAGGAGCTGCAGTTTCATGCCAGACAATTTTATGTTGGGTTAGCTTTAGTTCTGGTGACGTAGAAGTGATTTGAGCTTGATTTTGGTAATGTAGTCATGTACCAATGATGGTTCTGGTGATGTAGAAGTGTGCAGATGGTGGTTCTGGTAATGTAGCAGTGTGCACATGGTGGTTCTCGTGATGTAGTAGTGATTTGAGGTTGGTTCTGGAGATGTTGTCATGTACAAATGGGGGTTCTGATAATGTTATTTGAGGTTGAATCTGGAGATGTTGTCATATCCATATTGTGGTTCTGGTAATGTTATTGTGATTTGAGGTTGGTTCTGGTGATGTATTTGTGTAGATGTAGCAATATTTAATTTATTATATTTAATATTAGATCATTATATCTCCCATAAACTATAGATAGATGTCCCATCATTTGGCTGTCAGCTATCTCCCTGACTCTCCCATACACTATAGACAGCTGTCCCATCATGCGGCTGGCAGCTGTCTCCCTGATTCTCGCATACACAGGAGCGTTCACTTTGTTGAGTGATCGTGTTCTCTATAAGACAGACGCTACTACACATCTCTGGCAGTGGCTCACCTCTTAGAGAGAAAAGGATCCACAGTCCAAAATTGGACCTGCTGGGTCATCACTCCTCTGACAATCAGACTGTCGATCGGGGCTGTCTATCTCCGGGTTTAGCCAACTGTAGTCTGTGTACAAGCGCCTTAACTACTATCTGAAGGCATTGTGAACGGTTTGGGTGTGTGCACACCATGGCCTTTACACATCTGTGAATCTATAGAGTTTTTCAGGACTAGGACAGGTTAGGAAACACTGGCATCTTTTTTAAATTGAAATTGTTTTAAGTACTAGTCAGCGACTTCTTGATGGCAACAGCATGAAAAATGGTTCAAATACCTGTTTTAATCACTTAGTGTCTTTGAAAACCTGAAGCTGTTAAAATAAGCAAAATAAAACTGAACGTATGCGCAACAAGTGCAGATCTTCATTCCTATGGCGTTTAGCACTTTTTCAAGTGTTACAGAGGAGTGTCTTAAATAGATGTCGCGTGCACAAAATCATAATTTTACGTTGTCAGTAAAGGGTGCGACAACAAAGTGTCTAGGGCAGCATGACGGCCAAATACAGCCCTGCCCATGCTAGTTTGTAATATCCCCCATTCTGCTGTAAAATGTCTCCAATTTTGCTGAATAATATCTCCCATGCTGCTGTGTAATATCCCCTATGTTGCTGTGTATTTTCTACCATTCTTCAGTGTAATATCCCTCTATTCTGATGTATAATGTCCTACATGTTGCTGTGTAATGTCCCCCATACAGCGGTGCAATCTCCCCTATGCTGCTGTGTAATATACCCCCATTCTGCTGTATAATGTCTCCCATTCTCCTCTGTCATGTTCACTATGCTAATGTGTAATGTACCCAATGCTGCTGTGTAATTCACCCTAATGCTGCTGTATAATGTACCCAATGCTGTTGTGTAATATATCCCATTCTATGGTATATCCCCCATGCTGCAGTGTACTATTCCCCCCTACTGCTGTGTAATGTTCTCCACGCTACTGTGTAATATCTGCCATTCTGTATGTCTCCCATGCTGCTGTGTAATATCCCCATGCTGCTGTGTAATATATCCTATGCTGCTGTGTAATATGCCCCATTCTGCTTTCTAATATCCCCCATTCTGGTGTATATCGTCTCCAATTTTGCTGTATAATGTCCTTCATGCTGCTGTGTAATACCCCCATTCTGCTGTGTAATACCCCCATTCTGCTGTGTAATATCCTCATTCTGTTTTGTAATATCCGGCATTCTGCTGTAAAATGTCCCCCATGCTGCTGTGTAATTTCCCCCCATGCTGCTATATAATGTCCGCAATGCTGCTGTGTACTATCCCCCATTCTTCTGCATTATATACCCCATGGTGCAGTATAATAAACCCTATTCTGCTATCTTATGTTCCCCATTCTACTGTATAATGTCCTCCATGCTACTGTGTAATATCTGGCATTCTGCTGTATGTATCCCATGCTCCTATGTAATACCCCCATTCTTCTGTATAATGTCTCCCATTCTGCTGAATGGTGTCCCCAAATATTTCTGTGTAATGTTCCCTATGCTACAGTTTAATATCCCCTATTCTGCTGTATAATATCCCCCTGGTTGCTGTGTAATGTTCCAAAAGCTGCTGTGTAATGTTCCCTTTGCTGATGTGTAATATCCCCTATTCTGCTGTATAATGTCTCCCATGTAGCTGTGTAATGTCCCACATGCTGTTGCATAATGTTCCTCATGCTGCGGTGTAATCTCCCCTATGCTGATGTGTAATATACCCCTATTCTGCTTTATAATGTATCCCATGCTCCTCTGTCATGTTCTCTATGCTGCTGTGTAATGTACCCCATGCTGCTGTGTAACATCCCACATTCTGCTTTGTAATATCCCCCATTTTTCTGTATAATGTCCACCGTGTTGCTTTGTAATGTTCCCCATGTTACTGTGTAATATACCCCAAATATGTTGTATAATGTCCCCTATGTTGCTTTGTAATGTCCCCCATGCTGCTTTGCAATATCCCCATTCTGCTGTATAATGTCCCTCATGCTGCTGTGTAATATCCCCCATTCAACTGTATAGTGTTCCCCATGTAGCTATGTAATATCCCCCCGTTCTGCTGTATAATGTCCTCCATGCTACTGTGTATTATCTGCCATTCTGCAGCATGCCTCCCATCTTCCTGTCTAATATCCCCATTCTGCTTTATAATATTTTCCATGCTCTTATGTGATATTCCCCTTGCTGCTGTGTAATATCCCCATTCCGCTGCATAATGTCACCCATGCGGCAGTATAATATCCCCTATTCTGCTTTTTAATGTCCCCCATGCTGCCGTGTAATTTCTCCTCTTGCTGCTGTATAATGTACCCAATGCTGCTGTGTAATATCCCCCATTCTGCTGTATAATATCCCCATTGGTGCAGTGTACTTTTCTCCATTTTGCTGTGTAATGTCCCCCCTGCTGCTGTATAATGTCCTCCCTGTTTTTTGTAATATATGCCATTCTGCTGTCTCCTATGCTGCTGTGTAATATCACCATGCTGCAGTGTAATATCCCCCATTCTAATGTATAATGTCTCCCATTTTGCTCTGTAATATACCCCATTCTGCTGTATAATATACCCCATGATGCAGTGTATTCTTTTCCATTCTGCTGTGTAATGTCTCCCTCTGCTGCTGTATAATGTCCTCCAAGTTATTTTGTAATATCTGCCATTTTGCTGTATGTCTTCCATGCTGCTGTGTAATATCCCCATGCTACTATGTAATATCTTCCATTATGCTGTGTTACATCCCCCGTTTTGCTATGTAATATCCCTCATGCTGATGTGTAATATCCCCCATTCTGCTTGGTAATATCCCCCATTCTGCTGTGTAATGTCCCTCATGTTGCTCTGTAATGTTCCCCATGTTGCTGTCTAATATCCCCAATTCTGCTGTATATTGTCCTCCATGTTGCTGTGTAACATCCCCCATTCTACTTTGTAATATCCCTCATTCTGCTGTATAATGTCTTCCATGTTGCTGAGTAATGTCACCCATTCTGCTGTATATTGTCTCTATGCTGCTGTGTAATTTACCTCATGCTGCTGTATAATATCCCCCAATTTGCTGTGTAATATCCCCCATGGTGCTGTGTAATATCCCCTTTCTAGTTTGTAATATCCCCCATTCTGCTGTATAATATCTTACATGCTGCTGTGTAGTATCTGCCAATCTGCTGTATGTCTTTGATGCTGCTGTGTAATATGCCCATTTTGCTGTGTAGTATTCCCATGCTGCTGTGTAATATCCCCCATTCTGTATTGTAACATAGCTAATGCTGCTCTGTATTATCCCCCATTCTGCTGTGTAATATCCCCCATGCTGCTGTGTATTATCCCCAATTTTGCGGTATAATTTCTCCAATTTTGCAGTATAATAAACCCTTGCTGCTCTGTAATATACCCCATTCTGCTGTGTTATCTCACCCATGCTGCTGTGTAATATGCCCAATTCTGCTTTGTAATGTCTTAATGTTGCTTTATAATGTCCCCCATGATGCTGTGTAATGTCCGCCACGTTATATTGTAATATTCCCCTACTGTGCCTTATAATTTCCTCCATGTTGCTGTGTAATATCCCCCATGCTGCTGTGTAATGTCCCTTATGCTGCAGTGTAATATACCCCATTCTGCTGTATAATGTCTCCCATGTTCCTCTGTAATCTTCCCCATGCTTCTGTGTAATTTCTCCCATGCTGCTCTATATTGTACCCAATGCTTTTGTGTAATTTCCCCCATTCTGCTGTATATTTCCAATGCTGCAGTGAACTATCCCCCATTCTGTTGTGTAATGTCCCCCCCTACTGCTGTATAATGTCCTTCTTGCCACTGTGTACAGTAATATCTGCCATTCTGCTGTATGACTCCCATGCTTTTGTGGAAAATCAACATTCTGCTGTGTAATATATCCCCAGCTGCTGTTTTATATGCCCCATTCTGCTGTGTAATATCGCCCATTCTACTTTGTAATATCCCCCATTCTGCTGTATAATGTCCCCCCATGTTGCTGTGTAATGTCCGCAATGTTACATTGTAATATACCCCTATTCTGCTGTATAATGTCCCCCATGTTACTGTGTAATATTCCCCCATGCTGCTGTGTAATGTCCCCTATGCTGCTGTGTAATATCCCCCCATTCTGCTGTATTATATCTCCCATGTTTCTCTGTAATATCCCCATGCTGCTGTGTAATATCCCCCATTCTGCTTTATAATGAACCCCATGTTTCCTTGTAATATCCTGCATTCTGCTGTGTAATGTCTTCATGCTGCTGTGTAACTTGCCCCCATGGTGCTGTGTAATAGCCCCCATTATGCTTTGTAATATCCCACATTGTGCTGTATAATGTCCCCCATGTTGCTTGGTAATATCCTCCATTCTGCTGTGTAATGTCTCCCATGATGCTGTGTAATATTCCCCATTCTACTTTATAATATCCCCTATGCTCAGGGCTGTATTTGCCACTAGGCACCTGTGGTCCAGTGCCGGGGTCAGCACTTTTACATCCTCCCCCCTCCATTAGACATTCGATTAAATCTGATGTGTTTTCGGAGGGGAGGAGAGGAGCACCTCAATTTATCTGTAACTGCGTCTTTAAGACGCGATTACAAATAAACTGCCGGTGCTAGGCACAGGGAGCTGATTGACCCTCGAAGTTTTGGTGCCTCCACTTCTGGGGTTAGAGGCGCACCAGTCAACTCCGTTCTGTGGCGTCCAATGCTGCAGATGCCGCGGAAAAGGACAGAACACTCACCGCAGCCAGCAGAAGGACAACGACAAATATCGGAGGAGGAGCAGCAGTAGCAAAAGAAGGAGGGCAGCGGGTACAGGATCAGGTACCCATTCACAGAGCTGAAGATTTATAGGGAAGGTGCGGGTGTGTTCCTAATGCTGTAAAGTGAGCATTGTGGGGGAGGAGCAGACGAGGCTATAACATGAGAATTGTGGGGGAGGGGCAGGCAGAGGCTATAATGTGAGGAATGTAAGGAAGGAGCAGACAGAGGCTATAATGTGAGGTTTTTGGGGGAAGGGCAGGCAGAGGCTATAATGTCAGGATTGTGGGGGAGGGGCAGGCAATAGCTATAATGTGAGGTTTGTTGGGGAGGGCCAGGCAGAGGCTATAATGTGAGGTTTGTGGGAGAGGGGCAGGCAGAGGCTATAATGTAAGGTTTGTGGGGGAGGGCAGGCAGTGTCTATAGTCGGGAGATTGCGGGGATGGGGAGGCAGAGGCTATTGTCTGGAGATTGCAAGAGAGGGGCAGGCAGAGGCTATAGTCTGCGGATTGCGACTGAGGGGCAGGCAGAGGTTATTGTCTGGGGATTGTGGGGGAAGGGCAGGCAGAGGATATAGTCTGGGAATTGTGAGGGAGGGGCAGGTAAAGGCCATAGTCTGGGGATTGAGGGGGTACAGGTAGAGGCTATAGTCTGGTGATTGTGGGGGATGGGCAGGCAGAGGCTAAAGACTGATGATTAGGAGGCCTATTACTGTAGTCTGGGGATTTGGGGGCCTATGTCTAGACAGTAGTTAGGGAGCTGGGGCTGTTAGTATAGTCTTAGTGTTTGGGGGCCTATTGCTGTTGAAGGGGGGTTTATGGAGCGTATTGCTGTAGGAGGTGGGGTTTAGAGGGCCTATTGCTGTACGAGGGGGATTTAGGGGGCCTTTTGCTGGGGGGGTTGGGGGGCCTATTGCTGTAGAGGAAAGTTTAGGGGGCCTTTTGCTGTAGAGAGGGGTTTGGGGGGCCTATTTCTGTAGATGGTGGGTTTAGGTTGCCTATTGCTGTAGAGGGGGGTTTATGGGGCCTATTGCTGTAGATGGCAAGTTTAGGGAGCCTATTGCTGTAGATGGCAAGTTTAGGGAGCCTATTGCTGTAGAGAGTGGTTTAGGGAGCTTATTGCTAAAGAAGGGCGTTTAGGGGGCCTATTGCTGTAGATGGTGGGTTTAGGGAGGCTTACAAAGTGAAAGATAGTGCAAAAGACAAAATCGATGGGGAAAAGTGTAAGGACTCAGTATGTTGGGGTTCTCAGTATGGAAAGGAGTAGATGTAGAAATTCGGTGCTCAAGATCAATGTGAACAGTGGTTTTTATTGTAAAGAACTTGTAGGACCAGCACAAACACAGATGTTTCGGTCAAAAGACCTTCATCAGTGTGCGTGCTGAGGGTCCTCAGAAAGGTGTCCACCGCTGTCTATGTGGCAATGATGTGCTTGTGCTGGTCCTACAAGTTCTTCATAATAAAAACCACTATTTACAAGTGGGAAAGAACCCTTAGGCGTGAGGTAGCATAGTGGTCTCTGTATCATGAGTGGGGCAGCATGGAGGGGTCATTATGGAGAAAGGGCAGCCAGCATTTGGAGCGCATTAAGAAGGAGCAGCATTGGTGGCTCAGTATGGAGAAGAGCAGTGTGAGAGTCCCATATGGAGAAGGGCAGAATGCATGGGACATCGTGAGGAGGGGGCAGCATGATGTGAGGACAATGTGCAGATCATATTTTATAATTGAGAAAGGTGTGATGGGTATAATTTATAAAGAAGAGCAGTGTGGCATTTTATTTTATTAGGGGGCAGTGTGGCGGTCATAGTTTATAAGTGGGGACGGTGTGGTGGGAATATTTTATAGGAGCGGATAGTGTGGTGGCCATGTACGTTAAGAGGGATTGTGTGCAGTAATATTCTTTTGCGGAGAGCACAGTGAGGAGTAATTTTTTTTCTTCAGTCCACAGCATAGGGCTTATTTATGGCACAGCATTTGTAGTTCTTGTTATTCAGAAACATTATAATGACATTGTTATTTTTGGGGGCACCATGGTGAGATGTGCAGCAGAAGACCGGAGAAGAGGGAAGTTTGCAGAGACGAGCTGTGGATGTGAAGTCATCATTGAGTCAGGTACATGAGAAAACAGCGATCGGTAAGTGAATTATCACAGACCTTACACTACACTAACATTTACTCAGGTTTAGGGGAAAAAATGAAGCAGAGAAGGCGTGAAGGTATGTACCCAGCACTAATTCCAGTAAAATATAAAAAATTTCTTTATTGAAGCATGTTAAAGTGGAAGAATGTGCAAAGTGTATGTGTATTGTGTATTGTGTATGATTTTATGATTAATCTGAAAGAAAGTAATAAATATAAAATATACTTTCAAATATTATGTAAAGAAGGGAGCCAAACTGTTGGATATGGACCATTTCTTGTCCAGGAGAAACCTAGGCCTATAGGATATGGGGAAAAAAGGTATTAAATTTCTGCGTTATTATGGATCAAAAAATTCCTGTTTTTAGACCTTAACCCCTTCACCCCCGGCCACTAAAACACCCTAATGACCGGGCCATTTTTTGCAATTCTGACCAGTGTCACTTTGACAGGTTATAACTCTGGGACGCTTCAACGGATCCTGGCAATTCTGAGATTGTTTTTTCGTGACATATTGTACTTCATGTCAGTGGTAAATTTAGGCCGATATTTTTTGCGTTTATTTGTGAAAATTTAGGAAATTTGGCGAACATTTTGAAAATTTCGCAATTTTCAAACTTTGAAAATTTATGCCCATAAATCTGAGAAATATGTCACACAAAATAGTTACTAAATAACATTTCCCACTTGTCTACTTTACATCAGCGCAATTTTCGAAACAAATTTTTTTTTCGTTAGGAAGTTAGAAGGGGTCAAAGTTCATCAGCAATTTCTCATTTTTCCAACAAAATTTAGAAAATAATTTTTTTTAGGGACCACATCACATTTGAGGTGACTTTGAGAGACCGAGGTGACAGAAAATACCCAAAAGTGACCCCATTCTAAAAACTGCACCCCTCACTCTGCTCAAAACCACATCCAAAAAGTTTATTAACCCTTTAGGTGCTTCACAGGAACCAAAGCAATGTGGAAGGAAAAAATGAAAATTTTACTTTTTAACACAAAAATGTTACTTTAGCCATAAAATTTTCATTTTCACAAGGGAGAAAAGAGAAAGTGCACCCTACAATTTATTGTGCATTTTCTCCTGAGTACGCCGATACCCCATATGTGGTAAAAATCAATTGTTTGGGTGCACAGCGGAGCTCGGAAGGGAAGGAGCGCCATTTGAATTTTTGAACGCAAAATTAGCTGCACTCATTAGCGGACGCCATGTTGGGTTTGAAGACCCCCTGAGGTGCCTAAACAATGGAGCTCCCCCACAAGTGACCCCATTTTGGAAACTAGAGCCCTCAAATATTTTTTCTAGATGTTTGATGAGCACTTTGAACACCTGGGGGCTTCACAGAAGTTTATAACGTTGAGCCGTGAAAAGAAAAAAAAATTTTTTTACCACAAAACTGTTGCTTCAACTAGGTAGCTTTTTTTTTCACAAGGCTATCAGGAAAAAATGCACCATAAAACGTATTGTGCATTTTCTCCTGAGTACGCAGATACCTCATATGTGGTGGAAAGTAATTGTTTGGGCGCACGGCGGGGCTCAGAAGAGAAGGAGCGCCATTTGACTTTTCAAACGCACAGACGCAGTGCACTGATCGGCCGCTGCAGGACGCACGGTCGGATGCGATAAAAAAAGCGTCGGGGATACGTAAAAAAAAAAGTCACGCCAAAAATTGACCATGGATGCAGATATGTTATGTGCATCCCTGATCAGCGCTCGGCGGGACGCACAGACGGATGCCATACAAAAATTGTCGCGAATACGGAAAAAAGTCACGCCAAAAATTGAGCAGGGATGCAGATCCGTTATCTGCATCCCTGATCAGCGCTCGGCGGGACGCACGGACGGATGCGATACAAAAAGCGTCGCAAATACGGAAAAAAGTCACGCCAAAAATTGAGCAGGGATGCCGATCCGTTATCTGCATCCCTGATCAGCGCTCGGCGGGACGCACGGTCGGACGCGATACAAAAAGCGTCGCGAATACGGAAAAAAGTCACGCCAAAAATTGAGCAGGGATGCCGATCCGTTATCTGCATCCCTGATCAGCGCTCGGCGGGACGCACGGACGGACGCGATACAAAAAGCGTCGCGAATACGGAAAAAAGTCATGCCAAAAACTGACCACGGATGCAGATCCGTTATCTGCATCCCTGATCAGCGCTTGGCGGGACGCACGGACAGATGAAGTGTAAAAATGGACAGGATACAAGAAAAAAAAAAAAAAAAAAAAAGTTATACTCACAGTACCAAGAGGATCACTGACCAGAAGAGTTGCAGAGGAACAAGAAGGCAGTGAGATAGACAGCTTTACACCAGCAGCAGGCAGGACGTTGGACAGATCAGCAGAAGGACCCAGCGATGGAGGCAGATGTGATCGGGCCAGTGAAGACCTCGGACGACCCGTGAAGGCAGGTAAGAGGACGTCGGGGGGGGGGGGGGGGGGGGGGGCAGGGGGGATGGGGAGAGGGGGGGGCAGAGGGGGGGCAGATGGGGGGGTTAGAGGGATTGCAGAGGGGGCGGAGAAGCAAAGGCAGAAGGAAGGAACCTTGGAAGCAGAATAGAGATGACAGAGGAGGCAGGCAGATCGCGTGGGGAGCAGATCGGGATGCCGGGGGGCAGATCGGGGCGTAGGGGGGCAGATCGGGGCGTAGGGGGGCAGATCTGGGGGGGCACGGGCAGGGGCCTTCACGGGAGCGCGCAGGGGCCTTCACGGGAGCGCGCAGGGGCCATCGCCGGAGCGCAATACTTACCTTTGGAGCTGGCGCGGTGACAGCAGAGGCGGCGTCTGCGGCGGCAGCAGCGGTGGCGTGGTACCAAAAGTACCAGCCACTCCACGCTGCAGCCATGTTGGGGGAGGGTCCCCAGAGCAGCACAGGCCTGGGAAGGGCGGCCACCGGCAGATCAGACCGCCCCACTGCACACTGATTGGAGCGATTGCGCGTCATAGCACGATCGCTCCAATCAGTGCTGCAGGGGCTGGGGGCGGCATGTTTGAGGTCCACCTATGATATGCTGCAGCAGCTGCGGCATCTCATAGCTGGATCTCACAGGATCGCACTAATTCGGGCATTATTTTTGCCGAAATTAGTGCGATCGATGTGGTTGGCGGTTCAGATTTGAACAGCCAATCACATCGATCGTCGATAGGGGGTGGCGATGCCACCCCCCCTGGGGTCAAGCAAAGGTCCCCTGCTGTAAGAAACAGCAGGGGACATCATTTGAAAGCCGTTGCTATGGCCACGGCAATCAAATGAAGTTTAGGCAGTAAAATTACGTCCCTGGTCGTTAAGTCACGTTAAAATAGGACGTAATTTTACTGCCCGCGGTCGTGAAGGGGTTAAATTCTAGAGATTGTTTGTGCTTATGTAGAAAAAAAGGAAAGGTTTATGACCTATTTAAAGATTTGTGGGCTATCAATAAAATGACAAAGTTCAATAGTTGTAATTATTTACTACAAAATTGTAATAAACTAATTCCCATAAATCAATTAATAATTTTTCTACCTATATGCATTCATTAATAGAAATTCTAGGGGGACCTGCAGGGTAAAAAATATATATATATATATATATATATATATATATATATATATATATATATTATAGTGATATATTTCATCTGCAAAGTATAAATTGGTTCATATCTGGTGGTAATTGGTTGCAGAATAAAACCCAAAAGGTATATTTAAATGATAAAACGCAAATCTTTACGAAAACTAAGGCCTAATGGTTGCCTGGTATCTAACTTAAGGATCCATTTGGCTTCTGCATATAGTAAAGCTGAAAATCAGTCACTCCCTCTGGGTGGTCTGGTAACATGTTCAATACCTGCCACCTTTAAGGTGGTGAAATCCCCATCATGTAAATCCTGAAAATGTTTAGTGAGTCCCAATGAGGAGCGTTTTTTTCTGCATATTGCCTGCTGTAGTAATTGATGATTCTGAAGTGGTTCTAATGTGTTCTGATATGCATGTTCTAAGAGATCTGGATGTACATCCTATATAATTTTTATAGTAGATAAGCTGCTAGAGATGGGGAGGCAGAAGGCGCAATAGGGTCTTACCCGGTATTACCATTAGGAAATAAAAAGAGGTACACTCACCTAATCGGGTTGTGCCAGTCACAACTCCTTACAGCTCATGTGAGTGCCCGCATGGTTCAAACAGCGGACCCGTGCAGGACGTAGTAAAATTAGTGCATAGAGGAAAACGGGTATATGCCACGCTAAAAAACCACTGGTATCAGGATAATGAAAAGATTTTCTTTTTCCCCGATGGAGACGGTCCTTGTCTCTGAAACGCGTTGGTAGCTGAAATAAAAAAAAATCTTTTCATTATCCTGATACCAGTGTTTTTCTAGTGCGGCATATACCCGTTTTCCTCTATGCACTAATTTTATTATTGTAGATTTTGGCAAGAGGCTCTATATACTACATGTGATGATGAGCAGTTGATAAACGAAAAGATTTTAAAAATTTCCCCATTGGCTCCTGGAAACTGTTTTGTACTATGCATGTATTGGCATAGACCACATCGCTGTGACCCGCATCGATGGGAGCCTGTAGTGCTCAACCATGTTTTTGAGGGTTTCACAGCTGTGTAATATTCCCCATTCTGCTGTATAACATCCTCCATGCTACTTTTTATTATCTGCCATTCTGCAGCTTGCCTCCCATCTTTCTGTTTAACATCCACATTCTGCTGTATAATGTCTCCCATGCTTTTGTGTAATATTCTCCATGCTGCTGTGTAACATCCCACATTCTGCTTTGTAATATCCTCCATTTTGCTGTATAATGTCTCACATATTGCTCTGTAATGTTCCCCATGTTACTGTGTCATATACCCCAAATATTTTGTATAATGTCCCCCATGTTGCTCTGTAATGTCCCCCATGCTGCTTTGTAATATCCCTATTCTGCTGTATAATGTCCCTCATGCTGCTGTGTAATATCCCTCATTCAACTGTATAATGTTCCCCATGTAGCTATGTTATATCCCCCCGTTCTGCTGTATAATGTCCTCCATGCTACTGTGTATTAGCTGCCATTCTGCAGCATGCCTCCCATCTTTCTATGTACAGTTAGGTCCAGAAATATTTGGACAGTGACACAAGTTTTGTTATTTTAGCTGTTTACAAAAACATGTTCAGAAATACAATTATATATATAATATGGGCTGAAAGTGCACACTCCCAGCTGCCATATGAGAGTTTTCACATCCAAATCGGAGAAAGGGTTTAGGAATCATAGCTCTGTAATGCATAGCCTCCTCTTTTTTCAAGGGACCAAAAGTAATTGGACAAGGGACTCTAAGGGCTGCAATTAACTCTGAAGGTGTCTCCCTCGTTAACCTGTAATCAATGAAGTAGTTAAAAGGTCTGGGGTTGATTACAGGTGTGTGGTTTTGCATTTGGAAGCTGTTGCTGTGACCAGACAACATGCGGTCTAAGGAACTCTCAATTGAGGTGAAGCAGAACATCCTGAGGCTGAAAAAAATCCATCAGAGAGATAGCAGACATGCTTGGAGTAGCAAAATCAACAGTCGGGTACATTCTGAGAAAAAAGGAATTGACTGTTGAGCTTGGGAACTCAAAAAGGCCTGGGCGTCCACGGATGACAACAGTGGTGGATGATTGCCGCATACTTTCTTTGGTGAAGAAGAACCCGTTCACAACATCAACTGAAGTCCAGAACACTCTCAGTGAAGTAGGTGTATCTGTCTCTAAGTCAACAGTAAAGAGAAGACTCCATGAAAGTAAATACAAAGGGTTCACATCTAGATGCAAGCCATTCATCAATTCGAAAAATAGACAGGCCAGAGTTAAATTTGCTGAAAAAAAACCTCATGAAGCTCAGTTCTGGAAAAGTATTCTATGGACAGATGAGACCAAGATCAACCTGTACCAGAATGATGGGAAGAAAAAAGTTTGGAGAAGAAGGGGAACGGTACATGATCCAAGGCACACCACATCCTCTGTAAAACATGGTGGAGGCAACGTGATGGCATGGGCATGCATGGCTTTCAATGGCACTGGGTCACTTGTGTTTATTGATGACATAACAGCAGACAAGAGTAGCCAGATGAATTCTGAAGTGTACCGGGATATACTTTCAGCCCAGATTCAGCCAAATGCTGCAAAGTTGATCGGACGGCGCTCCATAGTACAGATGGACAATGACCCCAAGCATACAGCCAAAGCTACCCAGGAGTTCATGAGTGCAAAAAAGTGGAACATTCTGCAATGGCCAAGTCAATCACCAGATCTTAACCCAATTGAGCATGCATTTCACTTGCTCAAATCCAGACATAAGACGGAAAGACCCACAAACAAGCAAGACCTGAAGGCTGCGGCTGTAAAGGCCTGGCAAAGCATTAAGAAGGAGGAAACCCAGCGTTTGGTGATGTCCATGGGTTCCAGACTTAAGGCAGTGATTGCCTCCAAAGGATTCGCAACAAAATATTGAAAATAAAAATATTTTGTTTGGGTTTGGTTTATTTGTCCAATTACTTTTGACCTAAAATGTGGAGTGTTTGTAAAGAAATGTGTACAATTCCTACAATTTCTATCAGATATTTTTGTTCAAACCTTCAAATTAAACATTACAATCTGCACTTGAATTCTGTTGTAGAGGTTTCATTTCAAATCCAATGTGGTGGCATGCAGAGCCCAACTCGCGAAAATTGTGTCACTGTCCAAATATTTCTGGACCTAACTGTAATATCCCCATTCTGCTCTGTCTCCCATGCTCTTGTGTGATATCCCCCATGCTGCTGTGTAATATCCCCATTCCGCTGCATAGTGTCACCCATGCTGCAGTATAATATCCCCCATTCTGCTGCATAATGTCCCCCATTCTGCCGTGTATTTTTCCCTCTTGCTGCTGTATAATGTACCCAATGCTGCTGTGTAATATCCCCCATTCTGCTGTATAATATCCCCATTGGTGCAGTGTACTTTTTTCCATTTTGCTTTGTAATGTCCCCCCTGCTGCTGTATAATGTCCTCCCTGCTATTTTGTAATATGTGCCATTCTGCTGTATGTCTCCTATGCTGCTGTATAAGATCACCATGCTGCAGTGTAATATCCCCCATTCTGCTGTATAATATACCCCATGGTGCAGTGTATTCTTTCCCATTCTGCTGTGTAAAGTCTCCCTTTGCTGCTGTATAATGTCCTCCAAGGTATTTTGGAATATCTGCCTTTTTGCTGTATGTCTCCCATGCTACTATGTAATATCTTCCATTTTGCTGTGTAAAATCCCCCATGCTGCTGTATAATATATCCCATGCTGCTGTGTAATATCCCCCATTCTGCTGTATATTGTCTTCAGTTTTGCTGTAAAATGTCCCTCATGCTACTGTGTAACATCCTCCATTCTGCTTGGTAATATCCCCCATTCTGCTTGGTAATATCCCCCATTCTGCTGTATAATGTCCCCCATGTTGCTGAGTAATGTCCCCCATTCTGCTGTATATTGTCCCTATGCTGCTGTGTAATTTGCCTCATGCTGCTGTATAGTGTACCCTATGCTGCTGTATAATATCCCCCATTTTGCTGTGTACTATCCCCCTTGGTGCTGTGTAATATCCCCTTTCTGCTTTGTAATATCCTCCATTCTGCTGTATAGTATCCTCCATGCTACTGTGTAATATCTGCCATTCTGCTGTATGTCTTTAATGCTGCTGTGTAATATGCCCATTTTGCTGTGTAGTATTCCCATGCTGCTGTGTAATATCCCCCATTCTGCTTTGTAATGTCTCCAATGTTGCTTTATAATGTCACCCATGCTGCTGTGTAATTTCGCACATGCTGCTGCGTAATATCCCCTATTCTGCTGTATAATGTCCCCCATGTTGCTGTGTAATGTCCACCACATTATATTGTAATATCCCCCTACTGTGCCTTATAATTTCCCCCATGTTGCAGTGTAATATACCCTATTCTGCTGTATAATCTCTCCCATGTTTCTCTGTAATCTGCCCCATGCGTCTGTGTAATTTCCCCCATTCTGCTGTAGAATATCCCCAATGCTGCAGTGAACTATCCCCCATTCTGTTTTCTAATGTCCCCCCTACTGCTGTATAATGTCCTCCATGCTACTGTTGGGAACGTCAGTTATGCTTTTGCTGCTGTGAGGCTCCCTCTTGTGGCCAGGAATGGTTTGGACAGAGACCAGGTGTGTTGAGCAATGGGCATTTCCATTGCTAACTCTCTGCCTATTTAAACCCTGGCCTGCTAGCAGGCTATGCCGGATATCAGTTGTTCTTTGCACAACAGCCTGCTTCATCCTGCTCCAGACCATAAGTGCTTGGCTCTTTATTTGTTGTTTGGTTCTTTTTGCTCTTATCTGAGTTTGTCATTTCCTGTGGTTATTGTCAGTTTATTTGCATGCAGGAATCTTCCCTCTCAGTTGTTTAGCTGGGAAGCTCCCTGCAGTTATGTTTGGAGTATTGCTCCTATAAGTCCATGTGTTTGTTGCTTCTTGAATTTGTATGGTTCCTGCATTCTGTTCATTGGTATGACAAGAGCGCCTGGTATAGGACTGAGTTCAAATGTAGCGATCTGAGGTCTTTTTTGTACTATCAAGTTGTTGGATGTTTGCAGGGTTTTTCTCTGGCCACCATCAGTCCCTTTCCTGTCCTGTCCTATTTAGTCAGTAGGGCCTCACTTTTTGCTTATCCTATCATCTATCTGTGTATTGTGTTTTCCTACATCACCACAGTCTTTTAATGTGGGGGGCTTGCTTTTCTTTGGCAATTTATTTTCTGAGGCAGAGAGTTATTCATCTTTCCTTCCTTTAGGATAGCTAGTTCTCCGGCTGGGTTCGCGGTGCACAGGATGTTAGTTCACCCCTCGGCTACTTCTAGTGTTGATGGTTAGTAAGGGGATGGCGGCCAGATTAGTTGCCAATGCTCTTGTCACCTGTATACCTGATTTATGGTGGTCTTCCATGGTTCCGGATCCTAACAGTATATCCGGCCAACAAATTTAAACTGTACTCTTAAGAAGGGAAAAAAAAGAAGGTCTGCTAAAAGTTTTTTTTTGGTGTTTTTCCTTTTTCTTTGGGTTCCGTGGAAGATTTTTTTTTTTCCTAGCATGGATGAATTGGGTGAGCGTGTTGCTCATCTTGATGCTAAGGTTCGTCGTATAGAGTCTTTTCTTGCACAGACTCCCCTTGCAGAGCCTAAGATTCCCGTTCCTGAATTTTTTTTTTCGGGAGATAGGTCGAGATTTTTGAGCTTCAAAAATAATTGTAAATTATTTTTTGACCTGCGCCCTAAGTCCTCAAGGAATCCCGTACAACAGTTCAAGATTGTCATCTCCCTGTTGCGTGGTGACCCTCAGGACTGGGCCTTCTCTTTGGCGTCTGATGATCCGATTCTCAGTGATGTGGATTCCTTTTTTCAGGCCTTGGGATTATTATATGATGAACCGAATGTTGTAGACCAAGCAGAAAAGGCCTTGTTGTCCTTAACTTAGGGTCTGGATTCTGCAGAAACTTTTTGTCCGAAATTTCGAAAGTGGGCGGTCCTTACCAAATGGAATGATGACGCGCTTGTGGCTCTTTTTCGAAAGGGTATTGCTGATACTGTGAAGGATGTAATGGTAGGATTCCCCGTCCCTTCTGGTCTTGATGCCTCTATGACCTTTGCCATTCAGATTGATAGGCGGTTACAAGAGCGCAGAAAGATACCTGCTGGTTTTGTGCCTGTGGAACTGCCTTTGGAGCCTATGGAGTGTGATAGGGTCCTTTCTTTTTTTTAAACCATAAATTTTTATTAATAAAATGTGTCAAGTATTACATCATATTGACAATAAGTTCTCAACAGTCAATACAATAATAAGGGGGTTGGGGAGGGGAGAGGGTAGGGGAAATGGTGACGTTACATTAATTTTCCAATCACATTCTTTATATATGAATCTACAAAGTTATTTAATAACAGTATTTAAACGGAAAAACAACCAATTGTTCCATTTTTTATAAAATTGTGATATGTTATTATTAGATGAAGCAATTATTTTTTTCTGATAAACAGTTCTCATTAATCAGTGAAATGATTTCGGAGTTTGTAGGGCATTTGGGGTTTTCCCAAAAACTTGCAATTTTGATTCTTGTTGCTACAATAATATGTACAATAACTGTACGGATCTCATTGGGGAATGAGTCCAGATCAATGGCGAGCAGCGCCTGCTGTGTGGTTAGCATTATTGGTGCAAATCTGAGATATTAAGTAATTTATTGCTTCCCAGAGATGTCTGATATTACTACAATTCCACCATATGTGTAACATGTCTGCACTGGGGTCTCCACATCTCCAGCATGTGTCCGGAGAGTTATGGAACATTTTAGATATTCTATAGGGGGTGAGATACCACCTATATAATAATTTCCTTGCATTTTCTATGTGGTTAGCACATTTAGATTGTTTTCCTAGAATTGAGAAAGATGCTCGCCATTGATCCGGTGTGAATGTACAGTTTAGGTCTTTTTCCCATTTTTGCAGGTATGTGGTTAGTAAGGGCAGGGTATTTTCTAGCATACAATCATAGCTTGTGGACAGTGCTCTGATCTGTGATGTAGGGTTCAGTAGCATTGAGTATAGTTTAGATGGCGGTGCAGACATCTGCTCCTTCCTCTCAGCTAGAAAATGTCTTATTTGTAGATATTTGTAGAAGTCCATTTGGGGCACATTGTATTTATCTCACAATAATGAGAAAGTAATTAATTCCTTCCCCTCGTACAAGTTCCCAATTGATGTGATTTTGGATATTTTCCAATTTTTAAGTTTGAGATCAGGGATACAATGCTCCAATGTCTCTATGGGGGCCTTAAGAAGTGCGGTTTGTATAAGGCCTAGTTTATTAGTCAGCACCCTCCATAGTTCCAGAGTCGCGTCTATTGTTGGGGATATATTTGGATTCCTATTGGTGACTAAGGTTTGTTGTGCGTGGAAGAAAGCTGAGACATTAGTGGTTCCCATTAGATATTTTTCAATTGTTATCCAATGCTGGTCGTCATCATTGTTCCACATGAATCGTAATTGTTCAAATAGTGCGGCTCTATAGTAACGGACCACTGAGGGGCAACCCAGACCTCCCTTTCTCATAGGGGTGTACAGTGTGTCCGCCAGGACTCTGGATTGTTTCTCCTGCCAAATATACTTTAAAAGCATTGCTTGGATCTCTTTTAGTATTTTCATTGGGAATATGATGGGGAGATTGCGAAACAAATACAATATCTGTGGGAGGATAAACATTTTCACCGATGTAATCCTGCCCAGCCATGATAGTTTGTGTTTCTTCATACGTAATATGTCAGTTTGGATTTTCCTCTTCAGGGACTTGTAATTCATAGATAACATGTTATCTGCTGAGAGTGTTAGCTGGATACCTAAATACTCAATACTATTATTTTTCCATTGGAAGGGATATTTATTCTCGAAGTTCTTTGGGTATACTGTGGATGGAGTTAGGTTTAATACTTGGCATTTAGACGTATTTAATTTGTAATATGATATGTCAGAGAACAAGTCAATTGTTTGCATTACTTCCGGTAATGACTCTGTGGGGTTTGTTATTGCTAGTGTCAAGGTCCAAATGACGATGATGATGAGACTCAAAGGATCTCTCGATATCCGGCTGCTGCTTCTAATTAAAATGTCATGAGTGCACTTAGAGATTAAATAACTAGACACCAAGTCAGTTACATCTATCTCCATGACTGGCTCTTAACCAAGTGTGTTTTTTATTGTTTGAAAGAAACTCTAGACCAAGCAGTAAGGGGGTGTAAACTAAGTTTTAGTCCAATCAAGTATCGCAGGTCAGGGCTTCATGACGTAGAGAGATCTGCACATCCTCCTTGGATTGGTCAGTCCAGGCTCCAGGAATTTCTTTTGTCCATCTGTCTTGGGTGTAGAACAGGAAATAGCAGCCATCTTTACAATTACATGTGCTGGTATATACTGTGTCTAAGGAAAATACACTGAATATGCAATATACATATATACATGTTAGTAAGAAACAAAAGCATTCACAAATATGTGTGTTAGTTCACATCTACTGAACTATATAACTGAGTCTATGAAATGGCTGAATTAAGTATTTTTGGATACTCAATTCTTTATCCTCAACACTAGAATGATGTCGTCCGCACACAGACCTATTTTGTGCTCCGTTTTATCCATCTGAATCCCTGATATCATTGGGTAAGATCTGATTTTTTCCGCTAGAAGCTCGATCGCCAAAGCAAATATGAGAGGTGAAAATGGACACCCTTGTCTCGTCCC
The DNA here is from genome assembly GCF_048569485.1 of Anomaloglossus baeobatrachus. Classification (NCBI taxonomy): domain Eukaryota; kingdom Metazoa; phylum Chordata; class Amphibia; order Anura; family Aromobatidae; genus Anomaloglossus; species Anomaloglossus baeobatrachus. Next base: position 366,568,734 of record NC_134354.1, on the reverse strand, counting down.
GTTTGTAACCGGAAACTTGTCTGACATCATTCCAGAGATGAAGACTGACGCTGATGGATGGGAGTATAGTAGAGTAATTGCATTAAAAATGCTACCAGTGAATCCGAATCTGGTTAGGACCTCAAATAAGTAGCCCCAATGTACCCGATCGAACGCCTTCTCCGCGTCCAGAGATGGGAGCAGAGAAGGCGTCCGATCCCTCCCCGCCACATGGATGAGGTCAATCATCCATCTAGAACCATCCAATGTCTGTCTGGATTTGATAAATCCAACCTTGTCCTTGTGCACCAGTAAGGGGACTACATCGGAGATTCGGTTTGCCAAGATTTTGGAGTATAATTTGACGTCAGTATTTAGTAGGGATATAGGCCTGAAGTTATTTGGTTGGACGGGTGTTTTACCTGGTTTGGGGAGGGGGACTATGATTGCTTGTAACATTTCATCTCGTATTTTACCTGTTTCAAATATATTTTGGAAGACTAGTAATAGGTGTAGGGATAGTATTGGATAGAATGTCTTGAGATATTCATAGGTTATACCGTCCGGTCCTTGGGATTTGTTATTTTTAGTTGTTTGGATGACTCGTTGAATTTCTATTTGGCTTATGGGTTGGTTTATTGCCGCCAGTTTGTCCTCTTGGATTTGTGGTAGGGATTAGAGATGAGCGAACCGGTCGCGGTCGAGTTCAGTTAGGCAAACAGGTTCGGCGAACCACTCGAACCCCATAGGAAACAATGGAAGGCAATCACAAACCCGTAAAAACACTTAGAAATCACCCTCAAAGGTGTCCAAATGGTGACAAACAACTCACAACACAAACACATGGGAAAGTTAAAAAAACAAATTCTCATGCGAAAGACATATATATGCACGGCATGCCCTTCTAAAATCATGTAAAACACCGCAAGGTGACTCCAAGCAGAGTCTCCCTTTTTTCCAAAAATTGGGCCACACAGACACTCCTTCAGTGGCAGCACTTGTGCCCCAGTTGTACACTTCACAGGTAGATTTGCATCAAGAACATTCAAAAATACACCATCCTTAACCATCCCCAGGATGACACTGGGGTAGGTAGCAAAGTCTTTGCTGATCCCAGATCTGTTCATCTTGGATCATTTTTTGGAAACCCTGCAAGCAAAGGTTACTCCAAGCGGAGTCTCCCTTTTTTCCAAAAATTGGGCCACACAGACACCCCTTCAGTGGCAGCACTTGTGCCACAGTTTTACACTTCACAGGTAGATTTGCATCAAGCACATTCAAAAATACGCCATAATTAACCGTCCCCAGGATGACACCGGGGCATGTAGCAAAGTCTTTGCTGAACCATGACTTGTTCATCTTGGCTCCTTTTTAAAAACACTGCAAGCAAAGGTTACTCCAAGCGGAGTCTCCCTTTTTTCCAAAAATTGGGCCACACAGACACCCCTTCAGTGGCAGCACTTGTGCCCCAGTTGTACACTTCACAGGTACATTTGCATCAAGCACATGCAAAAATACACTGCTACCTACCCCGGTGCCATCCTGGGGACAGTTAAGGAAAAGTCTTTGCTGAACCATGACTTGTTCATCTTGGCTCCTTTTTTAAAACACTGCAAGCAAGAGTTACTCCAAGCGGAGTCTCCCTTTTTTCCAAAAATTGGGCCACACAGACACCCCTTCAGTGGCAGCACTTGTACCCCAGTTGTACACTTCACAGGTAGATTTGCATCAAGCATATTCAAAATACACAAGCATTTACTCTCCCCAGGTTGACACAGGGGTAGTAAATTCCTTGCGGATCCATGACTTGTTTATTTTTTTGAACGTTAGCCTGTCCACATTGTCACTAGACAGACGCGTGCGCTTATCTGTCAACACACACCCAGCAGCACTGAAGACACGTTCGGAGACCACGCTGGCAGCTGGACACGACAAGATCTCCAAGGCGTAAGTGGAGAGCTCTGGCTGTGACGCCCTGGACCCCAGGGACACAGGTAAAACCACCCACCATATTACACACACACACCCATCCCTTGTGAGGACACTCCCGTCACCCGAAAGGGAGACCTGATGCCTCCCTTAGGGCCAGCAGAGTACACCAGATGGGCGGAGTCAGGCAGAAAGGCACGCCCACTGAGGAGACTACTGTCTTGAGGCAGGAAATACAAACAGTTTAAGTTGTAGTTTGGAGTTGGAGTGAAGTGGAGTTAAGTGAAGGAGTAAAGCTTTCAGGGACCCGGGTTGGAGCCTGGGATCCCTGTAACATCAGGCAGGCAGACGGTGGTGGCCGCCTGCAGGAGTACCGGTATAGCAACCGGCGGAACCATAGGGACCGGGCCAGGGTTGGAGCCCGCCGGCCCTGAACCGGGGAGCAACCGTTTGCCGGAGCACCAGAAACCGGGTACTCAGACCCCGTCCTAGCTTTGAAGCCACTGAGTTTAGGCAAATTAACTGATTGCAGTCTGGACCTCACGGGTTCATCCTCACCCAAATTCCAGAAAGAAGGCAAAAGCCCACCGATACCGGGTGAGAGCCACCCCATGGATAAAACATCCGACAGGCCAGTGCCTGCGGGCAACCAAGGGCTCCTCCGGCAGCTCAACGCCGGGGAGCGGGCTACCACTGCCCAGGCAGGGGAGCCAGCAGTAAAAACAAGAGGTGCAAGAGAAAGGGACCACCATCAACCTCACAAGGGACACAAGCAGCCGGCTGCGGGACCCGAACATACCCGAACTTTGGTTTACCAGTGACTCTGAGTGTGAATTAATCGTGAGTACACCATTGCCATCCGGGCACGACACTGCACCGCAGCGCGGCACCTCTCACCCAGACTTCACCGTAGCCCACACCACCGGGCCCCGGGACACACCGCCCCTACCCACGGATTGGCTAACATCTAGGCTGCAACCACAACACCGCTCCCAGGAGCCCCCTTCACTCCAGCCGCAGCGGTGGTGCATCCCGTCACCACAACCCGTGAGTGGCGTCACGACCCGTACAACGACAACGCGGCCCCCGGCTGCGAACCTCGTCTCACACCACCACCCCACTGCCTCCCCTTAACAGAGTGACGTGGCCCCCGGTCCGGAGACGCTCGAGCCACCGACAACCCGAGCCCAGACCTCGAGCGGCTCGGCCCAAGCTGCGGAGCAGCCGAGCCCCTCTCAGGCCGGTACACATCGACTCTTCTGGCGTCACGAACAGGATTCGGACAGTCCACTTACCTGTGGAAGTGCGCCTTAGAAGTATCCGTTAGCGGTGTCCTGACAAAAAAGTTGAAGTTTCGCCATCTTGGCGCGAAAGTTTCCCGCACGAGTCGTCTTCCCCAAGCAGTGAAGGCGCGAAAAAGAAGCCCCGCCCCCGAGAGGAGAAGTACTGGAAGAAAACCAGGGGAGGCGGGCGAAGAGCTGCCTCATGTGATCGCAAAGATAAAAGGCAGGGACTCCAGGACTCTGCATCCATTCCATTCCTGGACCCCGACAGTGCAGCATGGCGATTCCCGTCCAGCGTCCCGAGATCCCGGAGCCCACGCAAGGAACGGCGGCATGGGTGAAGGCCCAGACAGAGGAGATGTGTCGCCGCCTCCAGCACCAGGTAAGCTTCCTGGTGGAGCACTGGGCTGCAGAGATGGGGGAGATAGTGGCCGCCGTGCGGGCCCGTGAGAGGATGACGGTGTTGGCAGGGTGGGAAGGCGACCCACGTCCCTATGCCCTTGAGGGGTTGGCCATCGCGGCTGAGGGGCTCGGTCTGCTGCTGCCCGCCATACCGCCTCCTCCATTGCCCGCAGTGGTTGTCACTGCTCCTCCACCCATATCCCCAACCCCGACACCGATGGCGGAGTCCGTCCCGGGTGCTCCAGGGAAGCTGCTTGGGGAGGCTGGCCTAGACCGGTTGTGGAACCCGGCCGCGCTGTGCCCGTGGCCAGAGGGGACCCGTTACCGGACAGCACCTGATCCCGAGGCGATGCCGGCTGTCCCGGAAGTGACCGCGCCCAAGAGTGCACAGGCCCCAGCAGTCCGCCCAGCCAAGAAGGCCCAGAAAGCAAGGCAAGCCGCTCCAGGGTCGTGGGCCTCGGCTGAGGTTCTATGGGGAGGCAGCTGCAAGACAGCAGAGCCGGCCGCGACACAGCGCTGCTCCCCTTTTGAGAGTGCCGATCGTGGTCGACACCAGGGAGCGCCGACTGGGCCAGACCCCCACTGCAGTAGACCCCGGGCGTGCGAATGCCCCGTACTGGGAGCGGCAGCCTAGCCAACTGAGCCAGGAGATCGTGGCCAGAGAGAAGAGGAGAGAGGAGGTCTTTGCCCGCATCATCGAAGGGAAGGAGCACCTGAGGAGCGCTGGATATTTGCTGCGGGGCCCAACCTACCAGGGCCAGGTTAGGAGGTTCAACAAGGACAAGGGCTGGGGATTTCTATACGACCCCGACTTGAATGGAGAAGTTTTCTTTTCCCAGCGGGATGTGAATGCTCATCTCCCGTTCGGGCATTCGGGCACCCTGACCGCGACCTCCTGCCCAGAGATTTGGTGCACTACACCCGGCACCGAGGGGAGAGGGGCTGGTTTGCCTTGGATGTCCGGAGCGGCAGACAGCCCCCTCCTCTACCGTACAGCCCCGAAGTGGAGGTGGAAGAGGAGTATCCCACCGATTAAGGAGCTATAAAAGAACCCGTCCCCGTTGGGACTTGTGTTTAACCCCAGTTTAACCCTGTTGCGTGAGTGACTGCTCATGGACAAGGCCGTGGACTTGCTGGACACCCAAAAACTATTGGGCTTGTAAATATTGCCGTATCAGCCCCCTTTTAACATGCCTTCCCGTTCCTTTAGCCTCCGGAGAGGCAGATTGGAGGAAGGACCCGCAACAGAGCAGGCTGGGGTCCGGTCACCACCGGGACCGGTGACCATCCTCCAAAGAGCCCTTGAGCAACTGCCGGGTGCGCCACAATGTACCCGTTCCCGCCTGGGTGATCTGGCCATGTTCCTGTTTCCGGACTGGGGAAAAGGGGTGCTGCCCATTTCTTAGGGGCAGCATCAAGGCTAGGTTGTTTGGGTGGGAAAGGCGGAAGAACATGAACCCGTTCTGTTAATAAAGTTATGCAACGTTAAAGTAATATGCCTCCCGTTAAGGGAAGACCTGCAGAAATATTATATTTTGTAAAAATGTTATTATAATTGTAAATGTTTCCCGTTTTACCGTTTTTACAGTTAAAAGAAAGCAAAAATAAACCGGAGTTGGTCAGGCAGCCTGCGGACGGTCTGCATTAAACAAAGGGGGAATGTGACGCCCTGGACCCCAGGGGTAACAGGTAACAACACTTACCACATTACACACACACCCCCCATCCCTTGTGAGGACACACCCGTTACCCGAAAGGGAGACCTGATGCCTCCCTCAGGGCCAGCACAGCACACCAGGTGGGCGGAGTCAGGTGGAAAGGCACGCCCACCGAGGAGACTTCTGTCCTGAGGCAGGAAATACAAACAGTTTAAGTTGTAGTTTGGAGTTGGAGTGAAGTGGCGTTAAGTGAAGGAGTAAAGCTGTCAGGGATCCGGGTTGGAGCCTGGGATCCCCGTAACGTCAGGCAGGCAGACGGTGGTGGCCGCCTGCAGGAGTACCGGTATAGCAACCGGCGGAACCGTAGAGACCGGGCCAGGATTGGAGCCCGCCGGCCCTGAACCGGGGAGTCAACTGTTTGCCGGAGCACCAGAAACCGGGTACTCAGACCCCGTCCTAGCTTGGAAGTCACTGAGTTTAGGCAAATTAACTGATTGCAGTCTGGACCTCACGGGTTCATCCTCACCCAAAGTCCCAAAAGAAGGCAAAAGCCCACCGATACCGGGTGAGAGCCACCGCCAAGGGCCAAACATCTGACGGACCAGCGCCTGCGGGCAAATGAGGGCTCCTCCGGCAGCTCAACGCCGGGGAGCGGGCTACCACTGCCCAGGCAGGGGAGCCAGCAGTAAAAACAAGAGGTGCAAGGGAAAGGGACCACCATCAACCTCACAAGGGACACAAGCAGCCGGCTGCGGGACCCGAACATACCCGAACTTTGGTTTACCAGTGACTCTGAGTGTGAATTAATCGTGAGTTCCCCAGTGCCATCCAGGCACGACACTGCACCGCAGCGCGGAACCTTGCACCCCGACATCACCGTCGCCCGTCCCACCAGGCCCCGGGACACACCGCCCCTACCCACGGACGGGCTAACATCTAGGCTGCGGCCACAACACTGCTCCGGGAGCCCACTTCACTCCAGCCGCAGCGGTGGTGCATCCCGTCACCACGACCCGTGGGTGGCGTCACGACCCGTACAACGACAACGCGGCCCCCAGCTGCGAACCTCATCCCGCACCACCACCCCACTGCCTCCCTTTAACAAAGTGACGTGGCCCCCAGTCCGGAGGCGCTCGAGCCACTGACAACCCGAGCCCGGACCTCGAGCGGCTCGATCTGAGCAGCGGAGCAGCTGAGCCCCTCTCAGGGCGGTACATGGCCATTTTTCAAGATTTGAAGCCCAAAATGAGCAAGGCTCCATTTGCAAAGTCATGGCATCGATGTTCATTTGGAGATACTCCTGTATCATCCTCTCCAGCCATTGACTATGTGTCAGACTTCTTGTCTCTGCTGGCCTTGCAAAGGATGGTCTAAAAAAATTATGAAATGATTCAATAAAATTGCTGTTACCAGCACCAGATGTGGTGCTGCTGGTACGGTTAGACTGTTGATGATGAGACCGTCCCATGTTTGTCAAGTTACAACTGGGAGATTCACTCCGTGCACCACGGTTGTTTGGTGGAAAAGCCGAGCTAAGATCGAGTAACAGCTTCTGCTGATACTCCTGCATAGGTGCGTCCCTGTCAGGTTTCCAGGTTTTCCAGTTCTCTTTTGAATGAGCTTGCCCTCGGTTAACATGGAGTTTACTGTTCTGTTGCCCTACTTCCTGTCCAGCTGCTTAAAAGGCCGCCTCTAAGCCTAGTCCAGTGCCTGAGTATACTGCTTGCTGTGTGCTCCTGCTTTGCTGCTGCTAATCCTGATTGCCTTTGGATCCTCCTAAAGACTACCGACCGACCGACTCTGGACCTTACCCGGTTTCTCAAAGCTGTGCCCGGATTCCGTCTGCCATCTTCGGTCAGCACTCTGCCCGGTTCTCTCTGGTTCGTAACCACTCTGGACAATCATCCCGTACGGACATTCCTGGACTTTTACCGCTTGCCCCTTGTGTCCCGGCTGCTGCGCATTTAGGCCTTCCGGGGTGATTGCCGGACAGTCCCTGTATAGGGGTTCGCTCTGGTGGTCTCCCTGGGGGAGTCCGGTGCGTGGCCCCGGGAATTCCCTTCGCTCCGTTTCGGGAAAGTATTTTGTGTATTTATACCGCTGTGTTTTCCGTTGTGTATCTACCGTGGTTACATATTATAAAAGATCTTGTACCAAGAACTCGTCTCTGATTGTTATTGCCCTACGCTATCGAAATCCTCAGAACATATATAAGTATTACATTATACTCAGGCCATAGGAGGATTTCGCTGGGGCAATGACTGAGACACGAGTAGACCAGCTCTTCTCCATGATTAACTCCCTGCAGCAGGAGATGGAGGCGGTGCAGAATAAACTTAGAGATGTGGAGGCACAGCTGGGCCATGATCACCAGGTACTGGGGCCGGCTATACAGGATTTGCAAGTCAGAGTGGAGGCTCAGGAAGCCGTCCCCACTACGTCCGTATCAGCTGCCGGTATGCCTAGGTTACCCCCATTCCGTTTCAATGGTGATCGTAGTCAGTTCCGTGGATTTGTTAACCAATGTATACTGTTTTTCGATGTACATTCTGATTATTACCGTTCTGATCGGTCAAAGGTGTTATGTATCATCATGTTATTAACCTCACGAGCACTGGCTTGGGCTAATCCCATGATAGAGAATCGGGACATCCGTTTGAATCACCTGGATGACTTTCTGAACGCAATGGCGCAAATGTTTGATGATCCGAATCGCCGTGCTACCGCTGAAGCGGCTCTCCTTTCCTTACGTCAGGGAAAGCGTTCTGTCGTTGAATACGCCACTGAGTTCAAGAGGTTAGTGGTAGACACCGATTGGGGAAACAATGCCTTATTGTCTGTTTTCAGAAAAGGTTTGTCCGGTACCATCAAGGACGAGTTAGCCCGTTCCGAATCTCCAGGGGATTTCGAACTGTTTCTCCAGCACTGTGTGCGCATTGATACCCGTTTGACGGAACGTAGACAGGAAAAATGGGCAGCTGTAAACCGTGTAAACAATATTGCGTTTCCTTCCAGAGAACCCGCTCTCCGGATGCCACGGGAGGCCGAGGACGTACCTATGCAAGTGGACTCTCTGCAAAAACGAGAGACCAACGAACGGCGTGAACACCGGCTCCGTGAGCGTTTGTGTTTCTATTGCGGTCAATCGGACCATTTCTTGATCGACTGCCCGAAACGTCCAAATCGCCCAAATAAGGTATTGGCAGCCATGGCAGAGTGTGACAACACGGACGCAGAGTCCGATATCTCTGAGGCAAGTGGACACTTGGATGTGGTATTTCCCTTGACGGCAATGTCCACCTCACCGAAGGACTCAGAGGGGAAATACACCCATTGCTCACTCCCTATTCAGATCCGTTGGGAGGGACAGCTAATTCCTACCTCTGCAATGATAGACTCTGGGGCAGGGGGAAATTTCATGGACTCTTCCTTTGCCAGGAAACACGGTTTCCGGACTCAGCAAAGATCCTCACCGGTTACCATGGAGACGGTAGACGGATCTCCGTTAATCTCTGGACCAGTGGATCGGGAAACAGTACCGCTCGAATGCGTGATGAAGCCAGGTCAGCAGGGGACCCTTGTTTTCATGATGATTTCTTCTCCTCATTTTCCGATTATTTTAGGTATTCCGTGGCTACGGTCTACAAATCCCGTCATCGATTGGGAGACTAAAGAAATATCCTTCCCACCGCAGAGTGGTCCGACCATTTGTCCAACTGTTCCGGTTCCAGTAACATCAAATACGGAGGGCACTGTACAGGTACCTGTTTTACCCCCGGTTTACCGTGACTTCGCTGATATATGCGACAAAAGAAAAGCTGATCGGCTTCCCCCGCATAGACCGTATGATTGCCCCATAGACTTACTCCCAGGGGCGGAGATTCCGTTTGGTCATGTCTACCCGTTGGCGGCACCTGAGCTAGAAGCACTAAAAGAGTATATTGATGAAAGCCTAGCCAAGGGCTTTATTCGTCCGTCTACCTCACCCGCAGGGGCACCCATCTTTTTCGTGAAAAAGAAGGAGGGGACTCTGAGACCCTGTATTGACTACCGGGAACTGAATAAGATAACCATCCGGAACCGGTATCCGTTACCGTTGATTCCTGAGCTATTGGAGAGGGTCCAACAGGCAAAAATATTCACCAAATTAGACCTCCGTGAGGCATATAATCTGCTTCGTATACGTCCCGGAGACGAGTGGAAGACCGCGTTCCGATGTCGGTACGGACATTTTGAGTACCTAGTGATGCCTTTTGGACTTTGTAACGCTCCCGCGGCATTTCAACATCTAGTTAACGATATTTTTAGGGATATCATGGACCAATTCATGGTGATCTATCTGGACGATATCCTAATCTTTTCTGATTCTCTACAGGAACACCAGGAGCACGTTAAGACCGTACTTACCCGTCTGAGGGAAAACCACCTGTACATTAAACTGGAGAAATGCGAGTTCCACTGCTCACAAATACAATTCTTAGGTTATGTCATCTCTCCTCAGGGACTGAACATGGAATCTAGCAAGATACAAGCCATTCTAGACTGGCCGGAACCGGGAAACATCAAAGAGGTACAACGCTTTGTCGGTTTTGCCAACTTTTACCGACGCTTTATCCGTAACTTTTCAGAGATTGTTCGTCCCATCACTCTGTTAACCAAGAAAGGACAGAAGTTTGTGTGGTCCGCCCAGGCCCAGGAAGCATTCCATCGTCTCAAGGTATGTTTTACCTCAGCGCCGATATTGGTACATCCGAATCCCGCACTTCCCTTTATCGTGGAGGTCGACGCTTCCGACTATGCATTAGGGGCCATTCTTTCTCAAAGGACCGGGGACAAGAGTCTCTTGCATCCGTGTGCCTTCTTTTCCCGCCGGTTGTCCCCTGCAGAAAGGAACTATGACATTGCGGACAAGGAATTATTGGCGATTATTTCCGCTTTCAAGGAATGGAGACACCACTTACAGGGAGCCGCGCAGCAAGTGATAGTACTCACAGATCATCGTAATCTGGAATTTCTTAAGTCTGCCAGGTGCCTGTCTCCACGGCAAGCCCGTTGGAGCCTATTTCTTAACCAATTCAATTTTATCGTTACATACCGTCCAGGTTCACGTAATGGGAAAGCCGATGCCTTGTCCCGAATCCACGCCGTGGACTCCGTGCCTGGAACCCCGTCTCAGACCGTGTTATCGGAGGCCAATTTCGTTGGAGTAATCCAGGACCAGGACTTGTGGAAGGACATCAAGCTGGCCTATGATGGTGACGTATTTCTTGCTGCCCCCCCGAATGATGTAACTCTTGTTCTTCGGAATGGTGTGTGGTTGAGAGAGCGACGCATTTATGTCCCGGAGGCCGTAAGACTTCGGGTTCTCAAATTGGTCCATGACTCCGTGTTGGCTGGTCATAGGGGGGTACTGAAGACGCAGGAATTTCTGAGCCGTTTTTTCTGGTGGCCTACCTGTTTAAAGGATGTGAAAGACTATGTCCACTCATGTGTGGTTTGTGCCCGGTGCAAGGTCCCTCGTGTGGCTCCTACGGGACTCCTCCAACCGTTACCCGTGCCATCTCGCCCTTGGGGGTCTATCTCCATGGATTTTATTGTGGAGTTGCCAGTCTCAGGCGGGCACAATACCATTTTAGTGGTGGTGGATCGATTGACTAAAGCTGCTCACTTCATTCCGTGTACCGGTCTTCCCTCAGCCGCAGAGACAGTGGATTTGGTTATCCAGAACGTATTCCGATTGCATGGGGTACCAGACGAGATCATCTCTGACCGGGGCGTGCAGTTCACGTCTAGATTCTGGAAGGGGTTTTGTACGGCACTCCAGATTGATGTCTGTTTGTCTTCTGCATACCATCCTCAGACAAATGGGCAGACCGAACGGACGAATCAAACCCTGGAACAATACCTTCGATGTTATGTCAGCCATCTCCAAGACGATTGGTTGAAGATGCTTCCGTTGGCGGAGTTCTCATATAACAACACTCAGAGCAGCTCCACTAAGGTAACGCCCTTTTTCGCTAACCTGGGTTACCATCCGACTGTTTTGCCTAGGTCACCGGTTGTGGTTTCGGTGCCAGCGGTGGAGGACAGATTGGCAGAACTACGACAAAATCTGGAGGTTCTAAAGGATACTGTGGCTACGGCCCAGGAGCGTTACAAGAGGTCGGCAGACACTCACCGGAAACCGGCACCCATGTACAAGGTAGGGGACTCTGTATGGTTATCCACCAAAAACCTGAGATTGGGTGTTCCTTCGCAGAAGCTGTGACAGAAATTCATCGGTCCGTTTAAGATCACCGGGATCGTGAGCCCTGTGGCCTGTCGGCTACGGTTACCGCACCATCTAAAGGTACACCCGGTCTTTCATGTGTCTCTCCTCAAACCCGTTTCCCCTAATACGTTTCATGGTCGTGTTGTGCCTCCTCCTCCGCCTGTGATGGTCGACGGCGAGGAGCAGTTCGTGGTTGAGGACATTATTGACTCCCGGCTCCATCGTCGTCGGCTTCAGTATCTGGTACGTTGGCAGGGGTACGCCCCCGAGGACGATTCCTGGGAACCGGTGGGTAACATTCGGGCACCCCGGAAGATTGCTCAGTTTCATCAACGTTTCCCGGACAAGCCAGGCCCTGATCCGTCCTGAGGCCGTCTCTGGGGGGGGGAGTAATGTCAGGTTTCCAGGTTTTCCAGTTCTCTTTTGAATGAGCTTGCCCTCGGTTAACATGGAGTTTACTGTTCTGTTGCCCTACTTCCTGTCCAGCTGCTTAAAAGGCCGCCTCTAAGCCTAGTCCAGTGCCTGAGTATACTGCTTGCTGTGTGCTCCTGCTTTGCTGCTGCTAATCCTGATTGCCTTTGGATCCTCCTAAAGACTACCGACCGACCGACTCTGGACCTTACCCGGTTTCTCAAAGCTGTGCCCGGATTCCGTCTGCCATCTTCGGTCAGCACTCTGCCCGGTTCTCTCTGGTTCGTAACCACTCTGGACAATCATCCCGTACGGACATTCCTGGACTTTTACCGCTTGCCCCTTGTGTCCCGGCTGCTGCGCATTTAGGCCTTCCGGGGTGATTGCCGGACAGTCCCTGTATAGGGGTTCGCTCTGGTGGTCTCCCTGGGGGAGTCCGGTGCGTGGCCCCGGGAATTCCCTTCGCTCCGTTTCGGGAAGGTATTTTGTGTATTTATACCGCTGTGTTTTCCGTTGTGTATCTACCGTGGTTACATATTATAAAAGATCTTGTACCAAGAACTCGTCTCTGATTGTTATTGCCCTACGCTATCGAAATCCTCAGAACATATATAAGTATTACAGTCCCTTTCTATGGCTGGAATTATGTCACAAAATTTGGACTTGTACCGGGGATCTAATAGTGTGGCAAGCCAGTAGTCATCATCACTTCTAATTTTGACAATACACGGGTCATGTTGGAGGTAGTGCAGCAAGAAGGCGCTCATGTGTCTTGCGCAGCCATGCGGACCAAGTCCACGCTGTGTTTGTGGCATAGAGGTGCTAACCGTTCTTTCTTCCTCTGACATCTCCCCCCAACCTCTTTCAACTGAAATTTGACCAAGGTCTCCCTCAGCCGCTGAGTCTTCCATATCTTTGGACAGTTCGTCCTCCATTTCTTCATGTTCTCCTGCACCTTCCTCAACATTTCGCCTGCTACCATGCGCCCTTGTTGATATTTGTCCACCATGGTCCCATGCCTGCCGCCTTGGTGATGATGAACGTCTGGACCTTGGTGATGTTGTTGTCCCTTGCGCATATGAATCCTCCTGTAATTCCTCCCCTTCCTGTTGTCCCACCCCCTGACTCCGAATAGTGTTTAGCGTGTGCTCCAGCATGTAAATGACTGGAATTGTCATGCTGATAATGGCATTGTCAGCGCTAAACATATTCATCGCCATGTCGAAACTATGCAGAAGGGTGCATAGGTCCTTGATCTGAGACCACTCCATCAGGGTGATTTGCCCCACCCTGCATCTCGTTGGCCCAGGCTATACGTCATGACGTATTGCACCAGTGCTCGGCGGTGCTGCCACAGTCGCTGTAACATGTGGAGAGTCGAATTCCAGCGTGTCGGCACATCGCATTTCAGGCGATGATCCGGCAGGCCGAAAGACTTCTGAAGCGATGCAAGTCGCTCAGCAGCGGTGGTTGAACGGCGGAAGTGAGCAGACAGTTTTCGTGCCCTGTGCAGAAGGCCATCGAGGCCGGGATAGTGGGTTAAAAATTGCTGGACAACAAGGTTCAACACGTGAGCCATACAAGGCACGTGTGTCACCTTGCCCAGGCGAAGGGCCGCACCCAGATTTGCAGCATTGTCGCACACGGCCTTACCAGGCTGCAGGTTGAGTGGAGACAACCATTTACCAAACTCAGTCTCCAGAGCTGCCCACAACTCAGCCGCTGTGTGACTCTTATTTCCAAGACATTTCAAGATAAAGACCGCCTGATGCCATTGCGCTCTGCTGCCAGCATAGTAATGAGGGGTGCGTGATTCCTTCTGCGCAGTTACAACGCTGGTGGCCTGACCAGGCAGGCTTGGGGCGCAGGTGGAGGACCCAGACGAGGTTGAGGAGGCAGAAGCAGTGGAGGAACTTGGACAGACAGAGGATTGACACACAAGTCGTGGGGACGGCAAGACTTCTGCAGCAGACCCTTCACCATCTATCACCATAGTTACCCAGTGCCCAGTCAGCGACATGTAACGTCCCTGTCCATGCTTACTGGTCCAAGTATCGGTGGTGAAATGCACCCGTTCACACACAGAGTTTCTCAAGGAAGCGGTGATGTTGTATGCGACATGCTGGTGTAGCGCAGGCACACCTTTCTTAGAGAAGTAGTGGAGACTGGGAATCTGGTACTGGGGCACAGCGACAGACATAAGGTATCGAAAATCCTCTTCACCAGGCGGAAAGGCAGCATTTCGGTAGCCAAGAGCTTACAGAGGGATAAAGTCAACCTCTTAGCTTTGTCATAGGTCGCAGGAAATGGCCTTTTATTTGTCCACATCTGAGGGACAGAGATCTGGCTGCTGTGTGTAGATGGTGGTGAGTAGGGTGTCCCTGGAAAAATGCAGGTTTGTGAGGAAAGTGCAGGCGTAGACATGATGTTGCCTTCATCCAACATTGGTGCTATCGATGTCTGAGAGAGCTGTACACACGCACTTGTTTCCCCTTCCAAACCAACTGACGACCTACCAAGTAAACTGCCTGTTGCGATTACAGTGGTGGAAGGTGTGCGTGGAAAACCAGGTGTGACAGCTGTCCCCACAGTCCTAGAAGATGTAGAGCGCGCGGATGCACTGGAAGGGGCAGGCAGTGGATGGTCCGCTCCGCTAGGCCGCATTGCAGCACGGTGAGCTTCCCACTGGGACATATGATATTTATTCATGTGACGATTCGTGGTAGAAGTTGTCAAACTGCTGAGGTTTTTTCCTCTACTAACAGATTCCCGACAAATTTTACAGATCACATTATTTGGGCAATCCTTTGCAGGGTCAAAAAAGGACCAGGCTAGGCAAGGCTTAGAGGACATCAAAACCAACAACGTCCCAGTGGTCAATTCACCAATAAGTAGGGTGAGGGGGAAGACCACTGGTAAAAGACAGACCAAAACACGAGTATTTAGTGAAATACAAATTGTTTTAATAATTAACATGTGACATAAGGACAGACAGTGATGACGAGAAAGATCTTAAAGTCGTCAGGACACAAAAGTTGCACAGACACTACCTGCAGGTCTAATCCAGCTGCTGGATGTAAGAGGGTTAATATAAAGGAACCCCAGAAAACCAGAGGACGGGGAGATCAAATAAATTATGAATAAACAAGTTATAGTCTCCCACGTGTACCTCTCCCTATATATACCAGGGGAACAAGTCACTAAATGAACATATAATAGTAACTATCTTGAGACATGTCGGAGTACTAGCAGGTAGCAGGCTGAACAGGTGGCGGTGGGCGGAGCCTCGACGTGCGTTTCACCGGGCGTGGCTTTGTCAGGAGGCATGTTATCAGAGGACAGATTAGAGGATTAGAGGACATGCGACCTGTTGAGCCACCCCGACTAGTGTTCAGAGGCAGAGTGGTGGCTGAGGATGCAGTTGTAGATGTGCTACCAGTACTCCGACTCTGTTCAGGAAGGCGCAAGGTAACTTCGTCGTCAGTTGCATCCTCCTCCACCGCCTCTGTTGACCTCCTCGAGTGCCTGACTGTGGGTTGACAGTAGGTGGGATCTAGAACTTCCTCATCAAGCGTTGTGTTTGCACTCCCCTCACCCTCAGACCTAGCCTCTTCTTGCCCTGACCGAATATTTAAGTTGTCATCCCAATCTGGTATCTGCGTCTCATAGTCATCAGTATGTTCCTCATTGTCTCTACCAACAGGTGTTACAGTTTGTAAATAAGGGTCAACATTATGCTCAGAAACTTGGTCATCACAGCCTGAATCTGAGTCACAAAGGTTCTGGGCAACACTGCAGGCCATTTCTTGGTCTGTACTCACTGTAGCTTGGGAGCAGACCTCTGATTCCCAGGCTATAGTGTGACTGAACAGCTCTGCAGACTCAGCCACCTCTGTTCCACTATACTGTGGAGGGCGGATGGAGACTTGAGAGCTGGGAGAAAGCAAGTGTGATTGGGATGACAACTCAGAGGACTGTTTTTTTGGATGCGGTAATTGAGGTGGAGGAGAGGGCACTTGTTGGAGCACTTGAGATCCATTCAAGCATGTGCTTTTTTTGTGCATCATCTACCTTTGTAACAGTTGTTCGGGTCCGTAAAAAAGGGAGCACATCGGATTGTCCACGGAAAGTAGTAGACATCTTACTTTTGCTGGAAGATGGTCTATCTTCAGCAGATGTTATTGTAGCTTTGCCACCTTCCCCACGGACAAAAACTTTTTTTCCTTTTCCAACACGCCTCTTCCCCTTTCCACCAGCATCTGTCATTTTGCCACTCATTTTGATAGCGACAAGATTGTCCACTTAAAATGTGGTAGGAAAAATTGAGAGGTGGTGTAGATTGCAGAGGTGGCCTAGCCTTATTGACAGCAGAAGAAACAACACTGACTATCCCCGACAATGCAACTATGGCCCTTAAACTGGCAGCAGTTTGCTATTATAATAGCTTAGTAAGAATGAGCAGTAGGGTGCAATGTAGAGGTGCTGGAAATTGCTTGGCACCAGTGGGACACTAATGGAGTCCAACAGCCACTTTTTGGATGCCACTAAGTTTCCTCAGTGTTTGCTATTATAATAGCTTAGTAAAAATGAGCAGGAGGGTGCAATGCAGAGGTGCTGGAAATTGCTTGGCACCAGTGGGACACTAATGGAGTCCAACAGCCACTTTTTGGATGCCACTAAGTTTCCTCAGTGTTTGCTATTCTAATACCTAAGTAAAAATAAGCAGGAGGGTGCAATGCAGAGGTGCTGGAAATTGCTTGGCACCAGTGGGACACTAATGGAGTACAACAGCCACTTTTTGGATGCCCAAGTTTCCTCAGTGTATGCTATTATAATAACTTAGTAAAAATTAGCAGGAGGGTTCAATGCAGAGGTGCTGGAAATTGCTTGGCAGCAGTGGGATACTAATGGAGGACAACAGCCATTTCTTAGATGCCACTAAGTTTCCTCAGTGTTTGCTATTATAATAGCTTAGTAAAAATGAGCAGGAGGGTGGAATACAGAGGTGCTGGAAATTGCTTGGCACCAGTGGGACACTAATGAAGGACAACAGCCATTTTTTGGATACCACTAAGTTTCCTCAGTGTTTGCTATTATAATAGCTTAGTAAAAATGAGCAGGGGGGTGGAATGCACAGGTGGTGGGACTTGCTTGGCACAAGTGGCACAATAATGGAGTACAGCAGCCACTCTTTGGATGGCACTAACTGGAAGTACTCTGCAATTAAAATGGCTTTGCAAAAAAGGGCAGGAGGGTACAGTGGCCGGGTTGTGGGTCAGTGTAGAGGAAAGGAAGCCTCACTTTCTATCCCTCCTAATGGTGAAATGCAGCAAGGAATTCCCTGAGCTTAGCTACACAGACGCTGTTATCTGAAGCTGTATACAGCGTTTCCATGGACCTGACTGTCATCTATAGCTCTGAGCCTGAGGAAATGAGCCCTCAAAAGGGCTGAAATAAACTTCTGTCCCTAATCTGTAGAGCGCTGTGTGTATAGCGTACACAGCAAAACCGGCGACAGTAGCTGCGTGAGCGGTGACTGACACCCAGACGCAGAAGGTAGCTATTGGCGTCCTGAGGGAAAATGTCCGTTTTTATAATGCAAGGACATGTGTCGTGGACAGCCTATGACACATGCCCTTGCTTATCTGGCAAAAAGTACACTTAGCCGTGTGTGTGCGTCTGGGATTGGCTGACATGCTGGCCCGCCCCACTACACGCGCGCTTAGAAAAAAACAAAAAACAAAATGGCAATCGCCATTATCCCAGCAGCAGTGATCTAAACGCGCAGTCCCCGCACACTATAGGCTGAAATTTGATAATAGTGTGAATCACATTTGCTGTGTTATAGTCCAATGGGCTAGTTGACTGGTCTATTATGACACCTACAGTTAGGTCCAGAAATATTTGGACAGTGACACAATTTTCGCGAGTTGGGCTCTGCATTGCACCACATTGGATTTGAAATGAAACCTCTACAACAGAATTCAAGTGCAGATTGTAACGTTTAATTTAAAGGTTTGAATAAAAATATCTGATAGAAATTGTAGGATTTGTACACATTTCTTTACAAACACTCCACATTTTAGGAGGTCAAAAGTAATAGGACAAATAAACCAAACCCAAACAAAATATTTTTATTTTCAATATTTTGTTGCGAATCCTTTGGAGGCAATCACTGCCTTAAGTCTGGAACCCATGGACATCACCAAACTCTGGGTTTCCTCCTTCTTAATGCTTTGCCAGGCCTTTACAGCCGCAGCCTTCAGGTCTTGCTTGTTTGTGGGTCTTTCCGTCTTAAGTCTGGATTTGAGCAAGTGAAATGCATGCTCAATTGGGTTAAGATCTGGTGATTGACTTGGCCATTGCAGAATGTTCCACTTTTTTGCACTCATGAACTCCTGGGTAGCTTTGGCTGTATGCTTGAGGTCATTGTCCATCTGTACTATGAAGCGCCGTCCGATCAACTTTGCGGCATTTGGCTGAAAATGGGCTGAAAGTATAACCCGGTACACTTCAGAATTCATCCGGCTACTCTTGTCTGCTGTTATGTCATCAATAAACACAAGTGACCCAGTGCCATTGAAAGCCATGCATGCCCATGCCATCACGTTGCCTCCACCATGTTTTACAGAGGATGTGGTGTGCCTTGGATCATGTGCCGTTCCCTTTCTTCTCCAAACTTTTTTCTTCCCATCATTCTGGTACAGGTTGATCTTTGTCTCATCTGTCCATAGAATACTTTTCCAGAACTGAGCTGGCTTCATGAGGTGTTTTTCAGCAAATTTAACTCTGGCCTGTCTATTTTTGGAATTGATGAATGGTTTGCATCTAGATGTGAACCCTTTGTATTTACTTTCATGGAGTCTTCTCTTTACTGTTGACTTAGAGACAGATACACCTACTTCACTGAGAGTGTTCTGGACTTCAGTTGATGTTGTGAACGGGTTCTTCTTCACCAAAGAAAGTATGCGGCGATCATCCACCACTGTTGTCATCCGTGGACGCCCAGGCCTTTTTGAGTTCCCAAGCTCACCAGTCAATTCCTTTTTTCTCAGAATGTACCCGACTGTTGATTTTGCTACTCCAAGCATGTCTGCTATCTCTCTGATGGATTTTTTCTTTTTTTCAGCCTCAGGATGTTCTGCTTCACCTCAATTGAGAGTTCCTTAGACCGCATGTTGTCTGGTCACAGCAACAGCTTCCAAATGCAAAACCACACACCTGTAATCAACCCCAGACCTTTTAACTACTTCATTGATTACAGGTTAACGAGGGAGACGCCTTCAGAGTTAATTGCAGCCCTTAGAGTCCTTTGTCCAATTACTTTTGTTCCCTTTAAAAAGAGGAGGCTATGCATTACAGAGCTATGATTCCTAAACCCTTTCTCCGATTTGGATGTGAAAACGCTCATATTGCAGCTGGGAGTGTACACTTTCAGCCCATATTATATATCTAATTGTATTTCTGAACATGTTTTTGTAAACAGCTAAAATAACAAAACTTGTGTCACTGTCCAAATATTTCTGGACCTAACTGTATCTGTCTCCATTGAATGGAGAGAGCAGACGTCGTGTGTATTTCTTTAATTTTGCCCTGTTGCGTCTGTTATGGCTATAGGATCAAGGGAAGTAGGGAAAGCTGTATTCTCCATGTCCGTTCCATTGTCTAGTGGTAAGCTGGTGTCCTGGGATGTGTGAGCTTAGGAGTTTGAATCCTGATGGATGCTCCTAGATTTTAGCTGTGTCATGGTCCAATGGGCTAGTTGACTGGTCTATGATGACATTTATCTATTTCCAATGAATGGAGAGAGCAAACGTCATGTGTATTTCTTTAATGTTGCCCAGTTGTGTCTGTTATGGCTATAGGATCAAGGGAAGTAGGGGAAGATGTATTTTCCTTGTCCCTTCCATGGTCTAGTGGTAAGCTAGTGGCCTTGCATGTGTGAGCTTGGGAGCTTAAATCCCATTGATCACTCCTGGATGTTTGCTGTGTCGTTTTCCAATGGGCTAGTTGTCTGGTCTATGATGACGTTTATCTGTTTCCATTGAATAAAGAGAGCAGGCGTCGTGTGTATTTCTTTTATTTTTCCCTGTTGCGTCTGTTATGGCTATAAGATCAAGGGAAGTAGGGAAAGCTATATTTCACATGTCCCTTCCATGGTCTAGTGGTAATCTGTTGGCTTTGGATGTGTGAGTTTGGTAGTTGAATCCCAATGGATGCTCCTTGGTGTTTGCTTTGTCATGGTCCAATGGGCGTGTTGACTTGGCTATGATGATGCCGATCTGTCTCCAATAAATGGGGAGAGCAGGCGTCGTGTGTATTTCTTTTATTTTTCCCTTTTGCGTCTGTTATGGCTTTAAGATTAAGGAAAGTAGGGAAAGCTGTATTTTCCATGTCTGTTCCATGGTCTAGTGGTAATCTGTTGTCCTTGAATGTGTGAGTTTGCGAGTTTGAATCCAAATGGACCCTCCTGGATATTTGCTGTGTCATGATTCAATGGGCTTCGTAATTGGTCTATGATGACGCCTATCTGTTTCCATTGAATGGAGAGAGCAGGTGTCTGTGTATTTCTTATATTTTGCTCTGTTATGGCTATAAGATTAAGGGAAGTAGGGAAAGCTATAATTTCCATGTACGTTACATGGTCTAGTGGTAAGCTGGTGTCCTTGGATGTGTGAGCTTAGGATTTGGAAATTCCAATGGACACTCCTGGATATTTTCTATGTCATGGTCCAATGGGCTAGTTGACTGGTCTTTGATGACATTTATCTACTTCCAATGAATGGAGAGCAGGCGTAGTGTGTATTTCTTTAATTTTGCTCTATAGGGTCTGTTATGGCTATAGTATCAAGGGAAGTAGGGGAAGCCTTATTTCCCATGTCCCTTCCATCATCTAGTGGTAAGCTGGTGGCCTTGGATGTGTGAGCTTGGGAGTTCAAATCACAGTGATCTCTCCTGGATGTTTGCTGTGTCATGGTCCAATGGGCTAATTGCCTGGTCTATACTGACATTTATCTGTTTCCATTGAATGGAGTAAGCATAAGCAGGCGCTGTGTGTTTGTTTTTAATTTTGCTCTGTTGCGTCTGTTATGGCTATAAGATTAAGGGAAGTAGGGAAAGCTCCAATTCCCATGTCCCTTCCATGGTCTAGTGGTAAGCTGTTGGCCTTGGATGTGTGAGTTTGCGAGTTTAAATCCCAATGGACGCTCTTGGATATTTTCTGTGTCATGGCCCAATTCGGTTAATTAGCTGGTCTATGATGATATTTATCTATTTCCAATGAATAGAGAGAGCAGGCGTCGTGTGTATTTCTTTTATTTTGCCCTGTTGCGTCTGTTATGGCTATAAGATTAAGGGAAGTAGGGAAAGCTATAATTTCCATGTACATTCCATGGTCTAGTGGTAAGCTGGTGTCCTTGGATGTGTGAGCTTAGGATTTGGAATTCCAATGGACACTCCTGGATATTTTCTATGTCATGGTCCAATGGGCTAGTTAACTGGTCTTTGATGACATTTATTTACTTCCAATGAATGGAGAGCAGGCGTCGTGTGTATTTCTTTAATTTTGCTCTATGCGGTCTGTTATGGCTATAGTATCAAGGGAAGTAGGGGAAGCCAAATTTCCCATGTACCTTCCATGGTCTAGCGGTCAGCTGGTGGCCTTGGATGTGTGAGTATGTGAGTTCAAATCCCAATGGACGCTCCTGGATATTTGCTGTGTCATGGTTTAAGGGGCTGGTTGACTGGTCTATTATGATGCCAATCTGTCTCCATTGATTGGAGAGAATAGATGTTGTGTGTATTTTTTTAATTTTGCCCTGTTGCGTCTGTTATGGCTATAGGATCAAGGGAAGTAGGGAAAGCCATATATTCCATGTCCCTTCCATGGTCTAGTGGTAAGCTGGTGTCCTTGGATGTGTGAGCTTAGGAGTTTAAACCCCAATGGACGCTCCTTGTTATTTGCTGTGTCATGGTTCAATGGGCTAGTTGACTGGTCTATGATGATGTTTATTTGTCTCCATTGAATGGAGAGAGGAGATGTCATGTGTATATCTTTAATTTTGCCCTGTTGTGTCTGTTATGGCTATAGGATCAAGGGAAGTAGGGGAAGTCATATTTTTCATGTTCTTTCCGTGGTCTAGTGGTAAGCTGGTGTCCTTAGATGTGTGAGTTTGGGCGTTCAAATCCCAATGAACGCTCCTGCATATTTGCTGTATCATGGTCCAACAGGCTTTTTTTTGACTGGTCTATTATGACGCCTATCTGTCTATTGAATGGAGAGAGCATTGTGTGTATTTCTTTGTTACGTCTGTTATGGCTATAGGATCAAGGGAAGTAGGGGAAGCTATATTTCCCATGTCCCTTCCATGGTCTAGTGGTAAGCTGGTGTCTTTGGATGCATGAGCTTAGTAGTTTCAACACCAATGGACGCTCCTGGATATTTGCTGTGTCATGGTTCAATGGGCTAGTTGACTGATCTATGATGACACCTTTCTGTTGCCATTGAAAGGAGAGAGCAGATGTTGTGTGTATATCTTAAATTTTGCCCTGTTGCGTCAGTTATGGCTATAGGATCAAGGGAGGTAGGGAAAGCTATATTTCCCATGTTTCTTCCATGGTTTGGTGGTATGCTGGTGTCCTTGGATGTGTGAGCTTGCGAGTTTTAATCTCAATGGGCACTCCTGGATATTTGCTGTGTTAAGGTTCAATGGGCTACGTGACTGGTCTATGATGACGCCTATCTGTTTCCATTGAATGGAGAGAGCAGGTGTCGTGTGTATCTCTTTTATTTTGCCCTGTTGCGTCTGTTATGGCTATAAGATTAAGGGAAGTAGGGGAAGCAGTATTTCCCATGCTCCGTCCATGGTCTAGTGGTAAGCTGGTGTCCTTGGATATGTGAGCTTAGGATTTGGAATTCTAATGGACACTCCTGGATATTTCCTATGTCATGGCCCAATGGGTTAGTTAACTGGTCTTTGATGACATTTATCTATTTCCAATGAATGGAGAGCAGGCATCGTGTGTATTTCTTTAATTTTGCTGTATGGGGTCTGTTATGGCTATAGTATCAAGGGAAGTAGGGGAAGCCTTATTTCCCATGTCCCTTCCATGATCTAGTGGTAAGCTGGTGGCCTTGGATGTGTGAGTTTTGGAGTTCAAATCCCAATGGATGTTCCTGAATTTTTGCTGTGTCATGGTTCAATGGGCTAGTTGACTGGTCTATGATGATGCCTGTCTGTTTACATTGAATGGAGAGAGTAGGCATCGTGTGTATTTCTTTAATTTTGCCCTGCTGCGTCTGTTATGGCTATAAGATTAAGGGAAGTAGGGAAAGCTGTGTTTCCCTTGTCCCTTACATGGTCTAGTGGTAAGCTGGTGGCCTTGGATGTGTGGGTTTGGGAGTTTGAATCCCAATAGATGCTCCTTTTTATTTTCTGTGTCATGGTCCAATGGGCTAGTTGACTGGTCTATGATGACATTTATCTACATTCAATGAATGGAGAGAGCAGGCTTTGTCTGTATTTCTTTAAATTTTCCCTGTTGCGTCTGTTATGGCTATAGGGTCAAGGGAAGTAGGGGAAGCCATATTTGTCATGTGCCTTCCATGGTCTAGTGGGAAGCTGGTGTCCTTGGATGTGTGAGCTTAGGAGTTTTAGTCCCAATAGACGCTCCTGGATATTTGCTGTGGCATGGTCCAATGGGCTAGTTGACTGGTCTATGATGACATTTTTCTATTTCCAATGAATAGAGAGAGCAGGCGTCATCTGTTTTTCTTTAATTTTGCTTTATGGCGTCTGTTATGGCTATAGGATCAAGGGAAGTAGGGGAAGCCAAATTTCCCATGGTCCTTCCATGGTCTAGCGGTCAGCTGGTGGCCTTGGATGTGTGAGTATGTGAGTTCAAATCCCAATGGACGCTCCTGGATATTTGCTGTCTCATGGTTCAAGGGGCTAGTTGACTGGTCTATGATGATGCCTATCTGTTTCCATTGAACGTAGAGAGTAGGCGTCGTGTGTATGTCTTTAATTTTGCCCTGTTGCATTTGTTATGGCTATAGGATCAAGGGAAGTAGGGGAAGCCTTATTTCCCATGTCTCTTCCATGGTCCAGTGGTAAGATGGTGGCCTTGGATGTGTGAGTTTGCGAGTTCAAATTCCAATAGACGCTCTCGGATATTTGCTGTGTCATTTTCCAATTGGCTAGTTGACTGGTTTATTATGATGCCTATCTGTCTCCATTGAATGGAGAGAGCAGATGTCGTGTGTATTTTTTTAATTTTGCCCTGTTGCGTCTGTTATGGCTATAGGATCAAGGGAAGTAGGGAAAGCCATATTTCCCATGTCCCTTCCATGGTCTAGTGGTAAGCTGGTGTCCTTGGATGTGTGAGCTTAGGAGTTTCAACCCCAATGGACGCTCCTTGTTATTTGCTGTGTCATGGTTCAATGGGCTAGTTGACTGGTCTATGATGATGTTTATTTGTTTCCATTGAATGGAGAGAGCAGATGTCATGTGTATAACTTTAATTTTGCCCTGTTGCATCTGTTATGGCTATAGGATCAAGGGAAGTAGGGGAAGTCATATCTCCCATGTTCTTTCCGTGGTCTAGTGGTAAGCTGGTGTCCTTGGATGTGTGAATTTGGGCATTCAAATCCCAATAAACGCTCCTGCATATTTGCTGTATCATGGTCCAACAGGCTTTTTGACTGGTCTATTATAACGCCTATCTGTCTCTATTGAATGGAGAGAGCAGACATAGTGTGTATTTCTTTAATGTTGCGTCTGTTATGGCTATAGGATCAAGGGAAGTAGGGGAAGCTGTATTTCCCATGTCCCTCCCATGGTCTAGTGGTAAGCTGGTGGCCTTGGATGTGTGAGCTTCGGAGTTCGTATCCCAATGCACGTTCCTGGATATTTGCTGTGTCAATGGGCTAGGTGACTTGTCTATGATGACACTTATCTTTTTCCATTGAATGGAGAGAACAGGCGTCGTGTGTATTTCTTTAATTTTGCCCTGTTGCGTCGGTTATGGCTATAGGATCAAGGGAGGTAGGGGAAGCTATATTTCCAATGTTTCTTCCATGGTCTAGTGGTATGCTGGTGTCCTTGGATGTGTGAGCTTGTGAGTTTTAATCCCAATGGGAACTCCTGATATTTGCTGTGTCATGGTCCAATGGGCTAGTTGACTAGTCTATGATGACATTTTTCTATTTCCAATGAATGGAGAGAGCAGGCGTCGTCTGCATTTCTTTAATTTTGATCTATGGCGTCTGGTATGGCTATAGGATCAACGGAAGCAGGGAAAGCTATATTTCCCACTTCTTTTCCATGGTCCAGTGGTAAGCTGTTGGACTTGGATGTGTGAGCTTGGGAGTTTGAATCCCAATGGACGCTCCTTGGTATTTGCTGTGTCATGGTGCAATGTGCTAGTTGACTGGTCTTTTATGACGCCTATCTGTCTCCATTGAATGGAGTGAGTAGGTGTCATGTCGTGTGTATTTCTTCCATTTTGCCCTCTTGCGTCTGTAATGGCTATAGGATCAAGGGAAGTAGGGAAAACTATGTTTCCGATGTCCCTTCCATGGTCTAGTGGTAAGCTGTAGTTCTTGGATGTATGAGTTTGAGAGTTCAAATCCCAATGGATGCTCCTTGGTATTTGCTGTGTCACGGTCCAATGGGCTAGTTGAATTGTCTCTGATTGCGCCTATCTGTCTCCATTGAATGGAGAGAGCAGACGTCGTGTGAACTTCTTTAATTTTGCCCTATTGCGTCTCTTATGGCTATAGGATCAAGGGCACTATGGGAAGCCGTATTTCCCATGTTCCTTCCATGGTCTAGTGGTAAGCTGGTGTCCTTGGATGTGTGAGTTTGAGAGTTCAAATCCAAATGGACGCTCCTGGCTATTTACTGTGTCATGGTCCAATGGGCTAGTTGACTGGTCTATGATGACTCCTACCTGTTTCCATTGAATGGAGAGAGCAGGCGTCGTGTGTATTTCTTTAATTTTGTCCTGTTGCGTCTGTTATGGCTATAGGATCAAGGGAAGTAGGGGCAGCTATATTGCTCATGTCACTTACATGGTCTTGTGGTAAGCTGGTGTCCTTGGATGTGTGAGTTTAGGAGTTTTCGCCCCAATGGACGCTCCTGGCTATTTCCTGTTTCATGGTCCAATGGGCTAGTTGACTGGTCTATGATGACATTTTTCTATTTCCAATGAATGGAGAGAGCAGGCGTCGTCTGCATTTCTTTAATTTTGCTCTATGGTTTCTGTTATGGCTATAGGATCAAGGGAAGTAGGGAAAGCTGTATTTCCCATTTCCCTTCCATGGTCTAGTGGTAAGCTTTTGGCCTTGGATGTGTGAGTTTGAGAGTTCAAATCCCAATGGATGCTCCTGGTTTTTTACTGTGTCATGGTCCAATGGGCTATTTGACTGGTCTATTATGATGCCTATCTGTTTCCATTGAATGGAGAGAGCAGACGTTGTGTGTATGTCTTTAATTTTTCCCTGTTGCGTCTGTTATGGCTATAGGATCAAGGGAAGTAGGGGAAGCAGTGTTTCCCATTTCCCTTCCATGGTCTAGTGGTAAGCTGTTGTCCTCAGATGTGTGATTTTGGGAGTTCGAATCCAAATGGATGCTCTTTGATATTTGCTTTGTCATGGTCCAATGGGCTAGTTGACTGGTCTATTATGACGCTTATCTGTCTCCATTGAATGGAGTGAGCAGGCATCGTGTCGTGTGTAGCTCTTTAATTTTGCCCTGTTACATCTTTTATGGCTATAGGATCAAGGGAAGTAGGGAAATCTGTATTTCCCATGTCCCTTCCATAGTCTAGTGGTAAGCTGTTGCCCTTGAATGTGTGAGTTTAGGAGTTCAAATCCCAATGGATGCTCCTTGGTACTTGCTGTGTCATGGTCCAATGGGCTAGTTGACTGGCCTATGATGACTAGAGTTGAGTGCAGTTCACAGTTCGAGTGATTTTGGGTAGTGTTCTAGATCGAACTAGAACTCGAGCTTTTTGCTAAAAGCTCTACAGTTCGAGTTACGTTCGAGAACGGTTCTATCAGCAAAAGCAGGGCTTTTTACAGATACAGTGTGCAGGGAGCCATCGCTATAGCCTGCGGTAAGCAGGGAACCAAGATAAATATCTTGTATCCAAGCAAAGTGCTTTGGTTAGTAACCCGATATTTATCCTAGTTACGTGTGCAGGGAGCCGACACTTCCCCACTCAGCTTGCTCCGCCCCCTCCTGCACGCGGCATGTACACACACACACACACACACATTCACCTGTCACCAGCCATGCAGTCCACAACACTGACGTCCTCAGCACCACATAGCCCCGCTAGGCTCCACCCACTTCGCACTCCGCCACCCGCACACATGGCCCTCGCTAGGCTCCGCCCACCTGGCACTCTGCACACATTACCCCACCAGGCTCCGTTCACCTGGCACTCTGCACACATTACCCCGCTAGGCTCCGCCCACCTGGCACTCTGCACACATTACCCCGCCAGGCTCCGTTCACCTGGCACTCTGCACACATTACCCCGCTAAGCTCCGCCCACCTGGTACTCTGCACATATGGCCCTGCTAGGCTCCGCCCACCTGGCACTCTGCACACATTACCCCACTAGGCTCCGCCCACCTGGCACTCTGCACACATTACCCCGCTAGGCTCCGCCCACCTGGCACTCTGCACACATGGCCTTGCTAGGCTCCGCCCACCTGGCACTCTGCACACATTACCCCGCTGGGCTCTGCCCACCTGGCACTCTGCACACATTACCCCGCTAGGCTCCGCCCACCTGGCACTCTGCACACATTACCCCACTAGGCTCCGCCCACCTGGCACTCTGCACACATGGTCACGCTAGGCTCCGCCCACCTGGCACTCTGCACACATTACCCCGCTAGGCTCCGCCCACCTCGCACTCGGCACATATGGCCCCGCTCGGCTTACCTGCGGTGATGAAGTCCCGCCCTCCCGACCTCAGCGCTGTCACTGTCCTCCATGGCCGCCGCTTGTCACATCAACTTCTCTCGGTGCGGCCCGAGACTGTCACTAGCGGTGACGTCACGGGCCGCTCGCGGTACTTGGCTGTGAAGGTCATTGAACTCAGTGACAGGTGCTGTCAGCAGTGCAGGAGATCAGCACAGGTAATGTACCTCGCTCCTGACAGCAGCACTTGTCATCCCCTGCAGTGACCTGGGCTGACCTATTGATGTTAGCTCAGGTCACTGCATTGCTCTCCCAGCTAATGGGGAACATCCTGCTCTTCATTGACTGGGACAGTGTGGATCGTCATGGGAACCGCTTGGATTACAGCAGACCTGGATTTGTTTTTCTTTCTAATAAATTGGTGAAAGAGGGAATGTGTTGGGCAGTGTTTTTTCAAATAAAAATGTGTTTGTCGTCTATATTTTTTTTTATTACTGACTGGGTTGGTGATGTCGGGTATCTGATAGACGCGTGACATCCCTAACCCCAGGGCATGATGCCAGGTGACATTACACATCTGGTATTAACCCCATATATTTCCCCGTTTGCCACCACACCAGGGCACGGGATGAGCTGGGGCGAAGCACCAGGATTGGCGCATGTAATGGATGCGCCACTTCTGGGGCGGCTGCGGCCTGCTATTTTTAGGCTGGGGAGAGTCCAATAACCATGGACCTCCCTAGTCTGAGAATATCAGACCCCAGCTGTCTGCTTTACCTTGGCTGGTGATCTATTTTTGGGGGGACCCCCACGTATTTTTTTTTTTAATTATTTAATTTAAAATAACATCGTGTGGTCCAGCCGTCTGCTTTACCCTAGCTGGCTACAAAAATAGCCACGTCAATTTTTTTTAATTTTTTTGGCTAAATACAAGGCTAAGCACCCCTTAGTGCCACATGAAAGGCACCAAAGGGAGCAAAATTACAAAATGCAGGAGAGTGGGACAGTATGTGTCTTTCTGCCATTATAATGACAGAAAAGACTGATATGAAGTGTACAAGCACAAGAAAATCACCAGAGCGCTCTACGCTGTGAAAAGCAGTAGAAAATGGCACTGGAGTGAACATGTGACCGCCTCATGTAGGTTGAAGCTATGGATCTGTACCGCCCTGGGGGCTCGGCTGCTCTCCGCCGAGCCGCTCGGATCCGGGCTCGGGTTGACGGTGGCTCAAGCGCCTCCGGACCGGGGGCCACGTCGCTCTGGAAAGGGGGGGGTTTGGTTGTTTGGTTTGGGGTGGACCGGTTTCACGGCCGGAGCCATGGTGACCGGTAACGGGTCGTGGTGAGGTGATGGGCACCACCGCTACGGTGAGGTTGCGGGGGCTCGTCTGCGATCGGGGGTGGGTCGCAGCTAGGTGTTTACCCGTCCGCGGGTGGGGGGTTTGTTGGTCCCGGGGTCAGGTGGCAGGAACAGGGGGTTGCAGGGGCTCGCTTGCAGCACGGTGCCTGATGGCACTGGTGTACTCACGATTAAACCACACAGAGTCAATGGTAAACCAAGTTCGGTGCCTGCAGCCGGCTGCGTGTGTCCCTACTGAGGTTGGTGATGTCTCCTTTCTCCTGCACATTTAAATTTTCTATAGTGACTCCTATGCTTCAGCAACAGTAGTCTGCTCCCTGGCGTTTGGGTAACGGAGGAGCCCTTTTGCCCGCAGGCGCTGGCCCTTTGGCTCTCTGACCCTTGGCGGTGGCTCTTATCCGTAATCGGTGGGCTGTTGCCATCTATCGGGACTTTGGGTGGGAATGAACCCCTGAGGTCCAGACCGCAATCAGTAGATTTATCTGAGCCCGGTTGCTTCTGGGCTAGAACGGGGTCTGAGTACCCTGCCTGGTGCTCCGGTTGACTTGTTAGCTCCCCGGTTCAGGTCCGAAGGGTCACCACCCTCTTCTCGATCCCTACGGTTCCACAGTTCAGTCCCTGACCGGACTCCTGCAGACAGCCACCACCGTCTGCCTGCCTAACCGTTCCAAGGGGTCCTAGGCTCCGTCCTAGGCCCCTGACTCTCAGCTCGCCACTTTTACTCCTCTCACTACTCCTCTCCGCACTCGACTCACTTGTCCTTTCCCTGCCTCAGGCCAGCAGACTCCTCGGAGGGCGTGCCGCTCCGCCCACCTGGTGTGCCTTGCTAGACCTGAGGGAGGCGGTCAGGACTTGTTGGCTGCTGGTGCCTCACTGGGGTGGGGGTGTGTGTGGTGTTGTGTGTTGTTACCTGTGACCCCTGGGGGTCCAGGGCATCACAGATCCTGGGTAAATTTATGTATTTTCCCTTCTTCAGTTTTTTGCAGTACGCAAACAAACGGAAGGCACATGGATGACATACGGACCGTATATGGAACAGAAACGGATGCCACACGGATGCACCCGTAAAAATAACTAACCATTTTTTTGCGGACCGCAAAAACGGATCGGTCGTGTGAATGTAGCCTTATTTTAATTTGCTGTTTATAAACAGCAGGCAGAAATAAGTGAATAGCGCCCCCCCCCAGCGTCAGAAAATCTCTGAGGTTTCAGGGGGTAGCTGAGACCCTGGAGATCATGATTTAGGCCGGTTTTTCCGGTCCCCGCTCACGTGATCACCGGTATACACCGTATACCGATGATCACGTTACAGTAAATGGCAGCGTCGGTAAAAAATTATTTATCTCCCATCTGGCATGAACAAACATGATAAATCTCCTCACCGGTCCCCCGGTGTCGCCAAAGTGCCCCCCCTGACCCCCTCCCGGAAATCCAAGATGGCCGCGCGCACAGCAGTGCGCCGACCGCATTTACCCTACTCCTCTGATTTCTGTCGCATGTGCCATGACACATGCGACAGAAAACTCCTCCCCAGGCCCTGCCAAGTCACCCCCTATAACCCCACCGGTGTTCCCCGGTGTTCCACGGTACCTGTGCAGCGTTGATCCCCCGCGGCCCTCTCCTTCACAATAGACGCTGCCGCATGCACAGAGTGGCTGTCAGCTCAGCTTCCTGTGTTCAGACACAGTGAGTGGTGGTTTTGCATCTATAAGCTGAATGGGCAGCATGGTGGCTCAGTGGTTGGCACTGCAGTCTTGCAGCGCCGAGGTACTGGGTTCAATTCCCACCAAGGACACCATCTGCAAAGAGTTTGTGTGGGTTTCATCTGGGTACTCTGGTTTCCTCCCACACTTCAAAGACATACAGACAGGAAATTTAGATTGTGAGCCCCAATGGGGACAGTGTTCCCAATGTATGCAAAGCGCTATGGAATTAATAGCGCTATATAAATGAATAAATTATTATTACTGCAATTCCCTGCTCATGAGGTAAGGAACATAGTTGATCAGGAGAGCTATATACTACATTTCCAAATGGAGGTATTTGATTTTATAGGTACCCTGCTGAACGACTACCAAACATGAGAGTCCGTTATATGCCACAAGAAAACACATCTAAATAGCGAGCTCTGCTTTTTAGTATTCATTCAGCTGGATAACTGGACTTAAAGGGGCATTCCATCTCCATATAGTAGGTGGAATAGCAATAATATCAGCAAATACCAATATTTGGAAATGTAGAATAGTTCTCCTGATTAGGCATGCCCTTACCTCATGAGCAGTGCATTGTAGCTTTGGTAGCAACCGTTACGACATCGACTCTACTGCTGTGGACCCGGGGAAAGTGGGTGCAGATTCATTGCACCCACACTCCTCACATGGAGGGTCTGCACTCCTAGAAAATGGGGAATACGTTCCCTGAGTGTCTCCCCCCATATTCTAGACGGTCCAGAGTCGTCGTGGGACCCCCTTATTTTTTTTCTTACAATAAATTGGTGAAAGAGGGAATGTTTTGGGGAGTGTTTTTTCAAATAATTTTTTTTTGTTAGTACTGACAGTTTATGATGTCGGGTATCTGATAGATGCCATGACATCACAAACTGCTGGGCTTGATGTCAGGTGACTTTACAGCTAGTATCAACCCCATTTATTACCCCGTTTGCCACTGCACCAGGGCACGGGATGAGCTGGGGTGAAGCGCCAGGATTGGCGCATCTAGTGGATACGCCACGTCTCTGGTACCTGCAGCCTGCTATTTTTAGGCTGTGAAGGCCCAATAACTATGGACCTTCCCATCCTGAGAATACCAGACCACAGCTGTCCGCTTTACCTTGGCTGGTGATCCAATTTGGGGGGGACCTTACTTTTTTTTGTAATTATTAATATTTATAAAATAATTATAAAAAAAAGAGCCTGGGGTGACCTCCTCATTGGATCCCCAACCACGGTAAAGCTGCCAGCTGTGGTTTTCAGGCTACAGCCGTCTGGTTTTCCCTAGCTGGCTATCAAAAATGGGGGGACCCAACGTCATTTTTTTTTAACTATTTTTTAAATAAAAAAAATGAATGGGCTTCCCTGTATTTTTATTGCCAGCCAAGGTAACGCCAGACAGATGGGGGTGGCATCCCGTAGCTGTCTGCTTTATCTGCACTGAGAATCAAAAATACCGCGGAGCGCTACCTCATTTTTTTTAAAGATTTGTTTTTACAGCACTGTGATGTCCAGCAATCTAAATACAGGGAAGCCCTTTTTGTTTTTAGTTATTTAAATAAATAATTAAAAAATATATATATATGGGCTCCCGCTGCATTTTTTGTATTGCTAGCTAAGGGTAATCCAAGCAGCTACTGGCTGCTAACCCCTACTGCTTGGTGTTACCTTCACTGGCAATGGAAAATCCAGGGAAGCATTTTTTTATTTTTTTTGCCAAAAAACTACAAAAAAAATGACGTGCGCTTCGCCATATTTTTGTATGCTAGCCAGGGACAGCAGGTAGGTACGGGCTGCCCCCAACCCCCAGCTGCCTATTTGTACCCGGCTGGGAACTAAAAATATAAGGAAGCCCTTTTTTTACTTAATTCATGAATTTTATAAAATAATTAAAAAAAAAAACGACGTAGGCTTCGCCCCATTTTTGTGTCCAGCCGGGTACAACTAGGCAGCTGGGGATTGGAATCCACAGCACAGGTTAGCCCGAGGTTTCTGGGCCCCTCTGCTGCGAATTGCAGTCCGCAGCCGCCCCAGAAAATGGCGCTCTCATAGAAGCGCCATCATCCGGCGCTGTATCCAACTTTTCCAACAGCCCTGAAGCCGGGTGGCTTGTTAGGTAATCATGAGTTAATACTGGCTTTTTTTACTAGCTAGTATTAAGTCAGAGATTCTTAATGTCAGGCAAGTTTGACCCGGCCATTAAAAATCTCCAATAAAGGGTTAAAAAAAAAACACCACACAGAAAAAAAATACTTTAATAGAAATAAATACACAGACACATTAGAGACTCCATCTTTATTACCCCCTGTCACCCCTCCACGATCCTGCTCTTCTGTCTTCTTTCCCCTTCAACACATGCAGCTCTGTCTGCTCCATCAGACAGCACAGCTGCGTGGGGGAAGATGCTGTGCTCCGTGAAGAAATCACTCTGTGAGAGTGACCACAGGCTCCCGGCTGTAAGCGGTGGCACGGGTTGCCATAGCAACGTTGCTCTGATCACGTGATTCCGGTGCTGCTGTGTGCTGGTATCGGGACAACCCCGTCACCACTACTAAGTGCGTTGCAATGGCAACGGTGATCTCCGTTATTGACCGGCTGTGTCAGCTGGTCAGGAGTCGGCTTCTGCGGACCCTGGTAACTACGGTAAACATCGGGTAACCAAGAAGCCCTTTCCTTGGTTACCCGATGTTTACCTTCGTTACCAGCGACCGCCGCTCTCACGCTGTCAGTGCCGGCTCCCTGCTCCCTGCACACATAGCCAGACTACACATCGGGTTAAATTAACCCGATGTGTACTCTGGCGAGGAGTGCAGGGAGCCAGCACTAAGCGGTGTGCGCTGGTAACCAGGGTAAATATCGGGTTGGTTACCCGATATTTACCTTAGTTACCAAGCGCAGCATCGCTTCCACGCGTCGCTGCTGGCTGGGGGCTGGTCACTGATTGCTGGTGAGATCTGCCTGTGTGACAGCTAACCAGCAACCCGTGTAGCGACGCTCCAGCGATCCCTGCCAGGTCAGGTTGCTGGTGGGATCGCTGGAGCGTCGCTTAGTGTGACGGTACCTTAAGGGAACAGGGAAGCAGAGCAGGGAGTCGACCGTGTGCTAGAGCATGTCGCCGGTACACGGCGATACACAAACGTGCACCGTGTAACAGAGAGATGCAATGACAGGTCCTACATGACGCGTCATAGTCATGTAACCAGTCTGTAGCCAATGAGATAACAGACACGTGACTGGTCA
Source organism: Anomaloglossus baeobatrachus (assembly GCF_048569485.1). Taxonomy (NCBI): domain Eukaryota; kingdom Metazoa; phylum Chordata; class Amphibia; order Anura; family Aromobatidae; genus Anomaloglossus; species Anomaloglossus baeobatrachus. The sequence goes on along the minus strand of NC_134354.1, from coordinate 366,534,554 downwards.
CATGGCTATTTTGACGTCACGATAGGTCCTGCATCACTGCTGGCAGTGCTGGTTACCGGGACGATTCAGCGATCATCGGATGGAATAGCGGCAGGAGACAGAGTGCAGGAGGGATCGCGGGGACCGGTAAGTGTTATGGCAATGTTTATTAAATGTATGTGTAGATTTATAATGTGTTTTTATGTGTTTGTGATTGCCTCCCATTGCTTCCTATACGTTCGAGTGGTTCGCCGAACCGAACTCGAACCATACCTCGGATCGGCGAACCGAGCTCGAGCCGAACCGCGACCGATTTGCTCATCTCTAAAGATGACGCCTATCTGTCTCCATTGAATCGAGTGAGCAAGCGTCGTGTCGTGTGTATTTTTTTAATTTTGAGTTTTTAAGTTGACTGGTCTATGATGACATTTATCTATTCCCAATGACTGGAGAGAGCAGGTGTCGTGTGTATTTCTTTAATTTTTCCCTGTTGCGTCTGTTATGGCTATAGGATCAATGGAAGTAGGGTAAGCGTTATTTCCCATGTCCATTGTGTGGTCTAGTGGTAAGCTGGTGGCATTGGATGTGTGTGTTTGCGAGCTCAAATCCCAATGGATGCTCCTGGATATTTGCTGTGTCATTGTCTAATGGGCTAATTGACAGGTCTATGATGATGCTTATCTCTTTCTATTGAATGGAGCGATCAGGCATCGTGTGTAATTCTTTTATTTTGCCCTGTTGCATCTGTTATGGCTATAAGATTAAGGGAAGTAGGGAAAGCTGTATTCTCCATGTACGTTCCATGGTCTAGTGGTAAGCTGGTGTCCTTGGATGTGTGAGCTTAGGAGTTGACACTCCTGGATATTTGCTGTGTTGTGGTCCAATGGGCTAGTTGACTGGTCTATGATGACATTTATCTAATTCCAATGAATGGAGAGAGCAGGTGTCGTGTGTACTTTATTAATTTTGCTCTATGGCGTCTGTTATGGCTATAGGATCAAGGGAAGTAGGGGAAGCCATATTTCCCATGTCCCTTCCATGGTCTAGTGGTAAGCTGATGGCTTTGGATGTGTGAGTTTGGGAGTTTGAATCTCAATGGGCGCTCCTTGGTATTTGCTGTGTCATGGTTCAATGGGCTACTTGACTGGTCTCTGATGATGCCTATCTGTCTCCGTTGAATAGAGAGAGCAGGCTTAGTGTGCATTTCTTTAATTTTGCCCTGTTGATTCTGTTATGGCTATTGGATCAAGGGAAGTAGGGGAAGCTGTATTTCCCATGTCCCTTCCATGGTCTAGTGGTAAGCTGTTGTCCTTGGATGTGTGAGCTTGGGAGTTTGAATCCCAATGGACGCTTCTGGCTATTTGCTGTGTCATGGTCCAATGGGCTAGTTGACTGGTCTATGATGACATTTTTCTATTTCCAATGAATGGAGAGAGCAGGCGTCGTCTGTATTTCTTAAATTTTGCTCTATGGCGTCTGTTATGGCTATAGCATCAAGGGAAGTAGGGGAAGCCATATTTCCCATGTCCCTTCCATGGTCTAGTGGTAAGCTTGTGGACTTGGATGTGTGAGTTTGGGAGTTCAAATCTCAATGGACGCTCCTTGGTATTTGCTGTGTCATGGTCCAATGAGCTAGTTGACTGGTCTATGATGATGCCTATCTGTCTCAATTGAGTGGAGAGAGCAGGCATTGTGTGTATTTATTTAATTTTGCCCTGTTGCGTCTGTTATGGCTATAGGATCAAGGGAAGTAGGGGAAGCTGTATTTTTCATGTGTCTTCCATGATCTAGTGGTAAGCTGGTGTCCTTAGATGTGTGAGTTTAGGAGTTTGAATCCCAATGGACGCTCCTGGATATTTGCTGTGTTATTGCCCAATGGGTTAGTTGACTGGTTTATGATGACATTTATCTATTCCCAATGACTGGAGAGAGCAGATGTCGTGTGTATTTCTTTAATTTTTCCCTGTTGCGTCTGTTATGGCTATAGGATCAAGGGAAGTAGGGGAAGCCAAATTTCCCATGTTGCTTATGTGGTCTAGTGGTAAGCTGGTGGCCTTGAATGTGTGGGTTTGGGAGTTTGAATCCCAATGGATGCTCCTGAATATTTGCTGTGTTAATGTCCAATTGGCTAATTGACAGGTCTATGATGACGCCTATCTGTTTCCATTGAATGGAGAGAGCAGGCGTCGTGTGTTTTTCTTTTATTGTGCCCTTTTGCGTCTGTTATGGCTATAAGATTAAGGGAAGTAGGGAAAGCTGTATTTTCCATGTCCGTTCCATGGTCTAGTGGTAAGCTGGTGTCCTTGGATGTGTGATCTTAGAAGTTGTAATCCCAATGGACACACCTGGATATTTGCTGTCTTGTGGTCCAATGGGCTAGTTGACTGGTCTATGATGATATTTATCTAATTCCAATGAATGGAGAGAGCAGGCGTTGTGTGCATATTTTTTAATCTTGCTCTATGGCATCTGTTATGGCTATAGTGTCAAGGGAAGTAGGGGAAGCTTTTCTTGCCATGTTCCTTCCATGGTCTAGTGGTTAGCTGGTGTCCTTGTATGTGTGAGCTTGGAAGTTTGAATCCCAATTATCACTCCTGGTTGATTGCTGTGTTGTAGTCCAATGGGGTAGTTGCCTGGTCTATGCTGATGTTTATCTGTTTCCATTTGGAGAGAGCAGGTTCTGTGTGTATTTCTTTAATGTTGCATCTGTTATGGCTATAAGATTAAGGGAAGTAGGGAAAGCTGTATTTCCCATGTCCCTTCCATTGTCTAGTGGTAAGCTGTTGCCCTTGAATATGTGAGTTTGGGAGTTCAAATCCCAATTGGACGCTCCTTGGTAATTGCTGTGTCATGGTCCAATGGGCTAGTTGACTGGTCTATTATAACACCTATCAATCTCCATTGAATGGAGCAAGCAGGCGTCGTGTGTGTTTCTTTAATTTTGCCCTGTTGCGTCTGTTATGGCTATAGGAACAAGGGAAGTCTGGGAAAGTGTATGTCCCATGTCCATTCCATGGTCTAGTGATAAGCTGGTGGCCTTGAATGTGTGAGTTTGGGAGTTCAAATCCCAATGGACGCTCCTGGATATTTGCTGTGTCATGATTCGACGGGCTTGTTGACTGGTCTATGATGACGTTTGAATTGAGAGAGCAGGCGTCATGTGTATTTCTTTAATTTTGCCCTGTTGCGTCTGTTATGGCTATAGGATCAAGGGAAGTAGGGGAAGCAGTATTTTTCATGTGTCTTCCATGGTCTAGTGGTAAGCTGGTGTCCTTAGATGTGTGAGCTTAGGTGTTTGAATCCCAAGGGATGCTCCTGGATATTTGCTGTGTTGTGGTCCAATGGGCTAGTTGACTGGTTTATGTTGACATTTTTCTCTTTCCAATGAATGGAGAGCGGAGGCGTTGTGTACATTTCTTTAATTTTGCTCTATGGCGTCTGTTATGGCTATAGGATCAAGGGAAGTAGGGGAAGATTTTCTTCCTATGTCTCGTCCATGGTCTAGTGGTAAGCTGGTGTCCTTGGATGTGTGAGCTTGGAAGTTTCACTCCCAATGATAACTCCTGATTGATTGCTGGGTCATAGTCCAATGGGCTAGTTGCCTGGTCTATGATGATGTTTATCTGTTTCCATTGAATTGAGAGAGCAGGCGTCGTGTGTATTTTTTAATTTTGCCCTGTTGCGTCTGTTATGCCTATAGGATCAAGGGAAGTAGGTGAAGCCTTACTTCCCATGTCCCTTCCATGGTCTAGTGGTTAGCTGGTTCCCTTGAATATGTGAGTTTGGGAGTTCAAAACCCACTGGACACTTCTGGATATTTGCTGTGTCATGGTCCAATGGGCTGGTTTATGTTGACATTTTTCTCTTTCCAATGAATGGAGAGGGCAGGCGTCGTGTGTATTTCTTTAATTTTGCTCTATAGTGTCTGTTATGGCTATAGGATCAAGGGAAGTAGGGGCTTGGTCTAGTGCAGGGGTGGGGAACCTCCGGCCTGCGGGCCGCATGCGGCCCGCCATGAACTTTTATGCAGCCCCCGGGCAGATTCCCGGGGGTGACAGTGGTCGGCCACTGCCGTGGTCTTACAGGGCGCCGGCCCTTTAAGGCTTCACATGTGCTGCTTGCGAACACCAAGGAGCTTTTTCCTTGGCAGGTGCCAGCGTGCTCAGGACTGACTTGGTGGGCGGGTTTAGCACTCCGCGCTTCCGTCCATAGCAGCTTCACCGTTTCCTGCATTGTGCCGCCCACTCTCCACCCCTTCTCCCGTGCCTCAATCAATGCTGTGTGCCGCCGCTCCCCGGCACTGTGTGCTGCCCGCTCTCTGCCCCTTCTCCGGTGCAGCGTGCAGCTCCACGTGCTGTTGCTCCCCGGCGTTGTGTGCTGCCCGCTCTCTGCCCCTTCTCTGGTGCAGCGTGCAGCTCCACGTGCTGTGTGCTGCCGCTCCCCGGCGTTGTGTGCCGCCCGCTCTGTGCCCCTTCTCCGGTGCAGCGTGCAGCTCCATGTGCTGTGTCCTTCCGCTCCCCAGTGTTGTGTTCTGCCCGCTCTCTGCCCCTTCTCCGGTGCAGCTCCACGTGCTGTGTTCTGCTGCTCCCCGGGGCTGTGTGCCGCCCGCTCTTTGCCCCTTCTCCAGTGCAGCGTGCCCCCTGCAGTGCTGTGTGCAGACTCCCCAGCGATGTGGATCACCTCCACTGTTTAGTTCTTTTCAGTGCTCCTTACCACCCCCTTAGTGATGTCTGTGTGCCCCCCCCGTAGTGATGTCTGTGTTTCCCGCCCTTAGTGATGTCTGTGTGCCCCCCCTTAGTGATGTCTGTGTGCCCCCCCCCTTAGTGATGTCTGTATGCCCCCCCGTAGTGATGTCTGTGTGCCCCCCCCTTAGTGATGCCTGTGCCCACCTAGTGATGTTCGTGCCCCCTCTAGTTCTCTCTGTGTCGCCCTAGTGATGTGTGTGCCCCCCCCAGTGCCGTCTGTGCCCCACAGCAATGCTTATGCCTCCCTGTAACCTAATAATGTGTGTTCCCCAGCCCCTCCTGTCATGGATATGCCCCAGCGTCTCCTGTGATGTGTATGCCCCAACCCCTCCTGTGATATATACGACACACACTGGGGTATATACATCACATTGGAGATATTGGGGCTGTACATATGACAGGAGTGGGTGGGGGCATATACCACACAGGAGAGGCTGGGGGCATATACCTCACAGGAGGGGCTGGGGGCATATACCTCACAGAAGGGACTGGGGGCATATACATCACAGGAGAGGCTGTGCGCATATACCTCACAGGAAAAGCTGGGGGCATATACCTCACAGGAGAGGCTGGGGGCATATACCTCACAGGAGGGGCTGGGCACATATACCTCACAGAAGGGGCTGGGGGCATATACATCAAAGGAGAGGCTAAAAGCATATACATCACAGGAGGGGGCTGGGGGCATATACATGTTCCAGCCCCTCGTGTGATGTATCTGCCCCCAGTGTCTCCTGTGATGTATATACAGCAGTCCCTGTGTCTCCTATGTGATGTATATGCCAACAGCCCCTTCAGTGATGTATGTGTCTCCAGTGATTTATATACTCCAGTCCCTGTGTCTGTTGTGTGATGTACATAGTCTTCCAATCTTATTATCACAAAGAGTTGCCTGCGCTCCAGACCATGACAAACCTGGAAAAGAGAGAAGCAACATAAGTATCACCGGACATCACAGCCGCATAAAAGAGAAGCAGCTCCGGCCACCACAATAGGGGTGAGTTAATTAACCGTTTGACCAAATATAGTTGGTTCATTTTCACACTGATAATTTTGTGCGGCCCCCGAAGGTTGGCAGAAATTCCAAATGGCCCCCAGCAGCAAAAAGGTTCCCCACCCCTGGTCTAGTGGTAAGCTGGTGACTTTGAATGTGTGAGCTTGGGAGTTCAAATCCCAATGATCACTCCTGGATGTTTACTGTGTCATGGGCCAGTTGTCTGGTCTATGATGATGCCTATCTGTCTCCATTGAATGGAGAGAGCAGGCGTCTTGTGTATTTCTTTAATTTTGCCCTATTGCGTCTGTTATGGCTATAGGATCAAGGGAAATAGGGGAAGCCATATTTCCCATGTCCCTTCCATGGTCTAGTGGTAAGCTGACCTTGTATGTGTGAGTTTTGAGTTTGAATTTTAATGGATGCTCCTAGATATTTGCTTTGTTATGGTTCAATGGGCTAGTTGACAGGTCTATGATGACACATATCTGTTTCCATTGAATGGAGAGAGCAGGCATCGTGTGTTTTTCTTTAATTTTACCCTGTTGCATCTGTTATGGCTATAGGATCAAGGGAAGTAGGGGAAGCCATATTCCCCATGTCCCTTCCATGGTCTAGTGGTAAGCTGGTGCCCTTGGATGTGTGAGTTTGGGAGTTCAAATCCCAATGGACGGTCCTGGATATTTGCTGTGGCATGGCCCTATGGGCTACTAGGACGCCTATCTGTCTCCATTGAATGGAGAGAGCAGATGTCATGTGTGTTTCTTTAATTTTGCCCTATTGCGTCTGTTAAGGCTATAGGATCAAGGAAAGTAGGGGAAGCCATATTTCCCATGTCCCTTCCATGGTCTAGTGGTAACCTGGTGTCCTTGGATGTGTGACTTTGGGAGTTGGAATCCCAAAGGACACTCCTGGATGTTTGTTGTGTCATGGTCCAATAGGCTGGTCGACTGGTCTATGATGACATTTATCTACTTCCAATGAATGGAGAGATCAGGCGTCGTGTGTATTTCTTTAATGTTGCTCTATGGCGTCTGTTATGGCTATAGGATCAAGGGAAGTAGGGGAAGCCATATTTCCCATGTCCCTTCCATGGTCTAGTGGTAAGTTGGTGGCCTTCGATGTATGAGCTTGGGAGTTTGAATCCCAATGATCACTCCTGGATGTTTGCTGTGTCATGGCCCAATGGGCTAGTTGCCTGGTCTGTGATGATGTTTATCTGTTTCCATTGAATGGAGAGAGCAGGCATCATGTGTATTTCTTTCATTTTGCCCTGTTGAATCAGTTATGGCTATAGGATCAAGGGAAGTAGGGGAAGAATTATTTTCTGTGTCCCTTCCATGGTCTAGTGGTAAGTTGGTGGCATTGGATGTGAGCTTTGGAGTTCAAATCCCAATTGACACTCCTGGATATTTGCTGTGTCATGGTCCAATGGGCTAGTTGCCTGGTCTATGATGATGTTTATCTGTTTCCATTGAATGGAAAGAGCAGACATTTTGTTTTTCTTTAATTTTGCCCTTTTGCATCTGTTATGGCTATAGGATCAAGGGAAGTAGGGGAAGAATTATTTCCCATGTCCCTTCCATGGTCTATTGGTAACCTGGTGTCCTTGGATGTGTGAGTTTTGGTAGTTCAAATCCAAATGGACGCTCCTGGATATTTTCTGTGTCATGGTTCAATGGGCTAGTTAACTGGTCTATGATGACATAAAATAGCCACTGGAAATCTTTTTAATATATGTCAGACGCAATCAGCAAAATTTCAGAGCACTATATCAACACTGCAAAAATTATAATCATTAAAATATAACTTTTACTCAATTTCTCTAAAATGTGGTCAAAATCACAATTACAAGACAGACAAACAACCAACATATAATAAAAGAATTGGCCCCTCCTTTTCAATCAGAGGATATGTATAGAGGCCAAAAAACACCGCAAAATAGAAATCGGATTTATCTCACCAATTTTGCTTTTCAATGAAGTTAATAGGGTCCATTTATTTGTATTATCATAGTGGAGCCCAAAGAATCTGAAGTATCTCCCGACGCGTTTCAATCAACTCTTCAGGGGAGTAATAAATGTATCTCAGGTCCCGTGAAATAGGAACCTTGCATTCACATAACATGCTGGAACAAATACACAGATGGATAATAAATATCAGCATGTTGGCTATCCAATAGTTAACATCCATATATAGGGCAACTCACCACTTAGCGAGTTTGTTCAATAGAAAAATTGCGGTGATTCCATTACAGGTACCAATTACAGAGAGCCTGTCACCTATGCAGCATGCTGAAACAAATGTACAATTTTGACAATAAATATCAGCAGGCTTAGCGTTTTTTTCCTTCTCTTTTATATAGATCTCTGGAAACTCACCACGTGGCAGGAGCGGCCGTGCTTCTCGCTCTATCAGTCAGCTGTTGCTGGCAATAGAGTTTAAATGCTCCCTCCCTGTCCCAGCGTGTGACGTCATTTCCGCCTACCCGAGCACATTACTATCAGGCAGCCGGATGTGGCGCACGATGTTGTTTATACGGTCGCTATGGTAATATGGTAATATGCGCCGTCTTTCCTCAAAGACCGCCCGTCCGGTCACATGACCAACGGTGCCGCGTCATTGTTTCTTGCGGTTACTATAGTGATTTATAGCATGTCACTTCCTTTTACCCGGTCATGTGACACGCAAACACCGGGTGGCTCTCATAACGATGTTTATACAGTCGCCATAGCAACGTACTTCATCCATCCCCGCAAGATCATGTTACAACCCATCACGTCACCAAAGGAAATCCATGATTTAAACATAACAACCAGGAAGACGTCACTGATTGTATTATTTGTACAATACCACGTAATCGTTTCAGGACAAATACCACACAGTATTCTAGGCTGAGATAAACAATAAAGTTTACCCGCCTCAATTGATTATGATCTGGAAACTATCCCCGCCACAAGGGTCAGTTTATCCAATGTCTTTCATAATCAATATAAGGTGAATGCAAACTGTATTGACAGATTCTAGCCATATTACCAATTTAACCCCTTCACGACGTTGGACGGATCTATCCGTCCAGGATCGTGCCCCGTTAAGCCCCGCCCCCTGCCGCGGGCAGGCGGCGTGGATCGGCACACATATCAGCTGTTTTCAACAGCTGACATGTGTGCCTGCTAGCCGCGGGTGGAATCGCTTCCACCCGCGGCCATTAACCCCTTAAATCTTGCTGCCAAGGTCTGGCAGCAAGATCTAAATGCGCGCGGCCATGTTTTTTACTTACCGCCGCCTCCACCGGAAGTCACATGTGTTATCACGTGACTATCGGTAGTTGCCATCGTAGCACAGGGTCATTTGATGACGCCTGCAGCTATGATGTTTCACTTTCGTTTTCCCTCGGCCGAGAGCAGAGGGAAAAACAAAGTGACTGAATCTGCTGTTTGCAGCTGTATTGCTGTGATCAGCAGATAGATAATAGCGATCGGATTGCTGATCTCTATAGCCCCCTAGGGGGACTAGTAAAATAAGAAAAAAAAGTAAAAAAAAAGTTTTAAAAAATAAAAAAAAAACAAAAAACCTAAAAGTTCAAATCAACCCCCTTTCCCCCCATTGAAAATTAAAGGGTTAAAAAATAAATAAATATACACATATTTGGTATCGCCGCGTTCAAAAATGCCCGATCTATCAAAATATAAAATCAATTAATCTGATTGGTAAACGGCGTAGTGGCAAAAAAATTCAAAACGCCAAAATTACGTTTTTTGGTCGCCGCAAGTTTTACGCAAAATGCAATAACAGGCGATCAAAACGTAGCATCTGCGCAAAAAAGGTACCATTATAAACGTCAGCTCGAGACGCAAAAAATAAGCCATCACTGAGCCATAGATCCCAAAAAATTAGAACGCTACGTGTTTCGGAAAATGGCGCAAAATGTGCGCTACTTTTATTGGACAAACTTGTGAATTTTTTTTAACCGCTTAGATACAAGTAAACCTATACATGTTTGGTGTCTACAAACTCGCACCGACCTGAGTCATCACATAGATACATCATTTATCATATAGTGAACATGGTGAATAAAACATCCCAAAAACTATTGTGCGATCACACTTTTTTTGCAGTTTTTCCACACTTTGAATTTTTTTGCTGTTTTCCAGTACAATATATGGTAAAACCTATGGTTTCATTTAAAAGTACAACTCGTCCCGCAAAAAACAAGCCCTCATATGGCAAGATTGACGGAATAATAAAAAAGTTACGGTTCTCGGAAGAAAAGGAGCAAAAAACAAAAACGCAAAAACGGAAAGTGCCCGGGGGCTGAAGGGGTTAACAAAAGCATGCTATTGGAGATTAATACACTCCATATCGAAGCATGCCATCCAGATAAAACATGGAGGTTTCAATACCCATATTATGCTCAAGGAGCCAGATCACAAAAGAGTCTCAAGAAAGGGTTTTTGTTCAGAAAAAATGTGTGTCTAAAAAAATGTTTAATATTAAATCCAGGATTTCAAGGTATAAGTCCAATATCACACCTCAGAACATAAGAAAGGGCATTGATCATGAGAGGCCACCCCCTAAGATAGACCACCAAAGTCCACTGCTTGAGAGGCATTGGGCCGGGGCTTGCACAGAAAGAACATAGAAATAGATCTCAAAGAACCAAAAAAGCTAACTCTAAACCTCAACCCCCTGTTCTAAAGACTGGCCCTACTTATCATGTGGGGGTCGGCGCCATAAGAAAGAACGGTGGGTGGGTGCCCCCACTCGGTCGTCGTCTTACCCTTCTAGCTAGAATAACACCTACATCACCACTAGACAAAGGGTGCAAAAGAAAGTTCCTCGTTCAGCCCATTGGGACAGAATGTCTTCAGCCAATAGATCCATCTAGATTCTTGTTGTAATAATCTCCTGTCCCAATCACCACCTCTGGGCGGTGGTCTGACATGATCAATGCCTTGAAACATAACAACAGAAGGGTCCCCACTATGCATGTTATTAATATGCCTAGCTAACGGCGTATCATTATTCAATCTGATATCCCTGAGATGTTCCCCAATTCGTCGTCTGAGTTCTCTACGGGTCTTACCCACATATTCAAGTTTACAAATGCACGTCGCCTTGTAAATCACTCCCTGCGTCTTGCAATTGATAAATGATCGAATTTCGTACTCTTTTCCAGTAATCTGGCTCTGGAATTTCTTACCAACAGTGATTGAATTACATGCGACACACCCACTACATTTATAGCATCCCTTTAGCGTAGAATTAGGGAAAAATGAATTTTTTGGTGTAAAAAAACTGTGGACCAAACGATCTTTTAACGATCTCGCTTTCCTATATGTGATAGATGGTCTATCTGCAAGTAGACCTCCTATGTCATTGTCCATTTTTAATACCGGCCAATATTTCTCAAGAATCTTTTTTAGTCCTTCCGCTCCATTATCGAATGTTGTGATAAATCTTATCACATCATCTTTGTCGTTCTTTGTCTGTTTTTTTGGGGGGTATAAAAGGTCCATTCTCTGTACCCTCTTGATGTCTGCAGCTGCTTTTTTAACCACTCCTCTTGGATATCCTCTCTCTAGGAATCTATTTTCTAGGTCTTCTGATTGTTTACTAAAGTGTATTTCATCCGAACAGTTCCTACGAATCCTAGCGAACTGTCCCTTTGGGATAGCCCTTCTTTAAACTAAGTTTATGGTTACTTTCCCATCTTAAAAGTGAATTCATCAAAGTGGGCTTGCGATAAGTACTTGTCATCAAGTTACCACTCGAGTCTTTCTCTATCAACAGATCCAAGAAGGAAAGTTTAAATCTGTCAGTTTCATACGTGAAAAAACTAATTTTTGTTCAGATCGTTCATGAACCCTTTCAGTTCTTCCTCACTGCCTTTCCACACCATAAAAATGGCATCAATGAATTTGTACCATATGCCAATCCTTTCATTGACAGATTCACGATCTTCTCTGAAGACCACCGTTTCCTCCCACCAGCCCAGGAGCAAATTTGCATACGATGGGGCACATGGACTCCCCATCGCTGTGCCCCTGAGCTGGTGGAAGGTGTGGCCATCAAAGGAAAAAATATTGTGTGTCAGGCAGAATTTGAGAATATCCAAGACGAAGTTAGAATGCTCCTCACATTGGACCCCCCTTCCCTTAAGAAAATATTTAGCAGCTGTCAATCCTAAATCGTGACGAATGGACGAATACAGGGATTCGACATCGATTCCAACAAGGAGCGTTTCCCCCTCAAAAGTAAGTCCTTCCAATTTTTTGAGCAAGTCAGTGGTATCGGATAAATAGGAACCCAGACCAAGAACAAATGGTTTCAGAATGACATCCAAGTAGACCCCCAAATTCTGCGTTAAGTTATAAACCCCAGATATTATGGGTCTCCCCTTCAGTGGATCAACTCCTTTGTGCAGTTTGGGCAAGCCATAAAAAGTAGCCATTACCGGATGCCCAGGGTAAAGAAAATCGAATTCAGACTTGCTTATCAAATTCCTGTCCAAAGCATCCAGGAGTAGAGATTTTAATTCCTTTGAATACCGCTGTAATGGATTGGACCCCAATTTTTTATAGCTGTTCTGGTCTCCCAGGATGTCATAACACATCTTCAAATATTTCTCACGATCCATTACAACGGTATTCCCCCTTATCCGATTGTTTGATAACAATGTCCGTTGCTTTACCTAAGGCATCAAGGCTCCTCATCTCTTCCCTGGTCAGATTGAATTTTACATTATGATCTGGCTTCAATCTTTCCAGTTCATGAGAGACAAGATTAGAGAAAACATCAATTGCACTGAGGTCACTCTGGACCGGTGGCATTTTTTCACTCTTTAATTTGAGATCTGTGAAGGGACCTCGACCAGTTAAGTCCGGCCCCATCACATCCAAATTATACAAGAGTCTAACATCTTCCAGGATGTCATCTGAAATCCCTAGGTCAGAGCATACTCTCTTGTTGTCTCTGATGAAATATTTTTTCCACTTTAATTTTCTAGTGAAAAGATTGAGATCCTTGATACTTTCAATATCATTGTAATCCGTCGAGGAAATACTCTCTTTGTTCTAAAAAATGGCCCTTCTGATAGGGTTGATTAAACATACCCCTACCATTTCCAAAATTCTTTTTCTTCCTGCCCCTTGCTTCCATACTCCTTCCTTCTGAGTCAGATACATCCGAATCCGTTGTTGAACACTCAGTTTCACTTGGTTTAACATAACGTGGAGGGGCAAAATTATAGATTTTGTTTTCTCTAAAATCTTGCAGATCTCTATTATAGAATTTATGTTTTTTATCCTTGAGGTGGTATTGATATTTTTCAATTGTACTTTGTAATATCTTTTCTTTACCTAAAAATTCTGTTTCTTTTGAAAAAGTATTGGTCATTTCAATCTGCTCTTTGAGCGCCACATCGAAATCAGCAAGATTCTTTTTCTCTTCCTCTAAGAGTAATGCCATTAGTCTAAGAGAGCTTTCCGTAGCTTCTTTCTCCCATTTAGCAGCTAACTCCTGACCCTGTAGCAGTATCCTGGCTGTAGGGAGATTCTTAGGTGTCTAGGAATGATTTTGTCACGCAAGTAGACCTCTAAAGACTGCACTTCCCACCAGGAAGCTGTCCTATTTTTGTAAATTTTAGTTAATTCCCGGAATGCACCATTTAAGGTGGGAGTGTACTTTTTCTGTACATACGTCCTCTCTGAGAATACATCTTTCGCTTCATTAGTCCAAGAGCCTATATCCAACCCTGTACTCAGAAAGCCTGCCATGTTACAAATCAGTATAAAATAGCCACTGGATCATTTTTCAATATATGTCAGACGCAATCAGCAAAATTTCAGAGCAGTATATCAACACTGCAAAAATTATAATCATTAAAATATAACTTTTACTCAATTTCTCTAAAATGTGGTCAAAATCACAATTACAAGTCATTGTTTCTTGCGGTTACTATAGTGATTTATAGCATGTCACTTCCTTTTACCCGGTCACGTGACACACAAACACCAGGTGGATCTCGTAACGATGTTTATACAGTTGCCATAGCAACGTACTTCATCCATCCCCGCAAGATCATGTGACAACCCATCACGTCACCAAAGGAAATCCATGATTTAAACATAACAACCAGGAAGACGTCACTGATTGGATTATTTGAACAATACCACTATGATAATACAAATAAATGGACCCTATTAACTTCATTGAAAAGCAAAATTGGTGAGATAAATCCGATTTCTATTTTGCGGTGTTTTTTGGCCTCTATACATATCCTCTGATTTAAAAGGAGGAACCAATTCTTTTATTATATGTTGGTTGTTTGTCTGTCTTGTAATTGTGATTTTGACCACATTTTAGAGAAATTGAGTAAAAGTTATATTTTAATGATTATAATTTTTGCAGTGTTGATATACTGATCTGAAATTTTAATGATTGCGTCTGGTCTATGATGATGCCTATCTTTTTACATTGAATGGAGAGAGCAGGCATCGTGTGTATTTCTTTAATTTTGCCCTGTTGCGTCTGTTATGGCTATAGGATCAAGGAAAGTAGGGGAAGGCATGTTTCCCATGTCCCTCATATGGTCTAGTGGTAAGCTGGTGGCCTTGGATGTGTGAGTTTGGGAGTTAAAATCCCAATGGTCACTCCTGGATATTTGCTGTGTCATGGCTCAATGGGCTAGTTGACTGGTCCATGATGACGTTTATCTGTTTCCATTGAATGAAGAAAGCAGGCGTTGTGTTTACTTCTTTAATTTTGCCCTGTTGCATCTGTTATGGCTATAGGATCAAGGGAAGTAGGGGAAGCCATATTTCCCATGATCCTTCTTCCATGGTCTAGTGGTAACCTGTTGTCCTTGGATGTGTGAGTTTGGCAGTTCAAATCCCGATGGACGCTCCTGGATATTTGCTGTTTCATGAGCCAATGGGCTAGTTGACTGGTCTATTATGACGCATATCTGTCTCTGTTTAATGGAGAAAGCAGACGTCGTGTGTTTTTCTTTAATTTTGCCCTGTTGTGTCTGTTATGGCTATAGGATCAAGGGAAGTAGGGGAAGCTGTATTTTCCATGTCCCTTCCATGGTCTAGTGGTAAGCTGGTGTCCTTGGATGTGTGAGCTTGTGAGTTTGAATCTCATTGTTCACTCCTGGATGTTTCCTGTGTCGTGCCCCAATGGGCTAGTTGCCTGGTCTATGAAGATGTTTATCTGTTTCCATTGAATGGAGAGAGCAGGCATTGTGTGTATTGCTTTCATTTTGCCCTGTTACATCTGTTATGGCTATAAGATCAAGGGAAGTAGGGAAAGCTGTATTTCCCATGTCTCTTCCATGGTCTAGTGCTAAGCTGTTGTCCTTGGATGTGTGAGTTTGGGAATTCGAGTCTCAATGGATGCTCCTTGGAATTTGCTGTGTCATGGTCCTATGGGCTAGTTGACTGGTCTATGATGACGCATATCTGTTTCCATTGAATTGAGAGAGCAGGCGTCGTGTGTATTTCTTTAATTTTGCCCTGTTATGGCTATAGGATCAAGGGAAGTACAGGAAGCTTTGCTTCCCATGTCCCTTCCATGGTTTAGTGGTAAGCTGGTGCCCTTGGATGTGTGAGTTTGGAAGTTCAAATCCCAATGAACGCTCCTGGATATTTGCTGTGTCATGGCCCAATGGGCTAGTTGACTGGTCTATGATGACATTTATCTATTTCCAATGAATGGAGAGAGCAGGCGTCATGTGTATTTCTTTAATTTTGCTCTATGGCGTCTGTTATGGCTATAGGATCAAGAGAAGTAGGGGAAAGTATATATCCCATGTCCCTTCCATGGTCTAGTGGTAAGCTGGGGCCCTTGGATGATCACTCCTGGATGTTTGCTGTGTCGTGGTCCAAGGTGCTAGTTGCCTGGTCTATGATGACATTTATCTGTTTACATTGAATGGAGAGAGCTGGCATCGTGTATATTTTTTTAATTTTGCCCTGTTTCATCTGTTATGGCTATAGGATCAAGGGAAGTAGGGGAAGAATTATTTCCTGTGTCTCTTCCAAGGTCTAATGGTAAGCTGGTGGCCTTGGATGTGTGAGTTTAGGAATTAAAATCCCTATGGATGCTCCTGGATATTTGATGTTTCATGGTCCAATGGGCTAGTTGACTGGTGTATTATGACGCCTATCTATCTCAATTGAATGGAGAGAGAGGACATCATGGGTATTTCTTTATTTTGCCCTGTTGCGTCTGTTATGGCTATAGGATCAAGGGAAGTAGGGCAAGCTATATTTCCCATGTCCCTTCCATAGTCTAGTGGTAACCTGGTGTCCTTGGATGTGTGAGTTTGGGTAGTTCAAATCCCAATGGCCACTCCTGGATATTTGCTGTGTTATGGTCCAATGGGCTAGTTGACTGGTCAATGATGATGCCTATCTGTCTCCGTTGAATGGAGAGAGCAGGTGTCGTGTGTATTTTTTTTAATTTTGCCCTGTTGCGTCTGTTATGGCTATAGGATCAAGGAAAGTAGGGGAAGACACATTTCGCACGTCCCTCATTGGTCTAGTGGTAAGCTGGTGGCCTTGGATGTGTGAGTTTGGGAGTTCAAATCTTAGTGGTCGCTCCTGGATATTTGCTGTGTCATGGTTCAATGGGCTAGTTGACTGGTCTATCATGACGCCTATCTGTTTCCATTGAATGGAGAGAGCTGGTGTCGTGTGTACTTCTTTAATTTTTGCCCTGTTGCATCATTTATGGCTATAGGATCAAGGGAAGTAGGGGAAGCTGTGTTGCCCATGTCCCTTCCATGGTCTAGTGGTAAGCTGGTGACCTTGGATGTGGGAGGTTGGGAGTTCGAATCCTATTGATCACTCCTGGATGTTTGCTGTGTCAGGGTCCAATGGGCTAGTTGCCTGGTCTATGATGATGTTTTTCTGTTTCCATTGAATGGAGAGAGCAGGCGTCATGTGTATTTCTCTAATTTTGCCCTGTTGCGTCTGTTATGGCTATAAGATCAAGGGAAGTAGGGAAAGCTGTATTTCCCATGTCCCTTCCATGGTCTAGTGGTAAGCTGTTGGCCTTGGATGTATGAGTTTGGCAGTTCAAATCCCAATACATGCTCCTTGGTGTTTGCTGTGTCATGGTCCAATGGACTACTTGACTGGTCTTTGGTGACGCCTATCTGTCCCCATTGAATGGAGAGAGCAGGCGTTGTGTGTATTTCTGTAATTTTGCCCTGTTGCGTCTGTTATGGCTATAGGATCAAGGGAAGTAGGGGAAGCTATATTTCCCATGTCCTTTCCATGGTCTAGTGGTAAGCTGGTGTCCTTGGATGTGTGATTTTCAGAGCTCAAATCCCAATGGACGCTTCTGGATATTTGCTCTGTAATGGGCTAGTTGATTAGTCTATGATGATGCCTATCTGTTTCCATTGAATGGAGAGAGCAGGCGTCATGTGTATTTCTTTAATTTTGCCCTGTTGCGTCTGTTATGGCTATAAGATTAACCGATTCATGACCGCGGGCAGTAAAATTACGTCCTATTTTATCGTGACTAAACGACCAGGGACGTAACTTTACTGCCTAAACTTCATTTGATTGCCGTTGCCATAGCAACGGCTTTCAAATGATGTCCCCTGCTGTTTCTTACAGCAGGGGACCTTTGCTTGACCCGATGCCACCCCCCATAGACGATCGATGTGATTGGCTGTTCAAATCTGAACCGCCAACCACATCGTTTGCACCGATTTCGGCAAAAATAATGCCCGAATTAGTGCGTTACTGTGAGATCCGGCTATGAGATGCCATAGCAGCTACAACAGATCATAGGTGGATCTCAAACATGCCGCCCCCAGCTCCTGCAGCACTGATTGGAGCGATCGTGCTATGACGCGCAATCGCTCCAATCAGTGTTCAGTGGGGCAGTCTGATCTGCAGGTGGCCGCCCTCCCCAGGCCTGTGCTGGTCTGGGGAGCCTCCCCCAACATGTCTGCAGCGTGCACTGGCTGGTACTTGTGGTACCACGCCACCGCTGCTGCCGCAGACACCGATGTTACCGCTTCTGCTCCTGCTCCACGTGAGTATTCCGCTACCCTTGCAGCCCGTGCGTGCTCCCGTTATGGCCCCTGCGCACTCCTGTTATGGCCCCTGCCCGTGCCCCCCACGATCTGCCCCCCCACGCCCCGATCTGCCCCCCGACATCCCGATCTGCTCCCCCTGCAATCTGCCTGCCTCCTCTGTCATCTCTATTCTGCTTCCTTCCTTCTTTGCTTCTCCGGTATCCCCCTCTGCTCTCCCGCGCCCCCCTCTGCTCTCCCCCTCCCCTCGATGTCCTCTTACCTGCCTTTACCAGGTCGTCCGAGGTCTTCACTGGCCCGATCACATCTGCCTCCATCTCTGGGTCCTTCTTCCTGGGTCTTCTGCTGATCTGTCCAACGTCCTGCCTGCTGCTTCTGTACAGCTGTCCATCTCACTTGCCTTCTGTTCCTCCTGCAGTTCTTCTGGTCAGTGATCCTCCTGCTAGTATAACTTTTTTTTTTTCCCTGTATCCTGTCCATTTTTACACCTCATCTGTCCATGCGTCCCGCCGAGCGCTGATCAAGGATGCAGATAACGGATCTGCATCCGTGGTCAATTTTTGGCGTGACCTTTTTTTTTCCGTATCCCCAACGCGTTTTGTATCGCAGCTGTCCGTGCGTCCCGCCGAGCGCTGATCAGGGATGCACATAACTGATCTGCATCCCTGCTCAATTTTTGGCGTGACTTTTTTCCATATCTGCGACGCTTTTTGTATCGCATCCGTCCGTGCGTCCCGCCGAGCGCTGATCAGGGATGCACATAACGTATCTGCATCCCTGCTCAATTTTTGGCGTGACTTTTTTCCATATCCGCGACGCTTTTTGTATCGCATCCATCCGTGCGTCCCGACAAGCGATGATCAGGGATGCACATAACGGATTGGCATCCCTGCTCAATTTTTGGCGTGACTTTTTCTTTTTTTCCGTATCCCCGACGCTTTTTATTTCTCATCCTAACGTGCGTCCTGCAGCGACCGATCAGTGCACCGTGTCTGTGCGTTTGAAAAGTCAAATGGCATTCCTTCTCTTCTGAGCCCCACCATGTGCCCAAACAATTTATTTCCACCACATATGATGTATCTGCGTACTCAGGAAAAATTGCACAATACGTTTTATGGTGCATTTTTTCCTGATACCGTTGTAAAAAATAAAAGCTACCTGGTTGATGCAAAAATTTTGTGGTTAAAAAAAAATAAAAAAATTTCACGGTTCAACGTTATCAACTTCTGTGGAGCCCCTGGGGGTGCAAGGGGCTCACCAATCATCTAGATAAATTGCTTGAGGGGTCTAGGTTCCAAAATGGGGTCACTTGTGGGGGAGCTCCACTGTTTAGGCTCCATAGGGGGTCTCCAAACATGACATGGCGTCCGCTAATGATTCCAACCAATTTTGCTGTCAAATGGTGCGCCTTCTCTTCTGAGCCCCGCCATGCGCCCAAACAATTACTTTCCACCACATATGAGTTATCGTCGAACTCAGGAGAAATTGCACAATACGTTTTATGGTACATTTTTTCCTGATACCCTTGTGAAAAAAAAGCTACGTGGTTCAAGTAACAGTTTTGTGGTGAAAAAAAAAATTGTATTCATGGCTCAACATTTTCTACTTCTGTGGAGCCCCTTGGGGCTCGCTAAACATCTAGATAAAT
Source organism: Anomaloglossus baeobatrachus (assembly GCF_048569485.1). Classification (NCBI taxonomy): domain Eukaryota; kingdom Metazoa; phylum Chordata; class Amphibia; order Anura; family Aromobatidae; genus Anomaloglossus; species Anomaloglossus baeobatrachus. The sequence goes on along the minus strand of NC_134354.1, from coordinate 366,515,130 downwards.
TCCTTGAGGGGTCTAGTTTCCAAAATGGGGTCACTTGTGGGGGAGCTCCATTGTTTAGGCACCTCAGGGGGTCTCCAAATGCAACATTACGTCAGGTAATGATTCCAACCAATTTTGCTGTCAAATGGTGCTCTTTCTCTTCTGAGCCCCGCCATGCGCCCAAACAATTACTTTCCACCACATACGAGGTATCGTCGTACTCAGGAAAAAATGCACTATAAATTTCATGGTGCATTTTTTCCTGATACCCATGTGAAAAAAAGCTACCTAGTTGAAGCAACAGTTTAGTGATAAAAATGTTATTTTCTTCTTTTCACGGCTCAACGTTATAAACTTCTGTGAAGCCCCCAGGTGTTCAAAGTGCTCACCAAACATCTAGAAAAATTATTTGAGGGCTCTAGTTTCCAAAATGGGGTCACTTGTGGGGTAGCTCCATTGTTTAGGCACCTCAGGGGGTCTTTAAACCTGACATGGCGTCCGCTAATGAGTGCAGCTCATTTTGTGTTCAAAAATTTAAATAGCGCTGCTTCCCTTCCGATCTCTGCCGTGTGCCCAAGCAATTGATTTTTACCACATATGGGGTATCAGCGTACTCAGGAGAAAATGCACGATAAATTGTATGGTGCACTTTCTCTTTTCTCCCTTGTGAAAATGAAAATTTTATGGCTAAAGTAACAATTTTGTGTTAAAAAGTAAAATTTTCATTTTTTCCTTCCACATTGCTTTGGTTGCTGTGAAGCACCTAAAGGGTTAATAAACTTCTTGGATGTGGTTTTGAGTACCTTGAGGGGTGCAGACTTTAGAATGGGGTCACTTTTGGGTATTTTCTGTCACTTCGACCTCTCAAAGTCACCTCAAATGTGATGTGGTCCCTAAAAAAAAATTCTTTTGTAAATTTTGTTGGAAAAATGAGAAATTGCTGATGAACTTTGACCCCTTCTAACTTTCTAACTTTAAGAAAAAAAAAATTGTTTCGAAAATTGCGCTGATGTAAAGTAGATATGTGGGAAATTTTATTTAGTAACTATTTTATGTGACATATCTCTCAGATTTATAGGCATAAATTTTCAAAGTTTGAAAATTGTGAAATTTTCAAAATTTTCTCAAAATTTCCTAAATTTTCACAAATAAATGCAAAAAATATCGGCCTAAATTTACCACTGACATGAAGTACAGTATGTCACGAAAAAACAGTCTCAGAATCGCCAGGATCCGTTGAAGCATTCCAGAGTTATAACCTGTCAAAGTGACACTGGTCAGAATTGCAAAAAATGGCCTGGTCATTAGGGTGTTTTAGTGGCTGGGGTTGAAGGTGTTAAGGGAAGTAGGGAAAGCTGTATTTCTCATGTCCTTTCCATGGTCTAGTGGTAAGCTGTTGGCTTTGGATATGTGAGTTTGGGAGTTTGAAACCGAATGGACACTCTTTGAGTATAAATGAAATAGAGAGACAGGTGCAATATGAGAAGCATCCGTGGATAAGTTCAAGGTAATTAATTTAATTTAAATCTGCTCACCTTTGCAGTTTGTGCGCCCCTGCACAACCCCAGTGAAAGCGTATCAGTCCGGGGTAATCCTCCGTTCTGAATGTAGTGTCCAAACTTGTTGAATCCAGACATTTGGTATCGTTGTCGGCTCCTGAACTCCTCTGGCACCTTGGGATTCAGGTTTTGCTCCACGATCCTCCAGTCTCCAGCTGGATTCTATAATGGGTTGGCAGGTCCTATGCAGCTACTACAGAAATCCCAGGTAGGGAGTGGGTATATAGGAGAGAGTTCTTTCTGTCTATTGTAGCGCTTAAGGAACCACTTGCTGATATTAAATGTTGTATTTTTATTTTTTCAATTACAAGCTCCATATTGTACACAATAATGTTGCACAAGCTTCAATTACAAGTATCATACCTGATACCTGATGAAAGCATATTGTCTGCTGAAACGCGTTGTATTAATAGGAGCTTGTAATTAAAAAAATAAAAATACAACATTTAATATCAGTAAGTGGTTCCTTAAGCGCTACAATAGACCGAAAGACCTCTCTCCTATAATGGATACTCCTTGGTATTTGCTGTGGCATGGTCCAATGGGCTAGCTGAGTGGTCTATGATGACGCCTATCTGTCTCCATTGAATGGAGAGAGCAGGCGTCGTGTGTATTTATTTAATTTTTCCCTTTTGCGTCTGTTATGGCTATAGGACCAAGGGAAGTAGGGGAAGCTGCATTTACCATGTCCTTTCCATGGTCTAGTGGTAAGCTGGTGGCCTTGGATGTGGGAGTTTGCGAGTTCAAATCCCATTAGATGCTCCTGGATATTTGCTGTGTCATGGTTCAATGGGGTAGTTGACTTGGCTATGATGACGCCTATCTGCCTCCTTTGAATGGAGAAAGCAAGCGTCATGTGTATTTCTTTAATTTTGCCCTGATTCGTCTGTTATGGCTATAAGATTAAGGGAAGAAGGGAAGGCTTTATTTTCTTTGTCCGTTCTATGGTCTAGTGGTAAGCTAGTGTCTTTGGATGTGTGAGCTTAGGAGTTTAAATCCCAATGGACACTCCTGGATATTTGCTGAGTCATGGTCCAATGGGCTAGTTGACTGGTCTATGATGACATGTATCTATTTCCAATGAATGGAGAGAGCAGGCGTCGTCTGTGTTTCTTTAATTTTGCTCTGTCGTCTGTTATGGCTATAGGATCAAGGGAAGTAGGGGAAGCCATATTTCGCATGTCCCTTCCATGGTCTAGTGGTAAACTGGTGGAATTGGATGTATGAGTTTGGGAATTCGAATCCCAATAGACTCTCCTGGATATTTTCTGTGTCATGGTTCAATGGGCTAGTTGACTGGTCTATGAAAACGCCTATCTGTTTCCATTGAATTGGGAGAGCAGGTGTCATGTGTATTTCTTTAATTTTTCGTGTGTTATGGCTATAGGATCAAGGGAAGTAGGGGAAGCCATATTTCCCATGTCCCTTCCATGGTCTAGTGGTACGCTGGTGGCCTTGGATATTTGCTGTGTCATGGTCCAATAGGCTAGTGGACTGGTTTACGATGACACCTCTCTGTCTCCGTTGAATGGAGAGAGTGGATGTCATTTGTGTTTCTTTAATTTTGCCCTGTTGCATCTGTTATCGCTATAGTATCAAGGGAAGTAGGGAAAGCTGTATTTTCCATGTGCCTTCCATGGTCTAGTGGTAAGCTGGTGTCCTTGGATGTGTGAGCTTAGGAGTATGGATCCCAATAGACTACTCCTGGATATTTGCTGTGTCATGGTCCAATGGGCTAGTTGACTGGTCTATGATGATGCCTATCTGTCTCCATTGATTTGAGAGAGCAGGCGTCATGTGTTTTTCTTTAATTTTTCCCTGTTGCGTCTGTTATGGCTATAGGATCAAGGGAAGTAGGGGAAGCCATATTTCCCATGTCCCTTCCATGGACTAGTGGTAAGCTGGTGGCCTTGGATGTGTGAGCTTAGGAGTTTTTATCACAATAGACGCTCCTGGATATTTGCAGTGTCATGGTCCAATGGGCTAGTTGACTGGTCTATGATGACATTTATCTGTTTTCAATGAATGGAGAGTGCAGGCATCGTCAGTATTTCTTTAATTTTGCCCTGGTGCGTCTGTTATGGCTACAGGATCAAGGGAAGTAGGGGAAGCCATGTTTTCCATGTCCTTTCCATGGTCTAGTGGTAAGCTGGTGTCCATGGATGTGTGAGTTTGGGAGTTAAAATGCTAATGGACGCTCCTGGATATTTTCTGTGTCATGGTCCAATGGGCTAGTTGACTGGTCTATGATGACGCTTATCTGTCTCCATTGAATGGAGAGAGCAGATGTCGTGTATATTTCTTTATTTTGCCCTGTTGCGTCTTTTATGGCTATAGGATCAAGGGAAGTAGGGGAAGCTGTATATTCCATGTCCCTTCTATGGTCTAGTGGTAAGCTGGTGTCCTTGGATGTGTTAGCTTAGGAGTTTGAATCCCAATGGGCACTGCTGGATGTTTGTTGTGTCATAGTCCAATGGGCTAGATGACTGGTCTATGATGACATTTATCTGTTTCCATTGAAGGGAGAGAGCAGGCGTTTTGTGTATTTCTTTAATCTTGCCCTGTTGTGTCTGTTATGGCTATAAGATTAAGGGAAGTAGGGAAAGCTGTATTTCCCATGTCCCTTCCATGGTCAGGTGGCTGCTGTGATTGGGTGCAGTGACACAGCTGTCACTCAGCGTGTGGGCGTGTCTCACTGCAACCAATCATATTTGCCGGTGGGCGGGGAAAGCAGGGAATACGAGATTGTTTAATGAGCGGCCGGCTTTTTCAAAAAAGGAAAAGCCGCCGGAGCAGTGTGAATGCCGTGCAGCGCCGGTGATCGGGGATCGGTGAGTATGAGAGCGGGGGGACAGTTCAGTCACTCGGGGGATTAGCGGTCACCGGTGAATCCTTCACGGGTGACCGCTAATCAGTACACGGCACACTAACAGAGCCGCGGCATGACAATGAAGTCAGGTGAAGTTCACCCGAGTTCATTCTCATCCCACTACTCTGTCTTCCGACATGTAGTAACGACATTTTGCATCACACACGGACATTTCTCACGGACAACATAACCACACATCCGTGCAAGGAACGTTTTATTTGGACTCCCATAGGCTAACATTATGTCCGTGTGTGCGTGCTCCGTCCCAAAAACGAACATGCTTCCGTGCCAAACGGAGGCAAATACGTGGAACACACACGATCAAACTAAAACCATGCTCGTGTGAGTTTCATCATATATTAACATATGTGCACGTTTGGCCGTATCTCCGGTATGTACGGAAATGGACCAAACACGCACGTTTTCAATGGATGTGTGTTGCGGGCCTCAAATAGCTGCTTTGACACGTCCCCAACGACCAGCTAGGTCGCTCTGCAGGTCCGGATCGCTTTTGCGTCGTTGGCCAGGTCTGCCTGTTTGTTAGCTCACCAGAGACTTTGTAGCGATCCCGGCCAGGTTGGGATCGCTGGTGGGATCGCTAGAAAGTCTCAGTGTGTAAAGGGGCCTTATTTCCCATGTCACTTCCATGGTCTAGTGGTAAGCTGGTGACCTTGGAAGTGTGAGTTTGGGAGTTTGAATCCCAATGGATATTCCTGGATATTTGCTGTGTCATGCCCCAATGGGCTAGTTGACTGGTCTATGATGACGCCTATCTGTTTCCATTGAATGGAGAGAGCAGGAGTCATGTGTATTTCTTTTATGTTGCGTCTGTTATGGCTATAAGATTAAGGGAAGTAGGGAAAGCTGTATTTCCCTAGTCCCTTCCATGGTCTAGTGGTAAGCTTGTGCCCTTGGATGTGTGAGTTTGGAAATTCAAATCCCAGTGGACGCTCCTTGATATTTGCTGTTTCATTGCTCAATGGGCTAGTTGACTAGTCTATGATGATGACTATCTGTCTCCATTGAATGGAGAGAGCAGGCATCGTGTGTATTTCTATGATTTTGCCCTGTTGCGTCTGTTATGGCTATAGGATCAAGGGAAGTAGGGGAAGCTTTATTTCACTTGTCCTTTCCATGGTCTAGTGGTAAGCTGGTGACCTTGGATGTGTGAGTTTGGGAGTTCAAATCCTAATGGACGCTCCTTGGTATTTGCTGTGTCATGGTCCAATGGGCTAGTTGACTAGTCTATGATGATGACTATCTGTCTCCATTGAATGGAGAGAGCAGGCATCGTGTGTATTTCTATAATTTTGCCCTGTTGCGTCTGTTATGGCTATAGGATCAAGGGAAGTAGGGGAAGCTGTTTATTCCATGTCCCTTCTATGGTCTAGTGGTAAGCTAGTGTCCTTGAATATGTGAGCTTAGTAGTTTGAATCCCAATCGACGCTGCTGGATGTTTGCTGTGTCATGGCCCAAAGGGCTAGTTGACTGGTGTATGATAGTGCCCATCTGTTTCCTTTGAATGGAGAGATCAGGCGTCATGTGTATTTCTTTAATCTTGCCCTGTTGTGTCTGTTATGGCTATAAGATTAAGGTAAGTAGGGAAAGCTGTATTTCCCTTGTCCCTTCCATGGTCTAGTGGTAAGCTGGTGGCCTTGGATATTTGCTGTGTTATGGTCCAATGGGCTAGTTGACTGGTTTATGATGGCGCCTATCTGTCTCCATTGAATAGAGAGAGCAGATGTCATGTGTGTTTCTTTAATTTTGCCCTGTTGCATCTGTTATGGCTATAGGATCAAGGGAAGTAGGGAAAGCTGTACTGTCTATGTCCCTTCCATGGTCTAGTGGTAATCTGGTGGCCTTGGTTGTGTGAGTTTGGAAGTTCAAATCCCAATGGACACTCCTGGATATTTGCTGTGTCATGCTCCAATGGGCTAGTTGACTGGTTTATTATGATGCCTATCTGTCTCAATTGAATTGAGAGAGCAGATGTCATGTGTATTTCTTTTATTTTGCCCTGTTGCGTCTGTTATGGCTATAAGATTAAGGGAAGTAGGGAAAGCTGTACTGTCTATGTCCCTTCTATGGTCTAGTGGTAAGCTGGTGGCCTTGGATGTGTGAGTTTGGGAGTTCAAATCCCAATGCACGCTCCTGGATATTTGCTGTGTCATGGTTCAATGGGCTAGTTGACTGGTCTATGATGACGCCTGTTTCCATTGAATGAAGAGAGCAGGTGTTTGTATTTCTTTAATTTTGCCCTGTTGCGTCTGTTATGGCTATAGGATCAATTGAAGTAGGGGAAGCCTTATTTCCCATGTCCCTTCCATGGTCTAGTTGTAATTTGGTGTCCTTGGATATGTGAGCTTAGGTGTTTGTAATCCCAATGGACGCTCCTGGATATTTGCTGTGTCATGGCCCAATGGGGTAGTTGACTTGTCTATGATGACATTTATCTATTTCCAATGAATGGAGAGAGCAGGCATCGTCTATATTTCTTAAATTTTGCTCTATGGCATCTGTTATGGCTATAAGATTAAGGGAAGTAGGGAAAGCTATATTTCCCACGTCCCTTCCATGGTCTAGTCGTAAGCTGGTTGCCTTCGATGTGTGAGTTTGGAAGTTCGAGTCCCAGTGGACACTCCTTGATATTTGCTGTTTCATTGCCCAATGGGCTAGTTGACTAGTCTATGATGACGACTATCTGTCTCCGTTCAATGGAGAGAGCAGGCATCGTGTGTATTTCTATAATATTGCCTGGTTTCGTCTGTTATGGGTATAGGATCAAGGGAAGTAGGGGAAGCTTTATTTCCCTTGTCCTTTCCATGTTCTAGTGGTAAGCTGGTGACCTTGGATGTGTGAGTTTGGGAGTTCAAATCCTAATGGACGCTCCTTGGTATTTGCTGTGTCATGGTCCAATGGGCTAGTTGACTAGTCTATGATGATGGCTATCTGTCTCCATTGAATGGAGAGAGCAGGCATCGTGTGTATTTCTATAATTTTGCCCTGTTGCGTCTGTTATGGCTATAGGATCAAGGGAAGTAGGGGAAGCTGTTTATTCCATGTCCCTTCTATGGTCTAGTGGTAAGCTGGTGTCCTTGAATATGTGAGCTTAGTAGTTTGAATCCCAATTGTCGCTGCTGGATGTTTGCTGTGTCATGGCCCAAAGGGCTAGTTGACTGGTGTATGATAGTGCCCATCTGTTTCCTTTGAATGGAGAGATCAGGCGTCATGTGTATTTCTTTAATCTTGCCCTGTTGTGTCTGTTATGGCTATAAGATTAAGGTAAGTAGGGAAAGCTGTATTTCCCTTGTCCCTTCCATGGTCTAGTGGTAAGCTGGTGGCCTTGGATATTTGCTGTGTTATGGTCCAATGGGCTAGTTGACTGGTTTATGATGGCGCCTATCTGTCTCCATTGAATAGAGAGAGCAGATGTCATGTGTGTTTCTTTAATTTTGCCCTGTTGCATCTGTTATGGCTATAGGATCAAGGGAAGTAGGGAAAGCTGTACTGTCTATGTCCCTTCCATGGTCTAGTGGTAATCTGGTGGCCTTGGTTGTGTGAGTTTGGAAGTTCAAATCCCAATGGACACTCCTGGATATTTGCTGTGTCATGGTCCAATGGGCTAGTTGACTGGTTTATTATGATGCCTATCTGTCTCCATTGAATTGAGAGAGCAGATGTCATGTGTATTTCTTTTATTTTGCCCTGTTGCGTCTGTTATGGCTATAAGATTAAGGGAAGTAGGGAAAGCTCTACTGTCTATGTCCCTTCTATGGTCTAGTGGTAAGCTGGTGGCCTTGGATGTGTGAGTTTGGGAGTTCAAATCCCAATGCACGCTCCTGGATATTTGCTGTGTCATGGTTCAATGGGCTAGTTGACTGATCTATGATGACGCCTGTTTCCATTGAATGAAGAGAGCAGGTGTTTGTATTTCTTTAATTTTGCCCTGTTGCGTCTGTTATGGCTATAGGATCAATTGAAGTAGGGGAAGCCTTATTTCCCATGTCCCTTCCATGGTCTAGTTGTAATCTGGTGTCTTTGGATATGTGAGCTTAGGCGTTTGTAATCCCAATGGACGCTCCTGGATATTTGCTGTGTCATGGCCCAATGGGGTAGTTGACTTGTCTATGATGACATTTATCTATTTCCAATGAATGGAGAGAGCAGGCATCGTCTATATTTCTTAAATTTTGCTCTATGGCGTCTGTTATGGCTATAAGATTAAGGGAAGTAGGGAAAGCTATATTTCCCATGTCCCTTCCATGGTCTAGTCGTAAGCTGGTTGCCTTCGATGTGTGAGTTTGGAAGTTCGAGTCCCAGTGGACACTCCTTGATATTTGCTGTTTCATTGCCCAATGGGCTAGTTGACTAGTCTATGATGACGACTATCTGTCTCCGTTCAATGGAGAGAGCAGGCATCGTGTGTACTTCTATAATATTGCCTGGTTTCGTCTGTTATGGGTATAGGATCAAGGGAAGTAGGGGAAGCTTCATTTCCCATGTCCTTTCCATGGTCTAGTGGGAAGATGGTGTCCTTGCTTGTGTGAGTTTGGGAGTTCGAATCCCAATGTACGCTGCTTGGTATTTGCTGTGTCATGGTCCAATGGGCTAGTTGACTGGTTTATTATGACACCTATCTGTCTCCATTGAATGGAGCGAGCAGGTGCATGTGTATTTCTTTAATTTTCCCCTGTTGCGTCTGTTATGGCAATAGGATCAAGGGAAGTAGGGGAACCTGTATTTTCCATGTCCCTTCTATGGTCTAGTGGTAAGCTGGTGGCCTTGGATGTGTGAGTTGGGGAGTTCAAATCCCAATGGATGCCCTTGGAAAATTGCTTTGTCATGGTCCAATGGGCTGGTTTCTTATGACGCCTATCTGCCTCCAATGAATGGAGAGAGCAGACATTGTGTGTATTCCTTTAATTTTGACCTGTTGCGTTTGTTATGGCTATAGGATCAAGGGAAGTAGGGGAAGCTGTGTATTCCATGTCCCTTCTATGGTCTAGTGGTAAGCTGGTGTCCTTGGATGTGTGAGTTTAGGAGTTTGAATCCCAATCGATGCTGCTGGATGTTTGCTGTGTCATGGTCCAATGGGCTAGATGACTGGTCTATGATGGTGCCCATCTGTTTCCATTCACTGGAGAGAGCAGGCGTCATGTGTATTTCTTTAATCTTGCCCTGTTGTGTCTGTTATGTCTATAAGATTAAGGGAAGTAGGGAAAGATGTATTTCCCATGTCCCTTCTATGGTCTAGTGGTAAGCTGTTGTCCTTGGATGTGTGAGTTTGGGTGATCAAATCCCAATGGACGCTCCTTGGTATTTGCTGGGTCATGGTCCAATGGGCTAGTTGACTGGTCTATTATGATGCCTATCTGTCTCCATTGAATGGAGCAAGCAGGCGTCATGTGTATTTCTTTAATTTTGCCCTGTTGCATGTGTTATGGCTATAGGATCAAGGGAAGTAGGGGAAGCTGTATTTCCACTGTCCTTTCCATGGTCTAGTGGTATGCTGGTGTCCTTAGATGTGTGAGCTTGTGAGTTCAAATCCCTATGGACGCTCCTGGATATTTGCTGTGTCATGGCCCAATGGGCTAGTTCCCTGGTATATGATGCTGCCCATCTGCTTCCATTGAATGGAGAGAGCAGGCGTCATGTGTATTTCTTTTATTTTGCCCTGTTGCGTCTGTTATGGCTATAAGATTAAGGGAAGTAGGGAAGCTGTATTTTCCATGTCCCTTCCATTGTCTAGTGGTAAGCTGTTGTCCTTGGATGTGAGAGCTTGGCAGTTTGAATCCCAATGGACACTCCTAGGTCTTTGCTGTGTCATGGTCCAATGGGCTGGTTGACTGGCCTATTATTATGGCGCTTATCTGTCTCCATTGAATGGAGAGAGCAGACGTCAATGTGAATTTCTTTAATTCCTTTCTCGCCTTTTCATTGGGGGGACACAGACAGTGGGTATTATGATGTCTCCAGGGAGGCGTGACACTAGATTTGCAAAAGTGTTAGCTCCTCCCCCCACAGCATATACCCTAGCTAGGCAGGAAAATAGCTCAATTTTTTCTAGTGTCAGCAGGGAGGCTGACATGTCTGGCCTGAGCTCTACCAGGTGCCTTAGGCCAGCTTATTTGTTTTATTTTTTTTTTTTTATTTTGTTTTTACTTATTCATTCTATTTTTGATTATGGGGCAATACTGGGGTGCCTTGCCACCCTCGTTCCCCCCGCTTATGGGCAGAGGAAACCTGGCGTGCACAAGCCGTCAGTCTTCCCTCGCGCCCAAGTGGTCAGGTCTGCGTACCCCTCCAGGCTCCCTGGAAGCACCTCACACCAAGGTAGCTCCAGAGGGATAAGCAGAGCCGAGGACCTGCTTCAGCCTTGAGCCAAAGATGTGTCCCTGAGATCCCCACATCCATCACCGACGCATCTTCAGACGGAGCCAGGAGCAGGTAGGGAGACAACGAGTCATCTGTCCCCTGCCTCCAAACCGCCGCCTGGAAAGGCACCGGTGAGCCGATGCAGGCCATGATCCCGGGGAGCATCATTAATTTAGCCCCCGGCTTCGGCCTGCATTCTAGCAACGTCCCCTCTCACTGCTCTGGAAGCCGCTCCCTCACTCAGGAGCAGCTCCTTTCCGATTGGCCTTCACGCTTAGTCCCAGCCCTGAGACCAATCAGCTTCCGGGGGCCGCCTCTCTCCATGCTGCCAGGAACACTGGACGCCATTTTCCATGTGGAGAGCAGACTCGGGTGAGATCGCCTCCTTGGCTCTGCACTTCTGTAGCACTATATACCACTCTGCTCAGCGGTATATCGCTGTCTCTCTAGCGGTGTGTGCCTGCTGGCTAGCGGTGTATATCAGCTATTAGCGGTATACACTGGCTCTGCCTGCAGGTATATGCCGGCTGTTTTACAGTATATGCCATTTTGCTACGGTATATACCGGCTGTGCATAGCAGTCACTTTATAATACTGCTAGTGGTTCCTCACTCATATAACTCTACCCCTATAGGGCTGTAGGACTCTGTTGCTGACATGCGTAACCGCAAGGGTGATAAACCTTCCCAGGCGTCCTCTACGGACCTGTACTATGCCTGTACCACCTGTGGACGCTCGTTTTCTAATGGCCGAAGCTATCCACTATGCAGGGGCTGCGATGCTTCTTCTACTGTGTCACAACAGACCCTGTTGCCGGACCAGGATGCCGTGCAGTCTCTGGATTCTGCTCCAGGCAGCACCTCCAGGCCAGGCAGCACCCCCGTCTGATGACGTAATGCCTGCATGGGCTCTTCTAATGTCAAAAAGGTTAGATAACATTGCCGCTCAAATATCCCAGCCATCCTCAGGCTCCCACAGCCTTCCCCCGGCCCAGCTCCCTCAGAGGAGCCCGCCGGCTTCGTCTTGTCCCTCTTCCCCAGAACGTAAAAAGGCTGTTTCCAAAAGGCGCCATTGCGACCTCTGCTCCTCATCCAACTCGGACGATGGTCAGTCTAACCGAGGTTCCGTGACTTTTAGTAGTCACGATTTTCAAGACTCTGACTCTGATTCAGATCTCCTTTCTGAGTCAAGGCATATAGAAGACACACTAATTTCGGCTGTCAATCACTCTCTGTCAATCTCTGATCAGCCTCCTGACCCGACTTCTTAGTCGGCAATCAAGCGGGCCAAGAAGCCAACTAAATCGTTTGCTCAGGATCCGTTTTTTTGGCAAATTATATCTAAATGGTGGGATCACCCTGATAAAAGGTTTAATAAAAAACCCTTCTCTTCATTCGCTTACCCCTTTCCCTCTGAAATGGTTAAGCCCTGGTCAGTACCCCCCGTTGTAGATCCGCCAGTATCCAGACTGGCTAAACACACGGTCATGTCTGTTTCGGACAACGCGTCTCTCAAGGATTCGTCCGACCGCGCAGTTGATGCTGCGGTCAAATCTATTTTCCAGGCTTCGGGCTCCTCTCTTCGCCCCCTGTTTGCTTTGACATGGGTCGCGAGAGCTATGGGGGAGTGGAGCAAGAACCTACGCAGGATGCTTCGCTCTTGTAATATTCCCTCGGCGGCTTTTGAGATCCTTGATTTGTTCTCTCTAGCCTCTAATTATTTTCTTCACGGCTCCCTAGATGCAGCTAGTTTGTCAGCCCTATCGGCGGCCAATGCTGTCTTAGCCCGCAGAGTCCTTTGGCTAAAAATATGGAATGCCGACAGTGCCTCCAAGAAATCCCTGTCCACACTCCCCTTCCATGGCCTGCGTCTGTTTGGAGAATCCCTGGACAAACTCATATCTGAGACGACGGGTGGTAAAAGTACCATTCTACCTCAAAAGCGGCCTGTATCCAGGAATTTTAAAAAATCTCCTTGGCACAGGCAGTCCTTTCGGCCTGCCCCCCAAAAACCATCAGCCCAAGGATCGTCCCAACGCTCAGATCGAGGATCCAGTCCCTCAGGGGGCTCTTCTTGGCGTTCCCACTCCAAGCAACCTAAACCCAAAGGACCTCGCTCTGTACAGGCCACCTCAGCATGACGCCAGGTATCCCTCAGATCCGACTCCTGTTGGAGGGTGGCTTCTGCTTTTTCGGCATATCTGGCTAGACCACACTCACGATGCTTGGGTTCGAGAAATCGTCACCTCAGGTTACAAGATCGATTTCCATTCCCTGCCGGCCAACAGGTTTCTGCGTTCTCGTCTTCCAAAGTCCAAAATGCAAAGCCAGGCCTTATTTCAGGCCATAGCCTCTTTACAGAAAGCAAATGTTATCATTCCAGTGCCCCTGGAACAGCGTGGCAAAGGTTTCTATACAAACCTTTTTGTCATTCCCAAAAAAGATGGCTCGGTCCGCCCTATCTTGGACCTGAAACGGCTGAACAAATTTGTACGGATTCGAACTTTCCAAATGGAATCATTAAGAGCAGTGCTAGCCGCCATGGAGCCTGGAGAATTCGTAGCTTCCATAGACGTTCAAGATGCTTATTTACACATTCCCATATGTGTCTCTCATCAACGGTTCCTTCGCTTTGCCGTAGGACACCGTCATTTCCAATTCAGGGCCCTCCCCTTCGGGCTGGCCACTGCGCCTCGGGTCTTCACAAAGGTCATGGCGGCCGTCATGTCCATTTTACACCCCAGAGGCATCCTGGTCGTTCCCTATTTGGACGACCTTCTTGTCAAATGGAGCGCTCTTCAAGTTTGCTCAGAAAGCGTGCAGATTTGCCTAGACACGCTGTCAAGGCTAGGGTGGCTTATTAACTTCAACAAGTTATCCCTCATTCCTCATCAGCGCATCACCTTTTTAGGTATGCTGATAGACACGGCTCAGTCCCGGGTTTTTCTTCCAGAGGACAAGAGGTTTTCCCTGATCCGGGCCGCCCAATCCCTCCGCTCTCGCAGTCACACATCTCTTCGGAATGGAATGAGAGTGTTAGGCAAGATGGTGGCGGTCATAGAAGCCGTGTCCTTTGCCCAATTCCATCTGCGCCCTCTACAACTGGATCTTCTATCCTCCTGGGACAAGAATCTAGCTTCCCTAGACCGGTCAGTCCGCCTATCTCGGTCTGCGCTCAGCTCCCTCGTCTGGTGGACTCAAGGCTCATCCCTATCTCAAGGGAAGTCCTTCCGCCTGGTCCACTGGCAAGTAGTCACGACGAATGCCAGCCTGATAGGCTGGGGGGCGGTGTTTCTCCACCACACTGTTCACGGACGCTGGTCTCCTTCCGAGCGCTCCCTGCACATCAATGTTCTGGAGATCAGAGCCATATTTTTGGCCCTTCAGAATTTTCAACCCTTACTATTGGGCCTCCCTGTTCGGATCCAGTCAGACAATGCCACGGCCGTGGCTTACATCAACCGTCAGGGAGGAACTCGCAGCAGGGCAGCGATAAAAGAAGTATCCAGGATTCTTCTTTGGGCAGAGATGCACATTCCCATTATTTCAGCTGTCCATATTCCGGGGGTAGACAACTGGGCCGCAGACTTTCTCAGCAGGCAAGGTCTAGCTGCAGGGGAATGGTCCCTCCACAACGAAGTGTTCCATCAGATCACTCTTCGTTGGGGACTCCCAGATGTGGACCTCATGGCTTCTCGGATGAACGCCAAAATACATCCCTCTAGTCTTTCCGTGGTCGCAGTTTCGCCTACCCTACATCTTCCCTCCGTTTCTTCTCATTCCGAGAGTAATCAAGAAAATCAAAGCGGAGGGAATCCCGGTGATCCTCGTGGTCCTGGATTGGCCCAGGAGAGCCTGGTACCCACAGCTTCTCCAACTGCTCGGCGACACTCCCTGGCGTCTTCCCGACAGCCCTGATCTTCTGTCGCAAGGTCCAGTATTCCACCAGAATACAGCACAGCTTCATTTGACGGTGTGGTGCTTGAATCCTTGATTCTAGCAAAATCAGGTCTTTCTTCTAAGGTAATTAATACCATGCTTAATGCTCGGAAGCCCTCCTCTGCCAGTATCTACCACAGGACCTGGAAGACCTATCTTTCCTGGTGTGACCGTCAGAATCGGTCGCCCCTTACCTTTTCATTCCCTAATGTTCTTGCCTTTCTGCAAGACAGTCTGGACTCGGGTCTAGCTCTCAGTACCCTTAAAGGACAAGTTTCTGCCTTGTCAGTATTTTTACAGAAGCAGCTGGCTTCTCGCCCTCAGGTCCGTACCTTTCTTCAAGGGGTGGCGCATTTGGTCCCTCCTTATCGCCACCCCTTAGATCCCTGGGATCTGAATCTGGTTCTCGGAGCTCTTCAGCTTCCTCCCTTTGAACCTCTAAGAGAAATCTCTCTTCAACGACTGTCCTGGAAGGTTGCCTTTTTAGTCGCCATTACCTCTATCAGGCGAGTGTCCGAACTTGCGGCCCTTTCCTGTCGCTCACCTTACCTGATTTTCCATCATGATAAGGTGGTCCTTCGGCCTTCCCCCGCTTTTCTCCCGAAGGTCGTATCTTCTTTCCACTTAAACGAGGACATTGTGTTGCCGTCATTCTGCCCAGTCCCGGTCCACTCTTTTGAAAAAGCCCTTCACACTCTAGATCTTGTCAGGGCTCTGCGGATCTACATCTCCAGAACAGCGCCGTTGTGCAAGTCCGATGCCCTCTTCGTCCTCTCACAAGGACACAAAAAGGGCAATCCGGCTTCTAAATCCACGATTTCTCGATGGATTAGGACTGCCATCTGTGAGGCTTACAAAACACGAGGTGTTGTTCCTCCTCAACCTGTGCGGGCCCACTCTACGCGAGCAGTGGGTGCTTCCTGGGCTATCCGCCATCAGGCTTCGGCGGCCCAACTTTGCAAGGCCGCTACCTGGTCCAGCGTGCACACACTTACAAAATTCTACAGAGTGCATACGCATGCTTCCGCGGATGCTGCTCTTGGAAGACAAGTCCTTCAGGCGGCAGTGGCCCATTTATAAGTGGCCACTGCTCGGTTTTTTTAACAGTGTTTTGACATATGTTCACTAGAGTTGAGCGCGGTTCGCGGTTCTCCAGTTCGCGGTTCGAGTGATTTTGGGGCTGTTCTAGATCGAACTAGAACTCGAGCTTTTTTGCTAAAATTCGATAGTTCTAGATACGTTCGAGAACGGTTCTAGCAGCAAAAAGCAGGGCTTTTTACAGCTACAGTGTGCAGGAGCCATCGCTGGCAGCCTGCCACAAGCTGGTAACCAAGATAAACATCGGGTATCCAACCAAAGTGCTTTGGTTAGTAACCCGATATTTATCCTAGTTACGTGCAGGAAGCCCACACTTCCCCGCTCAGCTCGCTCCGCCCCCTCCTGCCCGCGGCATGTACACACGTACACACACACACGCACACACACTCTGCACACATGGTCCCGCTCGGCTTACCTGCGGTGATGAAGTCCCGCCATCCCGACCTCAGCGCTGTCACTGTCCTCCATAGCCGCCGCTTGTCACATCACCTTCTCTCGCTTCTGACCCGAGATTGACTAGCGGTGACGTCACGGGCCTCTCGCGATACTTGGCTGTGAAGGCGGCGGTCATTGAACTCAGTGACAGGTGCTGTCAGCAGTGCAGGAGATCAGCGCAGGTAATGTACCTCGCTGACAGCAGCACTTGTCATGCCCTGCAGTGACCTGGGCTGACCCATTGATGTTAGCTCAGGTCACTGCATTGCTCTCCCAGCCAATGGGGAACATTCTGCTCTTCATTGACTGGGACAGTGTGGATCGTCATGACAACCCCTTGGATTACACCAGACCTGGATTTGTTTTTCTTTCTAATAAATTGGTTAAAGAGGGAATGTTTTGGGGAGTGTTTTTTCAAATAAAAATGTGTTTGTCGTCTATTTTTTTTTATTACTGACTGGGTTGGTGATGTCGGGTATCTGATAGACGCCTGACCTCACCAACCCCAGGGCTTGATGCCAGGTGACATTACACATCTGGTATTAACCCCATATATTACCCCGTTTGCCACCGCACCAGGGCGCGGGATGAGCTGGGGCGAAGCACCAGGATTGGCGCATCTAATGGATGCGCCACTTCTGGGGCGGCTGCGGCCTGCTATTTTTAGGCTGGGGAGAGTCCAATAACCATGGACCTCCCTAGTCTGAGAATATCAGACCCCAGCTGTCTGCTTTACCTTGGCTGGTGATCCAATTTTGGGGGGACCCCTACGTGTTTTTTTTTTTTTCAATTATTTATTTAATTTAAAATAACAGCGTGGGGTGCCCTCAGTTTTGGATTACCAGCCAAGGTGGGGTTGCCAGCTGTGGTCTGCAGGCTGCAGCCGTCTGCTTTACCCTAGCTGGCTACAAAACTAGGGGGAACCCTACGTCATTTTTTTTTTTCATTTTTTGGGCTAAATACAAAGCTAAGCACCCCTTAGTGCCACATGAAAGGCACCAAAGGGTGCAAAATTACAAAATGCAGGAGAGTGGGACATTATGTGTCTTTCTGCCATTATAATGACAGAAAAGACTGATATGAAGTGCACAAGCACAAGAAAATCACCAGAGCACTCTACGCTGTGAAAAGCAGTAGAAAATGGCACTGGAGTGAACATGTGACCGCCTCATGTAGGATGAAGCTATGGATCCTGGGTAAATTTATGCATTTACCCTCCTTCAGTTTTTTTGCAGTACACAAAAAAAACGGAAGGCACACGGATGACAAACAGATGACATACGGACCGTCTACGGAACGGAAATGGATGCCACACGGATGCACCCGTGAAAAAAAACGGACTGTTTTTTGCAGACCGCAAAAATGGATCGGTCGTGTTAGTGTAGCCTTAGGCCTCTTCTCCACTAGCGTTTTTGTCCTGCAAATTCCCTCGCATTGAGAAACGGTTTGCAATCTTGCAAATGGTTTCCTATGAGGCTGTCTCCATTTCCCCTTTTTTTCCAGACTCTGCACGGGCTCTCCTTGAAATCGCAGCATGCTGCGATTTGATGCGATTCTCAGCTCTGTCACCCTCATGCAAGTCAGAATCCGGGTGGCATGCGCATGTCACACGGATCCTGACACTTGCATCCCGCGTCAGACTGGCTACCGGAGGAATCTCCTGTAAAACCAGTCCTGGCCGCAGTTACATGCACTGACCCCCGGAGCTGTCACCTGAGCTCCAGAGTGCAGCCTGAACAGCGAGCGCTGAGTGATGGATTCCCCGGCGATTGCTGGTCAGGTCAGCACAGCTGCAGACAGATCAGGCAGACGCTGGAGCTCAGATTACAGCTCTGGAGCTGAGTGCAGGTAACCGCGGCCAGGACTGGTTTTACAGGAGATTTCTCCTGTAGCCAGTCTGACGCTTCTTACCTAAAAACTCACATAGCACCCGCATGACGCTCACATGTCATACGGATGCTATGTGAGGAAAAAAACACACACCGTACGCAGATCACACGCAGGACACACGCAGGATACTCGACTCACATTTTGAGCCGAGTATCGCTGTGACTAAAAAAACGCTAGTGGAGAAGAGGCCTTATTCTGATCTGCCGTTTATAAACAGCAGGCAGAAATAAGTGAATAGCGCCCCCCAGCATCAGAAAATCTCCGGGGTTTCAGGGCTAGCTGAGACCCTGGAGATCATGATTCAGGACGGTTTTTCCGGTCCCCGCTCACGTGATCACAGGTATACACCGTACACCGATGATCACGTTACAGTAAATGACAGCGCCGGTAAAAAATTATTTATCTCCCATCTGGCATGAACAAACATGATAAATCTCCTCCCCGGTCCCCCGGTGTCGCCAAAGTGCCCCCCCTGATGCCCTCCCAGAAATCCAAGATGGCCGCGCGCACAGCAGCGCGCCGGCCGCATTCACCCTACTCCTCTGATTTCTGTCGCATGTGCCATGACACATGCGACAGAAAACTCCTCCCCAGGCCCTGCCAGGTCACCCCCTATAACCCCACCGGTGTTCCCCGGTGTCCCACGGTACCTGTGCAGCGTTGATCCCCCGCGGCCCTCTCCTTCACAATAGACGCTGCCGCATGCAGAGAGCGGCTGTCAGCTCAGCTTCCTGTGTTCAGACACAGTGAGTGGTGGTTATGCATCTGTAAGATAAATGGGCGGCATGGTGGCTCAGTGGTTAGCACTGCAGTCTTGCAGCGCTGAGGTCCTGGGTTCAATTCTCACCAAGGACACCATCTGCAAGGAGTTTGTATGTTCTCCCTGTGTTTGCGTGGGTTTCCTCCCACACTCCAAAGACATACAGCACTATGGAATTAATAACGCTATATAAATGAATAAATTTTTATTATTACTGCAATGCCCTGCTCATGAGGTAAGGAACATAATTGATCAGGAGAGCTATACTACATTTCCAAATGGAGGGATTTGCTTTTATAGTTGCCCTGCTGAATGACTACCAAACATGAGAGTCCGTTATACGCCACAATAAAACACATCTAAATAGCGAGCTCTGTTGTTAAGTATTCATTCAGCTGGATAACTGGACTTAAAGGGGTATTCCATCTGCAAGATCCTATCCCCAATATATAGTAGGTGGAATAGCAATAATATCAGCAAATACCAATATTTGGAAATGTAGAATAGTTCTCCTGATTAGGCATGCCCTTACCTCATGAGCAGGGCATTGCAGCTTTGGTAGCAACCATTACGACATGGACTCTGCTGCTGTGGACCCGGGGAGAGTGAGTGCAGATTCATTGCACCCACACTCCTCACATGAAGGGTCTGCACTTGTTAGGACCAGGATGACGGGTAGGCCCAGGAGGTGGATCCACTGGACTGAGCACCCCACCGAGGGCAAGGTGCCCGGTAGCCGAAGCACTACGGGTAGCAGGACAGTCCGTTCAGAGGTGTGGGTGTAGAAGTCCCTGGGACCATGGAGTCTCTGAAGGTAGTCCGAGTGACAGAGCGCAGGTTCGGAGGCCGAGATGATGTCAGGCAGGGTCCGAAACCAGCGGAACGGGGAGGTCGGTCACCACACGGATCCAGGGATCAGAGACGGTAGGAACTGAGAAGATGGCGGACAGTCCATTCGGGGTTCTGGAACTGTCAGGACCGGTTGGCGAGACAGGAGCGGCTCTACAAGAGAGATAGGTAAGTACGAGATAATGGCACAGGGAGACCTGACTCCTAGCTTAGCAAACACGAAGAACAGGCCCCGCCCACTTGGAAAGGAACCCCCTATATACCCTGCACCTGAATCTTCAATATCCTGTTGGAGGACGCTGGCCCTTTAAGAGAGGGTCATTGACCGCGCGCGCGCCCTAATGCGCATGCGCGAGGCCCGGGTGCCAGAAGCCAGAGCAGGGAGCGGTGCACAGGAGGCAGGAGCGCTCAGCATCGCAGATGGGCGCCGGGACCGGGGACCGGGTTGCCTGGAGGACGCAGGTGAGGGAGCATGGAGGCCGTGGAGCGGGGGACGCCTGGCAAAGGAGCCGGGGAGCGTGGCAGGGGAGCCGGGGAGCGTGACAGCACTCCTAGAAAATGGGGGATACGTTCCCTGACTGTCTCCCCCCCATATTCTAGACGGTCCAGAGTCGTCGTGGGACCCCTTTATTTTTTTTCTTCCAATAAATTGGTGAAAGAGGGAATGTTTTGGGGACTGTTTTTTCAAATAAATTTCTTTTGTCGATTTTTTTTTTGTTAGTACTGACAGTTTATGATGTTGGGTATCTAATAAACGCCATGACATCACAAACTGCTGGTCTTGATGTCAGGTGACCTTACAGCTAGTATCAACCCGATTTATTACCCCGTTTGCCACTGCACCAGGGCACGGGATGAGCTGGGGTGAAGCGCCAGTATTGGCGCATCTAGTGGATGTGCCACGTCTGGGGTGCCTGCGGCCTGCTATTTTTAAGCTGTGAAGGCCCAATAACTATGGACCTTCCCACCCTGAGAATACCAGACCACAGCTGTCCGCTTTACCTTGGCTGGTGATCCAATTTGGGGGGGACCCTACTTTTTTTGGGTAATTATTAATAGATATAATTATAAAAAAAAGAGCCTGGGGGGACCTCCACATTGGATCCCCAACCACGGTAAAGCTGCCAGCTGTGGTTTTCAGGCTACAGCCGTCTGCTTTACCCTAGCTGTCTATCAAAAATGGGGGGACCCAACGTCATTTTTTTGTTAACTATTTTTTAAATAGAAAAAATTAATGGGCTTCCCTGTATTTTGATTGCCAACCAAGGTAACGGCAGGCAGATGGGGGTGGCAACCCATAGCTGTCTGCTTTATCTGCGCTGAGAATCAAAAATACCGCGGAGCGCTACGTCATTTTTTTTAAAGATTTATTTTTACAGCACTGTGATGTCCAGCAATCAAAATACAGGGAAGCCCATTTTGTTTTTAGTTATTTAAATAAATAATTAAAAAAAATATATATGGGCTCCCGCTGCATTTTTTGTATTGCTAGCTAAGGGTAATCCAAGCAGCTACTGGCTGCTAACCCCACTGCTTGGTGTTACCTTCACTGGCAATGGAAAATCCAGGGAAGCATTTTTTATTTTTTTTGCCAAAAAACTACAAAAAAAGGACGTGAGCTTCGCCATATTTTTGTATGCTAGCCAGGTATAGCAGGCAGGTGCTGGAAGAGTTGGATACAGCGCCAGAAGATGGCGCTTCTATGAAAGTGCCATTTTCTGAGGCGGCTGCAGACTGCAACTCGCAGCAGTGGGGCCCAGAAAGCTCAGGCCAACCTGTGCTGCGGATTCCAGTCCCCAGCTGCCTAGTTGTACCTGGCTGGACACAAAAATGGGGCGTAGCCTACGTCATTTGTTTTCTAATTATTTCATGAAATTCATGAAATAATAAAAAAAGGGCTTCCCTTTATTTTTGGTTCCCAGTCGGGTACAAATAGGCAACTGGGGGTTGGGGGCAGCCATACCTGCCTGCTGTACCTGGCTAGCATACAAAAATATGGTGAAGCCCACATATTTTTTTCAGGGGGCAAAAAACTTCTGCATACAGTCCTGGATGGAGTATGCTGAGCCTTGTAGTTCTGCAGCTGCTGTCTGTCTGTATGGAGAAGAGCACACAGCAGCTGCAGAACTATAAGGCTCAGCATACTCCATCCAGGACTGTATGCAGAAGTTTTTTGCCCACCAAAAAAATGACGTGGGCTTCGCCATATTTTTGTATGCTAGCCAGGTACAGCAGCAGCCACGGGCTGCCTCCAACCCCCAGTTGCCTATTTGTACCCGGCTGGGAACCAAAAATATAGGGAAGCCCGTTTTTTTTAATTATTTCACTTATTTCATGAAATAATTAAAAAAAAAACGACGTGAACTTCGCTCCATTTTTGTGTCCAGCCGGGTACAACTAGGCAGCTGGAGATTGGAATCCGCAGCACAGGTTAGCCCGAGGTTTCTGGGCGCCTCTGCTGCGAATTGCAGTCCGCAGCCGCCCCAGAAAATGGCGCTTTCATAGAAGCGCCATCATCTGGCGCTGTATCCAACTCTTCCAACAGCCCTGAAGCCGGGTGGCTTGTTGGGTAATAATGAGTTAATACTAGCTTTGTTTTACTTGCTAGTATTAAGCCAGAGATTCTTAATGTCAGGCACGTTTGACCCGGCCATTAAGCATCTCCAATAAAGGGTTAAAAAAAGACACCACACAGAGAAAAAATACTTTAATAGAAATAAATACACAGACACATTAGAGACTACATCTTTATTACCCCCTGTCACCCCTCCACGATCCATGGTCTTCTGTCTTTCTCGTTCAACAAATGCAGCTCTGATCCATCACTGCTGCATGAGGGAAGACGCTGCTTCCCGTGCAGAAATCACTCCGTGATGGCTGCACGGAAAGCAGCTTGCAGCCTTCACGGAGTGAGAGATCAGTGCTGCTGGCTGCTGGCGGTGACAGACACGTTACCATAGCAACAGGGCTCCGATCATGTGACTCCCGGAGCCGCGGTTAGCGGTGACGTCACCGCTAACTGCGTTGCTATGGCAACGGTGAACTGGTACACAAATGTGCACCGTGTACCGGAGAGATGCACTCGCAGGTCCTACATGACGCGTCATAGTCATGTGACCAGTCTGTAGCCAATGAGATAATAGCCACGTGACTGGTCACATTGCTATTTTGACGTCACGATAGGTCCTGCATCTCTGCTGGTAGTGCCGGTCACCGGGAGGATTCAGCGATCATCGGATGGAATAGCGGCAGGAGACAGAGTGCAGGAGGGATCGTGGGGACCGGTAAGTGTTATGGCAATGTTTATTAACTGTATGTGTACATTTATAATGCATTTTTATGTGTTTGTGATTGCCTCCCATTATAGCCTATTGGCTCAAGTTCGGTTCGATGAACCGAACTCGAACTCCGTTCGGCGAACCGACCTCGAGCCGAACCGCGACCGGTTCGCTCATCTCTAATGTTCATTGCAGTTACCATCGTTAGTCAGCTCTTAGTCTGATGTTATACACTGTTAATAGTTCAGGTCCCACCCAGGTACTGCTTTGGGACATCCCACTGTCTGTGTCCCCCAATGAAAAGGCGAGAAAGGAAATTACATTTTTGTGTACTCACCGTAAAATTTCTTCCTTGGAGCCTTTCATTGGGGGACATAGCTCCCACCCTTGTGGTTTTGGTTGTCCTCCTATTGCTTTTACACCAAACTGAGCTAGTTTCCTGCCTAGCTAGGGTATATGCTGTGGGGGAAGGAGCTAACACTTTTTCAAATCTAGTGTCACGCCTCGCTGGAGACATCATAATATCCACTGTCTATGTCCCCCAATGAAAGGCTCCAAGGAAAACTTTTTACGGTGAGTACACAAAAATGTCATTTTTGCTCTGTTGCGTCTGTTATGGCTATAGGATCAAGGGAAGTAGGGGAAGCTCTATTTTCCATGTCACTTACATGGTCTAGTGGTAAGCTGGTGTCTTTGGATGCAAGAGCTTAGGAGTTTGAATCCAAATGGATGCTCTTGGATATTTGCTGTGTCATGGTCCAATGGGCTAGTTGACTGGTCTATGATGACATTTATCTATTTCCAATAAATGGAGAAAGTAGGCGTCGTCTGTATTTCTTTAATTTTGCTCTATGGCGTCTGTTATGACTATAGGATCAAGGGAAGTAGGGGAAGCCATGTTTCCCATGTCCCTTCCATGGTCTAGTGGAAAGCTGGTGTCCTTGGATGTGTGAGCTTGGGAGCTCAAATCCCAATGATCACTCCTGAATGTTTGTTGTGTCATGGTCTAATGGGCTAGTTGACTGGTCTATTATGTAGACTATCTGTCTCCATTGAATGGAGCGAGCAGGCTTTGTGTGTATTTCTTTAATGTTGTGTCTGTTATGGCTATAGGATCAAGGGAAGTAGGGGAAGCTGTATTTCCCATGTCCCTTCTATGGTCTAGTTGTAAGCTGTTGCCCTTGGATGTGTGAGTTTGGGAGTTTGAATCCCAATAGATGCTCCTGGGTATTTGCTGTGTCATGGTCCAATGGGCTAGTTGCCTAGTCTTTAATGACATTTATCTGTTTCCATTAAATGGAGAGAGCTGGCGTTGTGTGTATTTCTTTAATTTTGCCCTGTTGCGTCTGTTATGGCTATAGGATCAAGGGAAGAAGGAAAAGCTGTATTTTCCATGTCTCTTCCATGGTCTAGTGGTCTAGTGGTAAGCTGGTGTCCTTGGATATGTTAGCTTAGGAGTTTGAATCCCAATGGACACTCCTGGATGTTTGCTGTGTCATGGTCCAATGAGCTAGTTGACTGGTCTATGAGGACATTTATCTATTCCCAATAAATGGAGAGAGCAGGCGTCGTCTGTATTTCTTTAATTTTGCTCTATGGCATCTGTTATGGCTATAGGATCAAGGGAAGTATGGGAAGCTGTATTTCCCATGTCCCTTCCATGGTCTAGTGGTAAGCTGGTGGCCTTGGATGTGTGAGCTTGGGAGCTCGAAATCCCAATGATTACTCCTGGATGTGTGCTGTGTCATGTTCCAATGGGCTAGTTGACTGGTTTATTATGATGCCTATCTGTTTCCATTGAATGGAGCGTGCATGTTTATTTCTTTAATTTTGCCCTGTTGCGTCTGTTATGGCTATGGGATCAAGGGAAGTAGGGGAAGCTGTTGTATGTCCCTTCCATGGTCTAGTGGTAAGCTGTTGACCTTGGATGTGTGAGTTTGGGAGTTCAAATCCCAACGGATGCTGCTTGGCATTTGTTGTGTCCTGGCCCCATGGTCTAGTTGACTTGTCTATGATGGGGCTTATCTGTCTCCATTGAATGGAGAGAGCAGACGTCATGTGTATTTCTTTAATTTTGCCGTGTTGCGTCTGTTATGGCTATAGGATCAAGGGAAGTAGGGGAAGCTGTATCTTCCATGTCCCTTCCATGGTCTAGTGGTAAGCTGGTGCACTCTGATGTGTGAGCTTAGGAGTTTGAGTCCCTATGGACGCTCCTGGAGGTTTCCTGTGTCATGGTCCAATGGGCTAGTTGACTGGTCCATGATGACATTTATCTATTTCCAATAAATGGAGAGAGCAGGCGTCGTCTGTATCTCTTTAATTTTGCTCTATGGCGTCCGTTATGGCTATAGGATCAAGGGAAGTAGGGAAAGCTGTATTTTCCATGTCCCTTCCATGGTCTAGTGGTAACCTGTTGTCCTTGGATGTGTGAGTTTGGGAGTTCGTATCCCAATGGACGCTCTTTGGTATTTGCTGTGTCATGGTCCAATGGGCATGTTGACTGGTCTATGATGATGCATATCTGGCTCCATTTAATGAAGAGAGCAGGCGTCGGTTGTTTCTTTAATGTTGCGTCTGTTATGGCTATAGGATCAAGGGAACCAGGGGAAGCCATGATTTCTATGTCCCTTCCATGGTCTAGTGGTAAGCTGTTGGCCTTGGATGTGTGAGTTTGGGAGTTTGAATCCCAATGGATGCTCTTGGATATTTGCTTTGTTATGGTTCAATGGGCTAGTTGACTGGTCTATGATGACACCTATCTGTTTCCATTGAATGGAGAAAGCAGGCATCATGTGTATTTCTTTAATTTTGCCCTGTTGCATCTGTTAGGGCTATAGGATCAAGGAAAGTAGGGGAAGCCATATTTACCATGTTCCTTCCATGGGCTAGTGGTAAGCTGGTGTCCTTGGATGTGTAAGTTTGGGCATTCAAATTTCCATGGACACTCCTAGATATTTGCTGTGTCATCGTCCAATGGGCTGGTCTATTATGATGCCTATCTGTCTCCATTGAATGGAGAGAGCAGCAGTCGTCGTGAGTATTTCTTTAATTTTGCCCTGTTGCATCTGTTATGGCTATGGGATCAAGGGAAGTAGGTGAAGCTGTATTTCCCATGTCTTTTCCATGGTCTAGTGGTAGAAGAGAAAACTGTAGAAAAAAGAGCGCAATAGGGTCTTACCCCGGTAGGAAGGGGGGGTATGAAGAGGGGTGGTCAAACTCACCTATAGGGGTTGTGAAAGTCACATCTCCTATAATAGCATGTAAGTAACTCCGAGTCACGGCAGCGGTCCCCAAATCGGCAGATAACAGAGAGTTGTAGAGCAGGGTATTTCAAAGCGATGCCAATGACTACCAGATCATGAAGATTTGAAGATTAATGTAGCTTTATTTGTGCACTGGTCAACGTGTTTCGGGAGACTCTGCTCCCTTCCTCAGGATAGTCAGGCAAACATTAAATCTGCAGTAGAGCAGATGCTTATTTCTATTTAATGTTTTTTACTAATTTTTTCTTGCTATCACAGATATAGTACACAATAATTCTAATGGTACAGAGCCATTGCATCCTTAAAATAGCTCCTAGACATGCGCACACGTAACTTTCCCACGCTTTAGAACTTTCTTCACCCTTTCACTTTGGCTCATTGATGTTTTCAAACACTAGCTTCAAACCTTCTAATCGAGCATGTGCAGTGAAACTTTTTCCCACGCTCTTGAACTTGCTTCACCCCTGTACTCGGGCACAGTGATAATTTCAAACACCAGCTCTATATCACCCAACCAGGCATGCGCGATGAATCTTTTCCCACGCTCCTGACCTAGTTTAACCTCAGCGCTCAATCCGCTGTCTATTCTATTAAATTTACACTAACACGGCTTTTTAGTTGTGACAGGTTACGGTAATGATACAACACAATTTTTCCCCCCTGTTCCATGACTTTCTACACTCTTTAACAACATATAAATTTGGATATGATTTTTTATTCAAATCTAGATACATTGAAATAATAGCACTCCCTGCTGAGACAGCTTCACAAACACCTTGCCTCTCCATTTTCTATACACTTATGTTAGTGGTTCGCACTCATAGTTGATAAGGGTATTTACACATAATTCCCCCTTTCTTCTAAAGGGGTTAATAAAAAATTTCATTTTCCCGTTTTTCTCTATATTTCCTTAGTGTATCCTTGGGTGAAACCTCCCCCCCCCCTTTTTTTATCAAGAACACTATAGGGACCCTGAATGTTATATCCCCTATACGTGGTTTTCTCTTTTTTCCCTTTCACGGTGAATCACTTCCCCATTCTTTCTTCTTCTCCTATTTTTTCTGACACTTTCTGATAACCATGAATAGTGGCACAAGCAGCTGCACACTCTTCACAGGGAATCTGACATCCTTGGTTTATTAACACATGACACTATATGCGGGGTTCAAAACAAAACATGGATTACTCATAGACTGACACTTATAATTATTTTTTGGTGGTTGTACATTATCAAACACTTTCACACACACTTTTTTATTAGCAATTTTTTTATTCATTATTTTTTAATCCTTGGGATAAGTAAAGCGATGATGAGATTTTTTACTTGAAATTCTTTTAATACAATATACTATGTCATTTGGTTGCCTTAAATGTATAGATTCCCGCCGATTTTTTCTAAAAAGGGGTGGATCATGACGTCATCGCTATGGTATATAATGTTGTAAGCATCTGCTCTACTGCAGATTTAATGTTCTTTGCCTGACTGTCCTGAGGAAGGGAGCAGAGTCTCCTGAAACGCGTTGACTAGTGCACAAATAAAGCTACATTAATCTTCAAATCTTCATGATCTGGTAGTCATTGGTGCGGCTTTGAAATATCCTGCTCTACAACTCTCTGTTATCTGCCGATTTGGGGACTGCTGCCGTGACTCGGAGTTACTTACATGCTGTTATAGGAGTTGTGACTTTCACAACCCCTATAGGTGAGTTTGACCACCCCTCTTCATTCCCCCCCTTCCTACCGGGGTAAGACCCTATTGCGCTCTTTTTTCCACAGTTTTCTCTTCTGCTGGTTTGGGAACTGGTTTGACCAGCTCTTCTTTGTCTGTGGATACAGCTGCAGAGGGTCTGCAACCTAAGAATGGATTACTTCAACAATCGATTGTCCTCCAGGGAAAAACTAATCCTGCAAACAGTAGGTACCCCTGAAATACGTAACATTGATTGGGATTTGGACTTACCTAATGTCTACTCAGAGGAGGACACTGTGAACAATAAAAAACTTTTTCTACAATTGGAGGACCTTCTCAAGGAGGAACTCAGATTTGGGTTTTATGCCCGTTTTCCAACCATTTACATGGAGGAAAAATTATGCCCGAGGGGCCTAAGAATCAGACATGACTCTCCATTCCCATTGGATCCTATCTTTACAACTGAATGGGATGGGATTCTAAATAACTGTATGCAGAGTATGCTGCAATGTTTGTACAACAAAAGGACCAATATTGCCAATGAGGCGATGGCCAAAATTAAGGATGTATATAAGGAACTTAGTCATTTTGATTTGCACCCAGAATTTAAAATCGCCAATTCTGATATTAATACTAAACTGATCCAACTTGAACAAGATACAATCTTTAGGAAATCGAAAAAACTACAGAGGGACAGGCAGGATAAGGTTCCCACTAAAACTCAGGATCCCATCCGCCGGGATAGTTTTAGAGAACCCCTGAACCGCAGGCCCAGGTCCAATAGTCATGGTAATAGCTTTTTTAACAGTAAGTTTCATAAAAAAAGATCCCTGTCTTCTACCAGGAATGAAACCATAGCATCCCTTCCTGACAGCTCACATACGATCCCCAATCCATCGCTCACAAGTCGGGACCCCCTATAGATCCTGTCACAGAGGTGACATCCGAGGAAGTGTTTCATATTAAACCTGTCATTATAACCCAGAATAATAACCCTAAAAATGATGGTAATCCTAGAGATTTTGAGATGACCAGAAGACAGCTGGAAGCTCTCAGGGTCCAGATCGAGAGAATCCGCAAGGAAAGGGATCTGGACATTGAGCAAGAAGCAGATAGCATGATCCCTATGGAAATGAGTGAACCCGATAAGGACTTTATTGACCTCCTAGAATTATCAACACATGAGGAGTTTATTCCCTTACCAGAATTACAGAATAATATTAAGCCCTTAGGTGCACTATCTTCCAAAGATTCCCCTATTAAGGACCCCATAGTGAATACAATCATAATTGATAACACACAGAAAGGAAATACTTGTGTTCCTTTTTTATCTATGGCCAGAAACACTCAGAGCCAGATAACCAATTTCCTGACACCGAGAATGGGAAAAAGAAAAAAGTACCACAGAGGAAAAAGGGCTGGAGTTAGGGTCCAACAAAAAAGAGAGGAGAGGTACGCAACACTAAACAAAAATATGGGTATATTTAATCTATCTGACCATACCTTATCCAAAGGGGAGCTTAAAATCTTGAATAAAGGTTTATCTTTTTGCCCTGCCACTAGTGCTAATGAGTTTGAGACATACCTGGATATCCAAAGGTTCATCATAAAACTTACATTAACCAGACACTTTCAGGTACACAAGTTTAATCCTACACACAGCACTGAAGGGCTGGATGATTTTTATCATACAGATCTCAAGCTTAAGTCCAACTTCTACCCGTTACAAAGTAAAGGTCACCACCTAAAGACCTTTAGTGACTTAGTGTTGGAGGACCTAAAAAAATTATCCTGTTACAGAACCTCGGTTAAAGCCAATCTAACCATCGAGGAGAGGAAAGCCCTTCTCTCACTAAAGAATAACCCCAATCTGGTGATTAGGAATGCGGATAAAGGGGGGGGATCGTGATACAGAACAAAGACACGTATATAAAGGAAGCCTTGAGAAACCTTTCAAATCCACTGCACTATGAAGTAGTGGACATAAGCTGGGTTTACACACTGCAACATCGCAAAGGACATCGCTGTAACGTCACCGGTTTGGTGACGCAATAGCGACCTCCCTAAGTCTCTGCTAAGTCTCTGGTGAGCGTTCAAACAGGCAAACCTGGCCAACAACGCAACAGCGATCCGGACCTGCAGAGCGACCTAGCTGGTTGTTGGGGATGTTGATAAGCAGCCTTTTGAAAGGGAAGTTGCTAACAAAGTCGCTGCAAAGTCTTCACACACTGAAACTTCATGCTGCACAGCGGGAAACAAAGGACCTAGGAATGGTCCTGAACGATTTGTAACGATTACAACTTCACAGCAGGGGCCGGGTCGCTGATAGGTTTCACACACTGCAACATCGCAAACAACATCGCTATTGCGTCACAAAACCGGTGACGTTACAGCAATGTCGTTTGAGATGTTGCAGTGTGTAAACCCAGCTATAGCCTACTATAATCAAGCGGTTATAGATTACTATGCCTGATAAATAAAGCAGGTTCACTAGGCATATTGAGTAAAGAGGAGATTAAATTTCTCAACATTAAGAATCCTAAAATGGCCTTCTACTACCATCTGCCCAAAATTCATAAGGATCTTGAAAATCCTTCCGGGAGACCCATCATATCTGGGATTGATTCCTTGACTGTCAATCTGGCTGCCTACATAGACCAGATTATGCGGGTACATGTTACCAACCTGAGAAGTTATCTTCGTGATTCTACAGTTCTTATTAATACAATCAAGAATATTAAGTGGAAGGACTCCTTTGTGTTTATATCTCTTGATATATCAGCCCTATACACAAATATTTCCCATGAATTAGGGTTAGAGTGCTTCAGATAATTTTTGTTGGCGGATGATCGATTGCCTGAGGCACAAAAAGAATTCCTCTTCGAAGGAATGAAATTCATATTGTCTAACAACTACTTCACATTCCAAGATAAATTATACCATCAGTGCTGTGGAACTGCAATGGGGTCTAAGGTCGCACCTACGTTCGCAAACCTATTTATGGGTATGTTTGAGTTACAGTATATCTTTAACTCTGAACTCTTCAAATATGTGATTGTATATAGAAGATATATTGATGACCTGTTTGTAATTTGGGATAATTCAGAGGGAAATGTTAATGATTTTCTGGGACAGATAAATAGCAACAATTGGGGCCTCACCTTTTCCCCTAATGTTAAAAAGGACATGATTGACTTTTTAGATCTCACGATTACACATGAAAAAGGAGTAATTCACACCAAAACCTTTTTTAAAAAAGGTAGATAGCAATAGGTACATCCATTTTTCAAGTAACCACTATAACAAATGGCTGAAAAATGTCCCTAAAAATCAGTTCCAGAGAATTCGTAGAAATTGTACACTAGATGTAGATTTCACTTCACAAGCAAACATCCTGAAGGAAAGATTTCTAGAGAAAAATTATCCCCTCTCATTAATTAAAAAAGTGTATAATGCTAACAGAAATATAACACAAATGGTACAAATGATACAGCATAACAAGGATCAGGTCAAGGAAACAAAGCATAATTTTTCCTCCAATCTTCTGATTACCTATAGTAATGATGGTGAATTAATTAAAGACATCATTCGCAAGCATTGGGGAATTCTTCTCAATGACCCCTTTTTGAAGGGTGCTATACCGGAGGTACCAGGAGTCACCTACCGTAGGGCTTTAACTCTGAAAAACCAATTGGCCCCCAGTCGTTTGAGAGATAAAAAAACCCACTGAGCCCGCAAAGAATACCATTGGAGCTTTCAAATGCTTTACAAAAAATTGTTTGTGCTGTAAGTCCATTCAGCACAAAAGGTTAAATTTCAGTTCAGCAACAGGGGGAGATATTTTTCCCATTAAAGCACACCTGACTTGTCAGTCTGATTTCGAGATTTATTTGATTGAGTGTGAATGCAACAAACAGTATATTGGGAGAACGACCCAGGCCCTACACAATAGGGTTAACTCCCATAGGCACAACATCAAAATAGGGTTTATGTTACATGGTCTGTCGAGACATGTGACTGTATGCCATAATGGGAATTCAAAACTTAGAATCACCCCTATTGAACGATTATCCCCTCTTTCTCATAATCGTACTGAATTACTTAAGAGAAAAGAAACATATTGGTTCTATATACTCAATACGCTAAAACCTTTTGGTCTGAATGAAGTGA
Organism: Anomaloglossus baeobatrachus; assembly: GCF_048569485.1. NCBI lineage: Eukaryota > Metazoa > Chordata > Amphibia > Anura > Aromobatidae > Anomaloglossus > Anomaloglossus baeobatrachus. The sequence goes on along the minus strand of NC_134354.1, from coordinate 366,482,977 downwards.
CGGATTTGTTTTATTAGGTCAGTAATATACTCTAAATGAGGTCACTATTTGTATGGATATATTACCTCGTTAATATTATTATTATTATTATTTTTATTATGGTTTTTATCTGTTTTATTCATACATATATGTGTTGTTTTTTAACATATGTTTATTGCCATTAGGATGACTAATTTTCAATAATTATTACCATATGTATTTATATTTTAGATATTTTTATATGCACTTTTTATTGGTCAGATAACGCGAATTTTAATCTCAAATGTTTACATCATCACTGTTTTTACCTTCATGTATGTATTTTTATTTTTTATTTCTATTTAATATTTTTTACTAATTTTTTCTTGCTATCACAGATATAATACACAATAATTCTAATGGTACAGAGCCATTGCACCTTAAAATAGCTCCTAGACATGCGCACATGTAACTTTCCCATGCTTTTGAACTTTCTTCACCCTTTCACTTTGGCTCATTGATGTTTGAAAACACTAGCTTCATACCTTCTAATCGAGCATGCACGGTGAAACTTTTTCCCACGCTCGTGAACTTGCTTCACCCCTGTACTTGGGCACAGTGATAATTTCAAACACCAGCTCTATATCGCCCAACCAGGCATACGTGGTAAATCTTTTCCCACGCTCCTGACCTACTTTAACCTCAGCGCTCAACCTGCTGTCTATTCTATTAAATTTACACTAACACGGCTTTTTAGTTGTGACAGGTTACGGTAATGATACAACACAATTTTTTCTCCCCTGTTCCATGACTTTCTACACTCTTTAAACAACATATAAACTTGGATATGATTTTTTATTAAAATCTAGACACATTGAAATAATAGCACACCCTGCTGAGACAGCTTCACAAACACCTTGCCTCTCCAAATTCTATACACTTATGTTAGTGGTTCGCACTCATAGTTGATAAGGGTATTTACACATAATTCCCCCTTTGTTCTAAAGGGGTTAATAATAAATTTCATTTTCCCGTTTTTCTGTTTATTTCCTAGACTGACACGACACTTATAATTATTTTTTGGTGGTTGTACATTATCAAACACTTTCACACACACTTTTTTATTAGCAATTTTTTTATTCATTATTTTTTAATCCTTGGGATAAGTAAAGCGATGATGAGATTTTTTACTTGAAATTCTGTTAATACAATATACTACGTCATTTGGTTGCCTTAAATGTATAGATTCCCGCTGATTTTTTTCTAAAAAGGGGTGGATCATGACGTCATCGCTATGGTATATAATGTTGTAAGCATCTGCTCTACTGCAGATTTAATGTTCTTTGCCTGACTGTCCTGAGGAAGGGAGCAGAGTCTCCCGAAACGGGTTGACCAGTGCACAAATAAAGCTACATTAATCTTCAAATCTTCATAATCTGGTAGTCATTGGTGCGGCTTTGAAATACCCAGCTCTACAACTCTCTGTTATATGGTCTAGTGGTAAGCTGGTGTCCATGGATGTGTAAGCTTAGGAGTTTTAATCCCAATGGACGCTCCTGTTTTTTTTTTCTGTGTAATGGTCCAATGGGCCAGTTGACTGGTCTATGATGATATTTATCTATTTCCAATGAATGGAGAGAGCAAGCGTCGTCTGTATTTCTTTAATTTTGCCCTGTTGCGTCTGTTATGGCTATAGAATCAAGGGAAGTAGGGGAAGCCATATTTCCCATGTCCATTCCATGGTCTAGTGGTAAGCTGGTGGCCTTGGATGTGTGAGTTTGGGAGTTTGAATCCCAATGGACGCTCCTGGATATTTGCTGTGTCATGGTCCAATGGGCTAGTTGACTGATCTATGATGACATTTATCTATTTCCAATGAATGGAGAGAGCAGGCGTCGTCTGTATTTCCTTAATTTTGCCCTGTTGCGTCTGTTATGGCTATAGGATCAAGGGAAGTAGGGGAAGCCACATTTCCCATGTTCCTTACATGGTCTAGTGGTAAGCTGTTGGACTTGGATGTGTGAGTTTGGGAGTTCAAATCCCAATGGACGCTCCTTGGTATTTTCTGTGTCAAGGTCCTATGGGCTAGTTGACTGGTCTATTATGACACCTATCTGTCTCCATTGAATGGAACGAGCAGGCATCATGTGTATTCCTTTCATTTTGCCCTGTTGCGTCTGTTATGGCTATAGGATCAAGGGAAGTAGGGAAAGCTGTATTTCCCATGTCCCTTCCATGGTCTAGTGGTAACCTTGTGTGGCAGGAGATTCTGAATACAGGAGAAGATATCATCTGCCTCTGCCTACAATAAGTTAAACTGCCTGACTCCAATGATCCCAAATTCACACAAAAAGATTTTTGTAATGAGTTCAGCTCCCTTATTAAACTGAAAAAAGCAGGCGTTATGACTTTTATTAAAAACACAATCACATTTTAACTCATTCAAGCAAAAAAAAGATGATATGGGACAGTTTCATATTCTTGCCTGTAAAGTCAATAACTACTTATGCACTATTGTTAATATTTATGACCCTAATACTGGACAAATGAATTAAAATGAAAAAAATAGCTGAAACAAGTAGATAAAATAAAAATTGGCGACCTACTAATGATGGGAGATTAAATTTGGTACCAAATTGGGATCTAGATTCGATAGCACACTCGCACTATAAAAAACAAACCCTTCACAATTGGCTGCTAAGACATGAACTCCTAGATACATATCATCTTAACACCACATCCCGTGAGTTCTCATACTACTCAGAAATTTAGAAAAACTTATTCCTGCATTGACCACATCTTTACTACTTCCCAATCAATTTACAAATTTAAGTGAGTGGTCCAAAAATGATTTATTTAATATTGTTACTTTTTTGTAACAATATTGAATAAATCATTTTCGGACCTCTCACTTATGTTAGGAGAAATACAACTAAATTACAATGCCCAGAAAAGTATGCTCTGGAAATGTAGTCCAGCAATAATTTATAACCCCTTATATAAGCCTCAGATAGAAAACATTATCAAATTATATTTTAAAGAGAATAACAATGAAGATATATGTCCTATAACGGTCTGGTCAGCACACAAGGCAGTACTCAGAGGGGAACTAATAAAAATGTCATCATTCCATAAAAATGAAAGAAAAAGGAAAATTGAAGATTTGCAAAAATTAATATACGATAAAGTAAAAATCCAACAAGAAAGTCCCACTCTACCATCAACTTACATAAAGAGTTATTAGATCTAAGAATTAAATTAAAAGCCAAACTATTTGATGAATATGAAAGTCATTTACATTTTTCAAAGATGATAAATTACAATATTAATAAGCCAACAAGAGTAATGGCAAGAAAAGTCAAAGCAGAAAGAGTAAAAAAGAGAATAGTAGCCATTAAAAACCCAAACAGAGTGCTGGTACATCATACGAAGGAAATTGCGGATGCATTTGCGGAGTACTACTCCAGACTGTATAACTTAAAAAATTATTCCTCTACTGCCCAGTCAACCCCTAAACAAATTAATGAATTTCTAGCTCGGATCAACCTCCCTATATTAGAACCTGAACAATTACTATCCCTCAATGCCCCCTTTAGTGAACCAGAAATCCTTACCACAATTTCATCCCTAAAATTAAGAAAGGCCCCAGGACCTGACAGACTCACAAATGATTATTGTAAAGCTTTTTCCTCCCTTCTAGCCCCCCACCTAACTAATGTTCTCAATAAAGCCTCCCTGTCGGGTACATTTCCACCCGAGATGTTAGGAGCAACTATCACACTAATACCAAAAACTGGAGACAGCAATAAATCTGTTGGCAACTATAGGCCTACCTCTTTAATAAACACCGACATTAAAATCTATTAAAAAATGATTGCAGACAGCCTCAAAAACTTCCTCTCAGGTGTGATAAATAAAGATCAGCTTGGTTTTGTGGAAGGACGGCAAACCACTGATTGTACGAGGAGGACAATCAACCTCGTACATCAGATGGAAAACAATAAAATACCATCCTTACTGCTGGTGCTAGATGCAGTAAAAGCATTTGATCGCATAAACTGGCAGTATCTGAAGGAGACTCTGTCAAAATTTGGCCAGATGGGAGTTTTATACAAAGAGTTATAGCACTATACTCTAAACCATCTGCTAGAGTATACAGTCATATGAAAAAGTTTGGGCACCCCTATTAATGTTAACCTTTTTTCTTCATAACAATTTGGGTTTTTGCAACAGCTATTTCAGTTTCATATATCTAATAACTGATGGACTCAGTAATATTTCTAGATTGAAATGAGGTTTATTGTAGTAACAGAAAATGTGCAATCCACATTTAAACAAAATTTGACTGGTGCAAAAGTATGGGCACCTCAACATAAAAGTGACATTAATATTTTGTAGATCCTCCTTTTGCAAAAAAAACAGCCTCTAGTCACTTCCTGTAGCTTTTAATGAGTTCCTGGATCCTGGATAAAGGTATATTTGACCATTCCTGTTTACAAAACAATTCCAGTTCAGTTAAGTTTGATGGTCGCCGAGCATGGACAGCCCGCTTCAAATCATCCCACAGATGTTCAATGATATTCAGGTCTGGGGACTGGAATAGCCATTCCAGAACATTGTAATTGTTCCTCTGCATGAATGCGTGAGTAGATTTGGAGCGGTGTTTTGGATCATTGTCTTGCTGAAATATCCATCCCCTGCGTAACTTCAACTTCGTCACTGATTCTTGCACATTATTGTCAAAAATCTGCTGATACTGAGTTGAATCCATGCAACCTTCAACTTTAACAAGATTCCCGGTGCCGGCATTGGCCACACAGCCCCAAAGCATGATGGAACCTCCACCAAATTTTACTGTGAGTAGCAAGTGTTTTTCTTGGAATCTTAAAAAGATGTGGAAACCACACAATGGAGTAGATGCTATCCAAATAATTTTATTAAATAATCACAAACAGATTAAAAGAAGTGCACACATGCATGCACACTCCTAATCCTGGTAACACACAAGTAGGAGACATAGAAGACCTCACAACGTGGGGACCAGGGCCAAAAGATAGATATAACAGCCTGTGTCTGGGAGATCATAAGGCAGAATATCGCCTTTCATATCACACATATATTATTCCCAGGTACGGTTGGTAAATCCCCCCACCTATTTCCCTAAACACACGTTCGGGTGTACATAGCGGGGTCTCCTAACATACTCAAATGAGCCAGGAGAGACAGTGTCATACAAAAGTACATACCGGAGTTTAAGGTAGGAAGGGAGCCGGTCCAAGGTCCACACCCGACGCGCGTTTCGGGTACCTTTTTCAAGGGCACCGCACGCTGTCATGGATCCCTTTCCCTCGCCTTTAAATACCCAGTACTCCCCAGCTGTTGTCGATCTGACCGCCCGTCACGCGCACGCGTACATCGCGCCTCGGGGATATCGGCACACAGGCCGGCGGCAAGCGGTGACATTCCGCGCATGCGTCGGAGAAAGATTCTCCCATGACGTCATTAGCACATGCGCGGAATCACCTTAGATGCCGCCGGGTGTATGCACCCGGAGTTCGCGTCTGGACGGCGCGCAGGGTAGGTCATAGGTGG